>NW_027397072.1:88873500-88916628 GCF_003265705.2 Callorhinus ursinus
CCAAAGATACAAATGTAGGGACCCGAAGGGGTACGTGTACCCCAATGCTTATAGCAGCAATGTCCACAATAGCCAAACTGTGGAAAGAGCCAAGATGCCCATCGACAGATGAATGGATAAAGAAGAAGTGGTATATATACACAATGGAATATTATGCAGCCATCAAAAGGAATGAGATCTTGCCATTTGCAACGACGTGGATGGAACTGGAGGGTGTTATGCTGAGTGAAATAAGTCAATCAGAGAAAGACATGTATCATATGACCTCACTGATATGAGGAATTCTTAATCTCAGGAAACAAACTGAGTGTTACTGGAGTGGTTGGGGGTGGGAGGGATGGGGTGGCTGGGTGATAGACATTGGCGAGGGTATGTGCTACAGTGAGCGCTGTGAATTGTTCAAGACTGTTGAATCACAGATCTGTACTTCTGAAACAAATAACGCAACATATTTTAAGAAAAAAGGAAAAGAAGAAGATAACAGGAGAGGAAGAAAAGGGGAGTATGTCAGAGGGGGAGACGAACCATGAGAGATGATGGACTCTGAAAAACAAACTGAGGGTTCTAGAGGGGAGGGGGGTAGGGGGATGGGGTAGCCTGGTGATGGGTATTGTGGAGGGCACGTTCTGCATGGAGCACTGGGTGTTATGAACAAACAATGAATCATGGAATACTGCATCAAAAACTAATGATGTAATATATGGTGATTAGCATAACAATAAAAAAATTAAAAAAAATTAACTTTTGAAAGACTAAAGAATCATGGTAAAAAAGCCATGAATTCTATGTGCAGTATTCCCCTAGCCTGGAGTTCTGCCGTTCTCCTTGATCGGTAAACTTGGTCTTGGCTGGCTGTTCTTGCTGATCTTCTGGGGGAGGGGCCTGTTGCCGTGGTTCCCGAATGTTTTTGCCGGAGGTGGAATTGCCCCGACCTTAACGGTTGGGGCTAAGTAATCTGCTCGGGTTTTCTCTCGGGAGCTTTTGTTCCCTGCAAGCTTTCCATACAGCTTTGGAGGACGGGAGTGAAAATGGCAGCCTCCCAATCTTCGCCCCAGAGCCGAGAACTTAGGGCTCCGCTCCTCAGTGCGCCCCCCAGAGAAAAGCAATCACCCCGTCTCCCCAGTCTCCGGCCGCACTCTGTGCTCACCCGGCCTGTGACCGAGCGTGTCTATCTCTGACACCCGACCCCGTGTGGAGTCTCCAAACCCAGCAGATTCCTGTGGTGCACTCCCGCACCACTTCTCCTGGGGGAGGAAGAGGAGTCTCTCCAGATCTGCCCCTTGTTGGGTCCCTGATGGAGGAGCAGTGGCCCAACTGGGCCGCGGATCACAGTTTATGGCGCCCCAGAGCTGAGAGCCCACGCCTCAGCTCCGTCTCTGCAGCCGGCTTCTCCGCTCCAATACCTGGGAGCTCTGGCGCACTCAGGCACCCCTGGTCTTTCTGTGACCCTGAGGGTCCTGAGACCACACTGTCCCACGAGGGTTCCACCCCCCGCTTAGCCACTGGAGCGACGTCCCTCAGCGGAGCCGGCTTCTAAATGTTCCGACCTTGTGCTCTGGGGCTCCATCACTTGCCAGAAGCGACCGACGGAGGCCCCCTCCCCTGCCGTCTCTCCTCCGGAATATCGCCTCGGATTCACTTCTCCACACGTCCTACCTTCCAGAAAGTGGTCGCTTCTCTGTTCAGAGAGTTGTTGCTACTCTCCTCTTCGATCTCCTGTTGAGTTCATAGGTGTTCAGAATGGTTTGATCCCTGTTCAGCTGAATTCCTGAGACCAGGCGAAATCCAGGTCTCCTACTCCTCCGCCATCTTGCTCCGCCCCCGAAATAACTCCATTTCTAACAAATGTAAATCAGAATCACAACATTCTCTCCTCATTTAAACAGACCACCATGATATCTAGTGATAAGATCCTTTTAGAACAATGTTGAGTTGTAGTGAAGGGATCTTATTAAAGCTACTCAAAGACTGACAGATGACATCAGTAATATTCCAGGAAGGAAACTAGATAACAAAATCATATAAGCTCAAATAACAGCACCCCAGTGGGCTGGGCTCCATTTCAAAAGTAAATGTTGGTGACTATCAGAGCCCTGTCTTCTGATGGGGAATTTCTGATTTATCCTTAGATGGCTGTGAGTGTGGTCTGGGGCCTGCTGATGGGTGGACTGTGGCAGTACTGGGTGGGACACAGCCCTTGTAGCAGGGACTGAGTACAAAGATTTTGTCTGACAGACAAAGCGTGAAAGCCCAGCGCTGAGGGTTAGGCTACAGATGAGGTAGAGGTGACCTAATTCAAGGGGAAGCAGAAGGACCAGGAAACCAGAATATAGGGTCTGTCTGCAGGGGCCCAATCCTTGGTACCCAGGGGAACAAAGAGAGAAGTATGGGTAGGTACTGACATTTTTGGTGGATTAGGTGGACAAGGCTTTGGGGGCCATTGGCCAAACGACAGCCCCTGTTATGAGAATTGGGGCACAAGGTAGGGCTAAATCTCAGGCACAAGTGGATGCCCAGATGGCTGAACTGGGGCACAAGATGGGGGCACAGAATAAGCAGCAGGAGCTTAGCTCTTGTCTCAAGTCAGGATTAATCCAGGGAAATGAAAAGCCAGAAGAGCAGAGCCTATAGGGAGGGATGAAGCAGTCGCCATAGCCATGGGGCTGTGGTGGGAGCAAGAGGATGAGCGGTCAGCTGGCCACACTACCCAGTGCTGTCCCAGTTGGGCTCACATAGGCTGTCCAGGGCCTGAGCAGCAGGGTGCTGGTTCTGGTTCTGCTATCAAATGATGTCAGACAAATCTCTCAGAATCTCATTTTCCTCTTTTGAAAAACAATGGTAATAACATTGCTTCTCCTAACAGTCTGGGTTGACATCTTGTTCTCCTTTCCTGGTTCCTTGTCATCCACCTGGGCCCTTGGATTTAGAGAAGATGTTAGCCTAGTGTCTGTCTTCAGCTCTCTTCTCTCATTTTCTACTGTCCCTGGATTCCCTTGTCTACTCCTGTTACAACTACATCTTTAGCCTTGGCCTCTTTCTTGGACCTCAGTATACTAGTAAGGATTCATTATGTTAATTAGGGCTGGCTTATCTGCTGTAATAAATATATGATAAATAGGTAATGGCTGAAACATGATAGAAATTTATTTCTTGCTCAAGGAAACCGCCCATGCCCATGCTAGGTGGGCAGAATGACTCCATTCCATGCAGTCATTCAGGGACCCAAGTTGTTGGAAACTCTGCCACCTTCAACATGTAGCTTCATGGTTGTCCTGTCGATGCCACTAAGGGTAAAGGGCATGAGGGAGTGGGAGAAGAAGCTTATAAGGGCTAGGAATGAAAGTGGCACACACTTTTGCTGATATTTCACAGTCTAGAACTCACTCACATCACTACACCTAACTGCAGGGAAGGCTGGGAAATGTCGGCAGGTCATGAGCCCAAAATGTGGAGACACAGGGTTTAGTGAACAGCTGTAAGTTGCTGCCACATTAATCCTTAATTTCCAAGTATCTTCAGGATATATCCCTTGGATGCCCCACAGGAACCTCAAACTTAACCTATTCAAAGTTCAAACTCCCTAACCTCCCTAATGAACCTTGCTTTTTCTACTATGTTCCTTCCTCTGTTAATGGTAGTATCACCCACTTAGAAGCCTACCTACAAACTTCTGAGTGAGCTTCTCCCTCTTCCAGTAAGGTTTGGTGGTAGCCATGGAAATGTACTGTTCCTTCCTCCTCCTTCTCCTCCTCCAACTCTCCTCCTCCCCCTCCCCCTCCTTCCTCCTCTTCCTCCTCCACTTCTTCCTCCTCCTCCTCCTCCTTCTCCTCCCCTTCTTCTTCTCCTTCTTCTTCTTCTTCTTCTTCTTCTTCTTCTTCTTCTTCTTCTTCTCCTCCTCCTTCTCCTCCTTCTCCTCCTTCTCCTCCTTCTCCTTCTTCTTCTTCTTCTCTTTTGTTATTGCTCTTATCTTCTGCATCATAGAGCATAATTAACCAAAGGCCCTAGCTGCTGATGACCCCTTCTGGGGCCGTGTCTGTATTTGTACTGAGTTCACATTCTCCATGGGCCACTCTCTGCCTGTGACTGAGCATGCAAGGCCCATTCCTGCAAGTTGTGGAGCTCCTTAGATGGCAGCTTTGGCTTGAGGACTCCGCATCAGTACTGCAGAAATTTTCTTAGACTTCTGCTGAGTCTAAGACTCTCCTCCCCAGGCCTCCTTCATTTTCTCTTCTTCACTGAGATAGGACCTGTTCTATGGTCTGAAGGTTCTCCCCACCTTTAGCTTTCATACATGTTCCCTCCAGTAAATCTCTTGCAGATAAGTCTAATACAATGTTGGCCTCTGCTTTTCAGAGGACGTGAACTAAAGTGGTTTTCAAAGGTGTGCTTTTCCACATTCCACTGCCCTAGATCAGTTGTGTCCCCCTTCTCCCTTGTACTAATGAAAAACCTCCTGATGGTCTCCCTGCCTCCTGTCTAGTTCTCTTTAAGCAGAGCATCTGCAGTGCCACAGTGTTCCGTTTCTAAAATATAGATATTAACAAGTTACTCCTCTGACAAATGCTTTCAATTGTTCCCATCTGCCACTTATGGAATCCACCTAAATTTCTTAGAACATTGTTCAAAAATCCTTCACAATCTTTCCTCTACCTCACCTCCTCCCACTGGCTTTCCCACACCTGGAGCACTTGTCTTTCCCTGAACCTATATTGTTCTCCTTTTGCATGGGCTCCCCCTCTACCTGAAATGGCCTCCACCCATTTCTCATTCTATCAAAATCTTATTCATTCATTAGATCCCAACTCAAAAGCCTTCCTAATCTTCAAAGACCTATTTCTTCCCTCTTTTGGGTTCTCACAGCACTCTGCACATATCCCTCTATTTAAGTGCATTTCTACCTCCTCCACTAGCTGGAGATCCTTGAATGCAAGGATGGTGATTCATTCATTCAGGAAAAAGTTATTTAGCACTGACTGTGCCTTAGGTCCTGTCCTAGGTATTGGGGATAAATCAGCAAAACAGATTTAAGAAATCCCTCATATGGAGTTTCTAGTATATACCCAGTGTTGAGTGGTGCTTTTGCATATAGCGAGTGCCCCACTGTTAAATACTGAAAAGGAGATCATCATTTAAAGTACTCTACTGACCTAACATGTGGCTGCTAATGGCAATGCTGAAACTCACACCTATTTTCGGAGGGAAAAGTGGAATTATGGCTCAGAATGTCTGCAGAACTTACAGAAGTACTACACAGACAGAAGGGAAATCAGCCACAAATTTAGGCCAGGAACACCAGAGGCAAAAGGTAAGAAGACTGACAGAATATCCAAGTTAAAGGGAACAGCTTTGTGTTAAAGCTAACAAGAATCCACATCAGTGGGCACCTGGGTGGCTCAGTCAGTTAAGTGTCCGCCTTCAGCTCAGGTCATGATCCCAGGGTCCTGGGATGGAGCCCCACATTGGGCTCCCTGCTGAGCAAGGAGCCTGCTTCTCCCTCTCCCCTCCCTCCCTCCTTCTCTCTCTCAAAAAAAAAAAAAAAAATCTTCAAAAAAAAAAAAAATCCCCGGGCAGGACTGTCAAAAAAAAAAAAAAGAAAAAAAAGAATCCAGATCAGCAAAGAGACAAGGCATGTCTAGGGGTCATTTCCAGAAATAGGTCCTCCACCAGGTGGCTTTGGGGAAAATGCCCCCATGACACCCAGAGATGCTCCCAAATGTCCCTGGGCAGCCTACCTGAAGCAGTCATGGACTCAGACATATTAACTTTGAAATCTGGGAGGCATATAGGTGATGAAGACCCTTCGTCATCTTCTTCACGGACTCTTACAAAGTGAGGAGTTGGCTCTTTTGTAGACCAGACCATTCTGTTCTGTTGCTGGGCAGTCCTCATTGCATTTATTCCTCTTCTAACACATCTTGGTTTTTGCCTATCCTTCCCATTGGGCAAGATCTCTGCTTATAGTAAAATGTCTTCCTTATATTTCTTAGAAATGATGAATGCATTATAGAGTTTCAAGCAATAATACAAAAAAAATTAAATCACCCCAAATCCCAAAACCCAGAAAGAATTATCATGAATATTTAGTGAACATTCTTCCAGAAATCTCTTAATGAATACTTAAACATAGATAAAAATAAGTATACCAAAATGAGATACCACAATCCTACTTTTTTTAATTTTAATTTTATTTGAAAACATTGTTTTGAAGTACAGCATGCATACAGAAAAGGGAACAAATCAAAATCATAAATGCAATGAATTATCACAAAATGAATATGTTTGTGTAACCTCCACTTAGGTCAAGATATAGGACATCACCAGCATCCCAGAAGTTCCACTCTTATCTCCCTGTTAAGAGTCCTCCTAATCACACTGTTCTCTCCTTCCCTAAAGTACTCCTATCCTGACTTCTAACACTATAGGTTAGTTTTTGCCTTTTCTTTTTAACTTTTTTTTTTTATATAAAAGGAATCATACAGGGGCGCCTGGGTGGCTCAGTCTGCAGGCGTCTGCCTTTGGCTCAGGTCATGATCTCAGGGTCCTGGGATTGAGCCCCGCATCAGGCTCCCTGCTCAGCAGGAAGCCTGCTTCTCCTTCTCTCTCTACTTTTGTTCCCTTTCTCACTATCTCTTTGTCAAGTAAATAAATAAAATCTTTTTTTTAAAAGGAATCCTACATTAGGTATTATTTTGTATCTGGCTTCTTTGACTCAAAATTATGTTTGTGAGCTTCATCAACATCATTGCATGTATTTATAATTTATCTTCATTGCTGTATAGTATTCCATTTCATTTCAAATTTATGTATGCATTCAACTGTCAATGGACATTTGGTTTATCTCGGTTTGGGACTATTATAAATAATGCTGGTAAGATATTCCTGTCATAATTTTGGCACACATATGTGCACATTTGTTAGGTATTCCTCAGGAATAGAATTGTTGTTTCATGAGGCATGCATATGCCTGACTTAATCAGAAAAAGCCAAAACTTTTCCAAGGTAGTTGTATCAGTTTACCATTACAAACAATGTGTGAGAATACTGGTGATCTCCAACCTTGTCTACAATTGACATGGCAAGATTTTTTTTTTCTTTCTTAGCTATTCTGGGAATAATGTTACTACATTGCTCAATTGGTTTTAATTTGCATTTCCCTGAATAATAAATTCTCTGAATTTATTGTCCATTTATATCTGTTGTGTAAAGTGCCTGTTCCAGCCTTTTGCCGCCCCCCCCCCTTTTTTTACTGGGCTGTCTGCTTTTTCTCATTACTTTGTTGAGATTATGTTGCAAATACCTTCTCATGCCCTATGTGAAGAGCAAAATACCTTTCACTCCTACTACTATCTTGATGGAAGCTTTGCATTGTATTAGCTTTTACAGTTAGTGCATACATCCTATTCTAAACAATAAACATCAAGTGTAAGTGTACTTGAATTTAGCAGAAAAAAACTGAAGTAAAATTGAAGGAATTTGCTAAATTTCAGATAAATGTTTTCTTACCATAAAAAATACTAGTTTCTAAAATAAACCTGTTAAAATTAAGGAAAGGGTTTATAAAAAGCATTTTTTAAAAAGCAGTTATTTTAAATGTATTTTAGCTTTCTGCTAACTCCTTCTTATGAATAAGGAAATTAACATTTGTAGATTTCCTTTTCCCTTCTCTCTCCCACCCTCCTGAATTTGCCAGCTTTATACTGTTGAGATTTTACATTTTATTCTGAAACCACAATTTCTACCATTAGCAGAATCTTAACTCTGTTTATGTGGGGTCGTCCCTCTTTACCAGTCTTTTTTATCATGTCTTCTCTCTCCCTTAATTTTTTATTTTGATTCATCTCTTGGTTGGCTGGACTTCATTTTCAACTACATTGGTAAAGGCCCTCAGGTGTTGATTTCCTCTGATACTGGAGAGTGTCTGTTACCTTCAAACTCGAAGGAAAACATGGCAAAGTGGAAAGTGGTCAGGCGGGACATAAGCCTCCCACAGCACTCTGCTATGTAAGTCCAGGGAATGTGAACTAATTTCCCACTGACACTTCCTTCCTTGGTGCCTGGAGAACAAGTTCCCAAGTTCCTGAATCAATTGGCAGAAGCCAGATCCTGAATGGAGAAAGGAACCTCAACAACCTGAATGTCTCTATTAACCCCCGCCCCTTGCTTGCTCTAGCTGCCTCTCTTTCCCTAGGGTGGGATCTGCCTGAAAGTGTGCAACGGAACAACCCCTGCTAGTCCTATGGCATGCTCGGCTTTCAAACCCTGTGAGGGCTCTACAGAGCAGTTGTTAATGTTTCACTGAGAAGTGAACTGTTTGGTTCCTATGGGAACACAGGCATGTGTGTGGATCAGTGAGATTACAATGGCCATTGAGAAAGACTGAATCTATTTATCTAAGTTATCCATGCATTTATTCCTCCCACAAACGTTTACATATAAGGAGGTCCCTCCAGTGTAATATCCACTACAGTCTTGCTTAGTGTGTGAGGTACTCAAGAGAAGTCTTTTCCAACAAGCTGGAGGGACCAGTGCCAACTAGCATGATGTCACTCTGCCTGACCCTTGTCCCCCTGAGCCTTGCACTCTATGCTTTCCTACTTCCACCCACATGGCCCTGGAAGGCATGGGTAAAAATGGGGCCAGACTCTTCCTCAGCATCTTCACAGCCCCTTTATAGGGCAGCCTTTGCCAGCACAGTCCTCCAGTACCAGACTGGATGTGCTCCCTCCTGCCCTTCCTTTCCATTGACTAAATAAGTAACTTTGCTGAATGCAATTTAATTGTTGCTCTTAAAGAGAAGCAGGGAATCCCACAGCAGACATGTGCAGACACATTGAACACACCCATTGCCCAGAGTCTAAGCCATGCAATATTGTCAAGTAAATTTTCTATCTATTCAGCATTGTCAGGTAGAAAGCACCGGTTTTGCCCTAAGCACTGGGATTACCTTCGTCAGAGCAGAAGCCATAGAGCTGACAGGACATGACAGGCTCAGGAAATTCCAGCTAAAGGGGGGGTTGTAAGCCTATCCATGGAAAGAAAAGGAAGCAATTTTTTTTTTTTTGTCCCCAGTTTAAGAAGCCAAGCAAAATATTAACAACACAAGTACTTTGCAAACTCTGAGTTTGGAAGGCAAAATAGCACAGTGTGTTCATTTCACATAGTAGTTGAATTCTTCCCTGAGAAATGGACACATCCACAGTCAGAGGCTGATCTCAGTTTTGGGGGTAGGGTGGGGTGGGGATCTGCAGATACCCAGTGGAGAGAGACTGCAGTGGGTTTTTCTTTGGTCTGTCTATCTATCATCATCTATCTACCTATCTTTAGACACCATGACACTCTTGAAAGTGGATAGGACCATACGTGCTGTGAGATTTAGATTTGAGTAAAAGAAGTTTCAGAAGCTGGGATATCATCTCAGGTTTTCCATCTCTGCCCCATTCCTTACTACATGAGGTGCCATTGTTTTATGACAAGTTCTCCATTTTCTGAGGTTTGATACCCCAATTTGCAGGTGGCCCTTTGCTCCTGCTACTTCTTCTCAGCACCTCCTCACCTTCTCCTCTTTCAGTTCTCTCGGGAGTCCCCTCCTCTGGACACTTTTCTTCTGACTCTCCAAGCCAATCAGAAGCTCCTCCCCTCACCTGTGACACAGGACAGCCCCATCTGGGCCAGGCTCCCCCCATCCCTTAAGATCTGGATAGGACTGACTCAGGTCCTCTTGCCCAGTTCGTCAGCCTGGAAGTATGTGCCCTGCCCAAGATTTCTCTGAATTTGTGTTCTCAAAGTCACAACTGTGTCAATTTCCAGCCTTGGCTAAACTGTTCTTTTCTCTATATATTGCAGCTATTTTGGTACCTCTGCCCTGACGTCAACTCAATATGGGTTGAGACCTTTTCTCTTTGATCATTCCCTTCACGGTAGCAGTGAACTGGATTCTGTTATGAGCAGAAGAATGTTTATTGAAGGTTTATGGGTCATGGGAAGTGCTTTTAAAAGCAAAGCACTTAAAATCGACATCATTTTTTAAACTGGTCCTCCGGCTAGGATTTCTCTAGCTGGGGTACCTTCCTGCCCTTCTTGTCCCTCTTTTTCAGGAACTCTCCCCTAAATCCTCTGACAACATCCATGCCCTCATGTGCCAAATCCTGACCCAGAAGTTTATCAGGTGATCCTTCCAATAAAGCCAGTTCCCTCCTAGTGAAGAACTCTGGTGTCAACTGTTTAGATAAAGCAGTGTTTTTATTTCTTAAAATAGCAACCACCACACTGTAGTATAATCGTCTATTTCTGTACCTCCCACTGAAACCAGTCTGAACAACTCACTGAAGGCAGAAGGCTCCTCTTTTGATTTATATATCCCCATTCCCTAGCATGGGGACTCATAAGCACTCTCCACATCCAGCTGTTGCAAGAGTGAGCCACTGACCCAAGGACCTGTCAGGCACCATGCCTGTGGTGGTTCTACGTAGCAGGAGCCTGAGGGTCAAGCCAGGTAGCCTGTTGCTAGGTGATGATGGGGCTCTGTGGAGGGGTGTGCAGTGTTGCTTAGCAACATTTCCTCACTCTCCTGTCACTCAAAATGTCCAGAACCAAACGATTCTTACAGCAAGACTAGGTCTTTTGACCTATCTCACTTAAAAAATAGATAAGATTTTTCCTTTTGTCTAAGCACAAAATACATAATTTTTTCAAGGATCACAAGGGCAAAAAACCTGGAAATACTCACACTCAAGCATCTACTTCTTCAGAAGTTTAACTGAGTCAGAGGGATATTGGGAGGGCTTCCAAGCACCCACAGCCTCTCTTCCGTTCCCTGAAAAGAAAAATTCAGTTAGCTGTGGCCAGTAATGCTGCTGGCCTGGAGTGCAATCAAGACTCTCCTGCAGGCTCAGATATAGAATTTACTCATGTGGCATGGCCTGGACCAGAGTCAGCTGGTCTCCAAGGACAGAAATGCCTTCTGGATATAGTTGCTGCTTCTCTGACTCACTTAGCTCAGGAAAAAGAACATTCAGATTTATTGTCCATCTAAAATGTAGAAAACCTTGGTATGAACTTAAGTTCCTTGAAACATTTGCATTGAAAAGATTGCACGTGAGTCAAATAATCATAAATAATGGACCAGATTTCCCTCTGTGCCAGATAATACACAGCATACACTTTGTGACTGTTTTTCCTTCTCTTGCTTTCCTACTACCTTCCCTGAAGGGAAGCTGGTGGGGTGTAGGCATCCGGATCTAGACGGCAGGGCGGGGCTAGAAGAGGGCTCTCATTAAGTCTCCATGGGTTCAGGGAAGGCCCTACTGCCTTGTAGCTGTGAAGCTAGCAACTTGCTGGAACTGGTGATCTCCAGGTAGGACTAGGCAAGTAGGGGCACAATCAATGAATCAACCCAGAATCATTCCATCACTCAGCATTCAACAAATACTTGTTAAGAGCCTGCCCTGTGCTGATACAAAACCTCTAAAGGCAGAGAGGTACTTCCTACACTCAGAGCTCTGTCTGGCTGGGAACCAGGTGGGTGAGCAGCCTCAGGCCTGGCCTCACAGTGCTCCCCAGTAGTTATGTTCTGTAAAGTCACAGTGAAGACTACTTATTACCCTGAAGGATTATACAGGGGTTGGTAAGTCCCATGAGCACAGCACTCATCAACTGATCAATATGTAACTCTGTTTTATACACATTTCTGTTTAAATGTGTTCTTATTTAATAATATATTTAATACAAATATTAATATTGAACTGTTGCCAACAGCACTCTAACTCAGACCTGAAGGAAGCTCATCAAACACGTATTTTCTCCCTTTAGCACATCACAGCCTTCCCGTGCTTAGGAACACCAAGCAGCACTTCAGTGTGATGCTTGAGGGCCATTTCAACAGTGAAATCACCTGCAAAAAGCACACAATGTAAAAATTCTGGCACTAAATAGACCACAAAAAAGACCCTTGTTCCAGGATGACAAGCAGAAACAAGTAGTAGAGCCTCACTTGTTTGGCCTCAGCTGGGAACCTGCCAGATTTTTCTGGTTTTTCAGATTTTGAAATTTTTCTCCACTCTGCACATGTCCACAATGACCACAAAAACATTGCAACTGTTAGTTTGGGTTACAAATAGTATTAGAGAGTGGGTGACTTCACAAATACAGAATTTGTGAATAATGAGAATCAACTATATAAATGTGCATATGTAGAGGGCATTATTTATATCTATTGAAGTTGAACATATATACACACGTACACAAATATATGCATATGCATACACATGACACCCACATGCATATGTATGTATGCATTTAAAAAGTAAAAGTTAAACTCATTATACCCACCCACTCCACAAGGAGAAGGTATGACCCTAAAGGCACCCATCATAAATGCTACCTCCTTTAGCTGATTGGAACAATTTTCTGGTTACTTGGTTTCAAAACTCTTTAGAGTAGAAATTTCTAAATCTAACAACCCCACACTATTTCAATCAGACTAACCCTGCTTATATAAAAAAAAAATTTAGGGGACCTTGTAAAAATTGTGTGTTCATGGTCCCTAATCCCATTTCTGACCAACTGAAACAGAATCTGGATAAGAGAGGGCAGGAGCCTAGCAATGCAAATGTGTATTTTATATAGCTTTACAGAGCTCACAACTTGTGTTTGAGAATTGCAGGGAAAAGGTTCCCAGCCAGTTAGATCAGCCCTGGAAGCATTTTGTCTGAGCCCAGGGCAAGAGGCAAATCACAGATCCTTCTTCTCCCTCCCACCCCGCTACTTGTGACTAAACTGGGGAAGGCCAGTGGGCAGTTCCACTTAAATTTGGGTGACCTAAGGGAAGGCTGCTTAACTTCACTGTGCCTTGTCTGTAGAGTAAGGGTAATGATAGCAGTTACATCTTAAGGTCGTCTTAGAATTACATGTATTCATACACATAGAACAAGTAGAGCAGTGTGTGGAAATACTCGTCAACCATTTATCATCATCATTATTATCACCTCCTGTCACCTGGACTTTAGTCAGCTCCCTGCAGTCAGGCATCACCCCTTTCCTCATACTCACTTTTTCAGCCACATGAATCTCACCTCCTTTTCAAACCTTCCCTGTTCCACTCTGGATGTTTCTGTTTTAAATGGTTACTTTTAAAAAAAATTGTATTTGAAAGAAAAGTAGGACAACACACCCATCTGGGTGGCTAAAAATGAAAAACATAGACAACACCCGGTGTTGGTAAGGATATGGAGAAAGTGAAACTTTCTTTCTTTCTTTCTTTCTTTCTTTCTTTCTTTCTTTCTTTCTTTCTTTCTTTCTTTCTTTCTTTTTCTTTTTTCTTTTTCTTTTCTTTCTTTCTTTTTTCTTTCTTTCTGTCTTCCTTCCTTCCTTTCTTTCCTTCTTTCTTGTTAAATTTTCAAAAGCTTCCTGTTGAGAGTATAGTTTGGTAAAATCACTTGGAGAAACCTGCTGACATAATCTATTAAGGCCGAATGTGCTCATAATACTATGACCCAGCCATTCTACTTCTAAAGGCGTAGGTAGGGTAAGGGAGGAAAGTCCTTTTTTCTACCTTCCTAGGGTCTGTGTGGGCCCAAGAATTAAACTGACATAAGACAGATTAACAGAAGAAAAGCATTTAAATTTTATTTAGTATTGTTATGTTCACATGGGAGCCTTCATAGAAAAAAATGAGACCCCAAACAGCAGATGGGCCTGACAGATTGTATACTATTTTTAATGATGAACAATAAATTTCCAGAGAAGCAACAAGCCAAAGGGAAAGGGCTAAGCTTCTAGTAATGGTAAGTTGTGGGATGGTGACTGGTTTATTCCTTCCTTCTTTTCCCTTCTTTTTTAGGTACTAGAAGATGAAAATATGTGTCAGAATGAATGGAAGATAAGGATCATTTAAGTAGGTTTGTTTGCACAGGCCCATTTTGACATGTACTCACACTCTGGTAAGAACGTTCTTCTCTTCCTGGTAAAGGAAGGTCATCTTTCTCATGGGAAATTTTATGACTTGTTTTTAGGTAGTGGAGGGAATTCAGAGAGCTTTCCTGCATCTGCTATTTCTCAAGTGCCTTTAGTTTAAAATAATCAAAATGCCAAAGCAGCATACTTTGGGGTGGTGTGTTCTGATTCCCTTCAGTACATTCACCAAAAGACAAGTGCAGGAAATTAAAAAAGAAAGACAAGAGTTTGAAGAAGTCTGTTGTTGGAGTCAGAGATCAATGTCACAGGTGGAGAACAGTTGAGCTGCATTAAAAAGAAGAGGAGGAAAATATAAGAACTTTTTACTTGTAATGATTTTGAAAGACTAAGTACAGAAACCCAAGAATTCAAAGAAAACTCATAGAGCACAAACTTGGAAAATCATAACCAGGAGGCAGAGCCCTGGGTCACCTCCGGAGCTCATTTGCAGTGACCCGGGCAGTCCTCCTTGGAGGGTGGCTGGCCCCACTCAGTTACAACATCAGAGGCGCCATGTGCATGCTTGTGTCACAGCTGTACAGTATGTTTCATAGTGGGAATGCGTCTTGTCCCAAGACCACCATATTCATCAGCCAGCAGAGATTTACTGAGTACTTACTATGTGCAGAACAACTCTCCTACACTTTTTCTATCTACCTCAAGGCCAGTGGAGACAAAACATCCCCTGGAGGGAATGACCTACTCTGTTCTCTGGAGCAGAGAGATGGCCTCTTTCCCACATGTTTCCCAGACCTGCCTGTCCATCAGAATCACCTGAAGTACTTGTCAAAAATGTAGGTTCCCAATCCCACCTCCTGGAGACTCTGGTTTGATTGGTTGGGGCAGGATCTAGGATTCCAGGTTCTTCTTCCAATCAGACAACTTTAGGAAACAGTGCTCTAGTGCTAGGGGACATTCTTTTGAAAAGAATAAACACATTACTGTAAATAGTGAGATGATGTTTTGAAAATAATTCAAAATTTATATTGATAATATAACTTCCTGAAGAGGAAAAGAGTGGGATCCTAATATCGAGTCTAGCAGTAAAGTCGCTAGATAAATATACAGGACACCCAGTTAAAATTGAATTTCAGATAAGTAATGAATAATATTTGCATGAAATATACTTAGGCTAAATTTTTTGTTATCATTTATCTGAAATTCAGATTTAGCTGGGTGCTCTGTATTTTAATTTCCAAATCTGACCAGCCATCCAGCAGGGGGTTGAGAAGAGAGAAGGCATTTACTGGGCTGATTGTAAATGGGAATAGACAGGCTGGCTGGGATCAGAGGTGTCAGTCAGGAGGTTAGGATGATGATAGGAACATTTGTTAACTTTACTAGGGGCCAGACACTATTTTAAACTCTTTACATTAATATATTCACCCCTTATACTAACATATGATCATATGATGTAGGTATTATCCTTATCCTTCTTTTACAGATTTGGAAACTGAGGCAGCTAGTGATAACTTGCCCAAAACCACAGTGGTGAGGAACCAGAACAGTAGGATTCCTCCCAGGTAGTGTGATCCTGTGCCTTTGTGCAAGCCACCAACCTGGCTGCCACCAGAGGAAAGAGGCAAGGGTTTCTCTAATATAAGGGTTCTTAAACACTGTGGATAGTACCCGGTCCCCCTTCCCCAAGTCATTAATGTATTCAACAAATGTTTACTGTGTGCCTACTGTTGCTGGATACGGGCCTAGGACTTGAAGGATGTGATGGTGAATGAAACAGACCCAGTCCTTGCTTTGTTGGAACTCATAATGGTGGGAGGAGAGGGAGATTGTTTCTACAATTTATATCAGAAATTCACGTAAGCCCTAATTCCCCCAACCTCAGGGAAGATCAGGAGCCACCGGTTTGGCTTTTCTCTCCCACCAGATCTTTCTCAGATCTATTGTGGCCTTGTCCAGTGCTGGCTGCCTCCCACCTGTGGCTTCCACTGTGTGTTATCAATATGCTTTGCCCGCTTGTGTTCCTATCACTGCCCTGAGAACTCAGGTGGCAGGAGGCATCAGCCCACTGGCTCCTGGAGCAGAGTCCTCAGAGCAGTGTTTGGGAACATTGCAGAAGACCTCCAACTGGGTATCAGTCCAGGATAGAGGCCAAAGGGGAAATGGGCTTGTCTGGGAGAACCTGGTACCCAGGCAGGAGACTGCCCCCCGTTTTCTGGTAACCTGAGACATCTTGCCATTGGTAATGATCTTTCCTCAGTTCTATTAGAATGTAATGGCAGAGCATCTTTGAAGCCTGGGGCTCCTCTCTGCCTTTACAGAAAACAGTTCATCCCCCCTCCCTCTGCCCCACCCAGGCAGCAATTTAAGGCTGTTGTTTTTAGTACAGCACTTAAAACATTATATTGCCCAGGATCACTATGAAGGAAATGCAAAGCAAAACTGTGAGGTCATTTTTCACATATCAGACTGACAAATACCTTAAATCGTGATGGCCTGCAGTGTTAGGGGGTATGGGAAGACAGGTGCTCTCATACACTGTTGGGAGGGAGCACACTGGAACAAATTTTTGGAGGGCATTTTGATAGTATCTACAGAAATTAAAAATACACACACCCCCTATGACCTAGCAAAATTCCTGTAGAATTCACCATACAGCATAACTCAAAATATTCATAGAAGGATATTTCACTGCACAGGATGTAACAGTTTAAAAAACCAGAAATGATAGACCTAAATGTCTGTCAGTGGGTGAATGGTTACATAGATTGCAGTTTCTTTGTAAAATTGAATTCTAAGCAACCATGAGAAAGAATGAACTAGGTCTGTATATACTCATATGCTACCCAGGATACATTTCACCTTTTCTTCATCTGTCTTCATTCACAACATAATATTTAATAATTTCTGCATGCCAGTCACAATGCCAGAGGAGAGAAGGTTACCATGATTGGGTAGGGTGGCCTTAGGGAGAGAGAGGGGCAGGGAAATGAGTGGGGAACCCAGAGAGAAGGAACAGAGAGTTTAGGAGGATGGGGGTGGCCACCATAATCAAAGGATGCTAGCATCACATTAGAACAACATTGCCCTCTGGATTTAGTCCCTGGAAGGCATAGGGAACTCTGGCAACAGCTGTGCCAAAGGGAACAGAGACCAGATTGGAGAGGACAGAGAAGAAACAAGAGGCAGGAAAGTAGACCATGGTATAGAGAACTCTTGACAACTGTGCACATGAAAACAGAGAAATAAGGTGATGGATGGAATTGGGTGAGGGGAAAGTGAGATCCACTTTTTAAGTGGGAGAGACTTGAATATGTAAAAGCCAATGGAAGAATTCAAGTGCATTATGCTATTAAGTTAAAAACAATAGCCACAAATATAGAGAGTATAATATGGTATATAGAGTATAATATATATATACAGTATAATTCCATTTGCGTAAAAATTTAAGACTATTCATATGCTGGCATATACATAAAACTTTTTCTGTAGGGACACAGAAATTATTAAAATTGGTAGCCATCACTAATTATTAATAGCAGTAACCATTATTATCTTCAGGGAGAGCTAATGGGATGAGAGAGAGGCATGAGTTTTACTTCTTATTTTATACTTCAGAACTCGCTTCTTCCGCCCTCAACCAAAATTCCTAATTTTCAGGGTAATTGATCTCAGCTAAGTACCCAGAGGAAAGCAATTCTAATTAAAAGAATCCAAAGAATTCAAGCTAAAAAGCCATTGTAAATAACCCCTGCTTCTGGCTACTCTGTACCCACCCACCCAGGGGGTTTGCATTGTAAAACAACATTCAACTTCACTGGGATAAACTGTGTTGAATCACAAAGACCAGGGAAGAATTTCAGGAATGTGAGGTCATCTTTCCCCTTTCTGAGTGCTTGTTTCACTGTGGCTGTGCCTGGAAGCAGAGCAGGGTCCAGATTAGTGGTTCTCAGCCCTGGCTGTGTGGTGGAATTACCCGGGGGGACATACGGATGACCTAATATCACACCTGATCAGATAAATCCAAACCACTGGGGTGGGGCCCAGGTATCATTATTTTTGAACACTTGACTCTCAACCAAGAGTCTAGAGCAGTGGGTTCTCAACCTGACTACACATTGGCATCACTTGGGGAGTAAAAAAATATTGACATCTGCATCAGTCTGGGGGGGCTGCCATATGACATACCACAAACTGTGGAGCATAAAACAAATTTATTTCCTCATAATTCTGGAGGCGGGAAGTCCAAGATCAGGGTGTCAGCAGATTTCGTTTCTCCTGAGGCCTCTCTCCTTGGCTTGGAGATGGCTATCTTCTCCCTGGGTCACTGAATGATCTTCCCCTTGTGTATGTCCGTGTCCTAACCTCCTCTTAAAGACACCAGTTATACCAGATTAGAGTCCACCCTTTAACCTAATTACCTCGTTAAAGGCCCCATCTCTAAACACAGTCACATTCTGAGGTACTGAGGGATAGGACGGCAACATATGGAAGTTGACATATTTCATAATTCAGCCCCAAACAACGTTCAAGCTCCATTTTAAGCCAGTGAAATCAGAACCTCTGAAGGTGGAGTTTGGACATAAGTATTTTTTTCAACCATGGATGATCCTGATGTGCCGCCCTTTGATTCCGTTTTCCTCTTCCCCCAATTTGGATTCAGTCTCTGAGGAGCTCAGTGAGTCTTGTCTTAAACTTAGAATAACCAGATCAAGTGCCCTCAGGCCAGAGTGATCAGAATCTACAGGTGTTTCAGATAAGCTAATAATATCATTGAAAGAGACTGGGTAATGTGAAGTAAGTGAGGAGCCTCTGGTGGTGTGGCAGGCACCACTGGCTGCACCCCAGCCAGGGTTCCCCTGTCCCTGTCCTACAGTGTCAGAGTCCTCATTTGTTTGTCAGTGGATGCCCCTTCTGCGTGTAGACCTGTCTGTGTAAGGGTGTGATGCCAGGAGCCAGGGGGACAAGCCCGCTGACAGGATATAGATGGGAAGAGCCTGGGTTCTTCCTGACGCCATCACATCGCAGAGTCAAACCAACTCCTCAAACTACTCCATCTTTGGACTTTTTGTTAGAAGAGGTAAGAAAATTCCTTCCTGTTTAAACTGTTGACCTGTGATTTTCTGTTTCTTGCAGTCAAATCATCCTAAACTGATGTAACTAGTTACTCCAAGGCAGTGGTTCTCAATTACAGTGGCTATAAATTACACCTACTTGGGTAGCTTAAAAAAAACATAACACAACAAAACAATCCCACTGATTTCTGGGTTCCACATCCAGAGATCCTGATTTAATTGGTCTAGGGTGAAGGGAAGACACTGGGAATTTTTAAAACTGGGCTGGGTTTGAGAACCACGGCTCCAACATTAGGAAAATTAATATGAAGAGATTACACAGAAGCTGCTTCAGAGCTCTTGCAAGCCAAAAGCTGAGTAGAGGTGGTATAAAACAGTAGGTGGGCACAGGGCCTTTTGCCCGGGCTGTTGTCAGGGCAAGACCAGCTCATGCGAATCCAGCAGGCATCTCACAGGGAGCTGCAAGAGACACAAGGGACCCCGTTTCTAGGACTAGAGGTAGACCTTGCGCCTGGATAACAATGACCTCATTTCCTCACACAAAAGTGATCTCAGTTCCTCATCAATGAGAAAAGCTGGTGTATTGGGGGGTATGTGTGTGTGTGTGTGTGGTGATGGGGAAATGGAAGGGTTTGACTGTGGGTGTGTGTGTGGTGGGGAAATGGAAGGGTTTGCCCTGTGATTTGGCTTTCCAGAAAGAACCAGAGGGGACTGAGGCCCCGACCATGGTGTCCCAGTTAGGCTGCTTTGTGATTGTATGGTTGTGTGTGCTGAGGTTTCCTTCCATAGGGGTGAGATGGGCTCTGTTCCCTAACTTTTACACTCTTGAAGGCTGGATGCCAGACACAGGGTGGGGACAGGGACATGTGATGGGATCACAGGACAGGTAAAACCAAGGTCACAGAAACACGCCCTTGGTGGAGGACCTTGGTCTCTGTGTGGTGGGAGTAGAATTTTCACTGTCAGCTTAAATACAAGCAGTTATTGTTGTTGGTGATGTTACCCTGTGGAGCTGCTCTGTGAGGGCCTGGGTGCCACTCCTCATCAGAACCAGTGATAACCCATTTTCCTTGGCAGACTTGCCTTTAAGGACTGTGACTAGAAAAGAACTGCCCCTCTATTTTCCCTGCTTCAAAAAGAAGCAAACAACTCCTTCTCTTTATCTCTTCGAGAGTTACCCAGGACTCACATTTCTAAAATTCCTCACCGAAATGGCCTCAGTAAGGATAGCTGGCTCTGCTTTTCAGATGTTGATGATTAGGAAGGGGGGATTACATCATTCAGTCATTCAGAAAGCATTGAGTGAGGATTGGATAGGTGCTGGAGAAGACACCAAAGCAGAAAAGCACTTAGTCCCAGCCCTCAAAGACTTTACAACTTGTTAAGGAAAAGGACACTACACTACATAATGATATTAGAAATAATTAAAGGCTGCATTGTGTAATACTACTAATAAAAACCCCTAAGTGGAGCTGGAAGAGCTGCAAAAAGAGCCTTTGTGAAAAAGGTGGGGCCCGGTGGAGTACAGGATTTGGCTAGGTGGGAGGGGCAGGTGGGAATGAGGTGTGCTGTGCTTTGTGGCCAGGAGACATAAAACCCTGACGGTCTAGGGAGCAATAGGATCATTCAAACCTTGACTCATGCACCCTGAGTCACATAGCAGGCTTCCATAATTCATGATGTTGCTCTGGCAACTACCTCTCTCCACCCAGCTACAGCCACTGTGTCCCAAACTAACAGTGGCACAGAATAAATATTACTTCCAGAACACAGGCCAAGTCAGTTCTTGTCTTGGTCTTGAATCCTTGAGTCAGAAACTTACCATGATTTTAAATGCTGTGGCAAAAAATATTTACTGAGCCCTCATTCTCTGCGTGGTGCCCTACTTGGTGTTGTGAATATGTACAAAGCTGGGAAATAGGGAGCAGCCCTGCTGCAGTGGGTAGCTGCCATGGACCTCACCGGCTGGGCAGAACTGCCCCATGAGATCAGCAACAACATACATCCCCAAGGCTCATAGAAGGCTTGTTGATCCAGGGTTGCTGCATGGTTGCGGCTCTGGTTATTATTATTACCTTATTTTTAATTTAACTTTTTTTAGTTTATTTATTTATTTTAAAAGACTGTATTTATTTATTTGACAGAGCACAAGCAGGGAGAGCTGTAGGCAGAGGGAGAGGGAGAAGCAGGCTCCCCACTGAGCAAGGAGCCAGATGTGGGGCTTGATCCCAGGACCCTGAGATCATGACCTGAGCTGAAAGCAGACAGTTAACCAACTGAGCCACCCAGGTGCCCCATTTCTTTTAGTTTTAAATAATTTTAATTTTCTGTGGAATTTAACATCTAAGATTGGTTAATCCTGTTTTGTTTGTTTTGTTTCATTTTGTTTTAATGGCCATCAGTTTGTGGGAAGCCTTATATCACAGAGACAAAGCAGAGGAGGAGAGGGTTCCCAGGGTGAGGAAGGGACAGTGATAGAATGAGGACAGTGGCAGAATGGGAGAAGGGTGTGGAGGACTTTGGAGTCCCCAGATATTGAGAGTTGAGGAGGAGCAGGGAATGAACAGAGAACAGACCAAGTTTAGGGAAAAGAAAAACAAAGCTAAATAAGGAAGGCAAATTTAGGATTTAAAAGTTCCTGAAAAATTTCACAAGAAAGTAATTTTTTAGAGGGGGTTTGTTGTTCATTTTGTAAATTTTGTAATTTCCTCCTCTCCCAGCCTTTGGCCTTCACACCTTTATACCTTTATTATTATTATTATTAATTATTATTATTTATGGTTTGACCAATTTTGCTCATCGAGTGGTAATTGGTAAGTGTTGGGGACCATTTGCAGTACTGGGGGAAACCTTCAAGAAGGGTTTGAGACGGCCTCTGGGATTTTGCTAATGCAAGTCAAAGCCCTGAACTAGTGACTTCTGGAATCTTGAGAGGAGGCTGATTGTTTTTTGGGTGAATCTGAGGCATCAGGCTCAACTATTACTTAAGCAAACTGGTTTCATTACTTGAATTTGAAGCCACTATAGACATGATATGTACACATAAAGTTGTTTACATTTCTTCTTTTTTTTTTTTTTAAAAGCATTTATTTAGGAGAGAAACAGGGAGAGTACAAGCAGGGGGGCAGTCAGAGGGACAGGGAGAAGCAGGCTCCCCACTGAGTGCGGAGTACAATGTGAGGCTCAATCCTAGGACCCCAGGATCCTGACCAAAGCTGAAGTCAGATGCTGAACCCACTGAACCACCCAGGTGCCCCAAGTTGTTTACATTTCTAATCCCAAACTTGCTGCTTTGAATAGGAAAGGGTTTATATCTTAAATATGCTTTTATAAATAAAAAATTACTCATAATGTCATAAATGTTTTACAAGATGCATTTATCCCTTAAATGCAGTCCCCTTTCCTATGTAGGGAACATGTGATTTCTTTCACTTAGAAGTATTTTTTTTTGTATAACTATCATGCACTTATACATATTGTTTTTTTTAATTTTTATTGTTATGTTAATCACCATACATTACATCATTAGTTCTTGATGTAGTGTTCCATGATTCATTGTTTGTGCATAACACCCAGTGCTCCACACAGAATGTGCCCTCTTTAATACCCATCACCAGGCTAACCCATCCCCCCACACTCCTCCCCTCTAGAACCCTGTTTGTTTTTCAGAGTCCATCGTCTCTCATGGTTCGTCTCCCCCTCCGACTTACTCCCCTTCATTCTTCCCCTCCTGCTATCTTCTTTTTTCTTTTTTCTTAACATATGTTGCATTATTTGTTTCAGAAGTACAGATCTGTGATTCAACAGTCTTGCACAATACACAGCATTCACCATAGCACATACCCTCCCCAGTGTCTATCACCCAGCCACCCCATCCCTCCCACCCCTCTACCACTCCAGCAACACTCAGTTTGTTTCCTGAGATTAAGAATTCCTCATATCAGTGAGGTCATATGATACATGGTTTCTCTGATTGACTTATTTCACTCAGCATAACACCCTCCAGTTCCATCCACGTCGTAGCAAAAGGCAAGATCTTATTACTTTTGATGGCTGCATAATATTCCATTGTGTATATATACCACCTCTTCTTTATCCATTCATCTGTTGATGGACATCTTGGCTCTTTCCACAGTTTGGCTATTGTGGACATAGCTGCTATAAACATTGGGGTGCATATACCCCTTCGGATCCCTACATTTGTATTTTGGGGTAAATACCCAGTAGTGCAATTGCTGGGTCGTACGGTAGCTCTATTTTCAACTGTTTGAGGAACCTCCATACTGTTTTCCAGAGTGGTTGCACCAGCTTGCATTCCCACCAACAGTGTAGGAGGGTCCCCCTTTCTCCGCATCCCCGCCAACATCTGTCGTTTCCTGACTTGTTAATTTTAGCCATTCTGACTGGTGTGAGGTGGTATCTCATTGAGGTTTTGATTTGGATTTCCCTGATGCTGAGAGATGTTGAGCACCTTTTCTAGTGTCTATTGGCCATTTGGATGTCTTCTTTGGAAAAATGTCTGTTCATGTCTTCTGCCCATTTCTTGATTGGATTATTTGTTCTTTGGGTGTTGAGTTTGATAAGTTCTTTATAGATTTTGGATACTAGCCCTTTATCTGATATGTCATTTGCAAATTTTTCTCCCATTCTGTCGGTTGTCTTTTGGTTTTGTGGACTGTTTCTTTTGCTGTGCAAAAGCTTTTTATCTTGATGAAATCCCAATAGTTCATTTTTGCCCTTGCTTCCCTTGCCTTTGGTGATGTTTCTAGGAAGAAGTTCTATGGCTGAGGTCGAAGAGGTTGCTACCTGTGTGCTCCTTTAGGATTTTGATGGACTCCTGTCTCACGTTTAGGTCTTTCAACCATTTGGAGTCTATTTTTGTGTGTGGTGTAAAGAATTGGTCCAGTTTCATTCTTCTGCATGTGGCTGTCCAATTTTCCCAACACCATTTGTTGAAGAGACTGTCTTTTTTCCATTGGACATTCTTTCCTGCTTTGTCAAAGATTCGTTGACCATAGAGTTGAGGGTCCATTTCTGGGCTCTCGATTCTGTTCCATTGATCTATGTGTCTGTTTTTGTGCCAGTACCATACTGTCTTGATGATGACAGCTTTGTAATAGAGCTGGAAGTCCGGAATTGTGATGCCGCCAGCTTTGCTTTTCTTTTTCAATATTCCTCTGGCTATTCGGGGTCTCTTCTGGTTCCATACAAATTTTAGGATTATTTGTTACATTTCTTTGAAAAAAGTGGATGGTACATTGATGGGGATTGCGTTGAATGTGTAGATTGCTCTAGGTAGCATTGACATCTTCACAATGTTGGTTCTTCCAGTCCGTGAGCATGGAACGTTTTTCCATTTCTTTGTGTCTTCCTCTATTTCTTTCATGAGTATTTTCTAGTTTTCTGAGTACAGATCCTTTGCCTCTTTGGTTAAATTGATTCCTAGGTATCTTATGGTTTTAGGTGCAATTGTAAATGGGATCGACTCCTTGATTTGTCTCTCTTCTGTCTTGTTGGTGTATAGGAATGCCACTGATTTCTGTGCATTGATTTTATATCCTGCTACTTTACTGAATTCCTGTATGAGTTCTAGCAGTTTTGGGGTGGAGTCTTTTGGGTTTTCCACATACAGTAGCCTATCATCTGCAAAGAGTGAGAGTTTGACTTCCTCTTTGCCGATTTGGATGCCTTCGCTTTCTTTTTGTTGTCTGATTGCTGTGGCTAGGACTTCTAATACTATGTTGAGTAGCAGTGGTGATAGTGGACATCCCTGCTGCGTTCCTGACCTTAGGGGAAAAGCTCTCAGCTTTTCCCCATTGAGAATGATACTGGCTGTAGGTTTTCCATTGATGGCTTTTATGATATTGAGGTATGTACCCTCTGTCCCTATACTCTGAAGAGTTTTGATCAAGAAAGGATGCTGTACTTTGTCAAATGCTTTTTCTGCATCTATGGAGAGGATCATATGATTCTTGTTCTTTCTTTTGTTAATGTATTGTATCACGTTGATTTGCGGATGATGAACCAGCCTTGCAGCCCAGAGATCAATCCCACCTGGTCATGGTGAATAATCCTTTGAATGTACTGTTGGATCCTATTGGCTAGTATTTCGGTGAGAATCTTTGCATCCATGTTCCTCAAGGATATTGGTCTGTAATTCTCCTTTTGGATGGGGTCTTTGTAATGGTGGCCTCACAAAATGAGTTTGGAAATTTTCCTTCCATTTCTATTTTTTGGAACAGTTTCAGGAGAATAGGTATTAAATCTTCTTTAAATGTGTGATAGAATTCCCCTGGGAAGCCATCTGGCCCTGGGCTTTTGTTGGGAGATTTTTGATGACTGCTTCAATTTCGTTAGTGATTATAGGTCTGTTCAGGTTTTCTATTTCTTCCTGGTTCAATTTTGGTACTTGATATATCTCTAGGAATGCACCCATTTCTTCAGGTTATCTAATTTGCTGGCATAGAGTTGCTCATAATACGTTCTTATAATTGTTTGTATTTCTTTGGTGTTGGTTGTGATCTCTCCTCTTTCATTCATGATTTTGTTGATTTGGGTCATTTCTCTTTTCTTTTTGATAAGTCTGGGCAGGGGTTTATCCATCTTGTTAATTCTTTCAAAGAACCAGCTCCTAGTTTCGTTGATCTGTTCTACTGTTCTATTGGTTTCTATTTCATTGATTTCTGCTCTGATCTTGATTATTTCTCTTCTCCTGCTGGTTTTGGGCTTTATTTGCTGTTCTTTCTCCAGCTCCTTGGTTTAGGCTTTATTTGCTGTTCTTTCTCCAGCTCCTTTAGGTGTAGGGTTAGGTTGTGTATTTGAGACCTTTCTTGTTTCTTGAGAAAGGCTTGTATTGCTATATACTTTCCTCTCAGGACTGCCTTTGCTGTATCCCAAAGATTTTGAACAGTTGTGTATTCATTTTCATTGGTTTCCATGAATTTTTTTAATTCTTTAATTTCCTGGTTGACCCATTCATTCTTTAGTAGGATGCTCTTTAGCCTCCATGTATTTGAGTTCTTTCCGACTTTCCTCTTGTGATTGAGTTCTAGTTTCAAAGCATTGTGGTCTGAAAATATGCAGGGAATAATCTCAATCTTTTGGTACTGGTTGAGACCTGATTTGTGACCTAGGGTGTGATCAGTTCTGGAGAATGTTCCATGGGCACTAGAGAAGAATGTGTATTCTGTTGCTTTGGGATGGAATGTTCTGAATATATCTGTGAAGTCCATTTGGTCCAGTGTGTCATTTAAAGTCTTTATTTCCTTGTTGATCTTTTGCTTAGATGATCTGTCCATTTCAGTCAGGGGGGTGTTAAAGTCCCCCACTATTATTGTATTGCTGTCAGTGTGTTTCTTAGCTTTTGTTATTAATTGCCTTATATAATTGGCTGCTCCCATGTTAGGGGCATAGATATTTACAATTGTTAGATCATCTTGTTGGATAGACCTTTTAAGTAGGATATAGTGTCCTTCCTCATCTCCTATTACAGTCTTTGGTTTAAAATCTAATTTGTCTGATATAAGGATTGCCACCCCAGCTTTCTTTTGGTGTCCATTAGAATGGTAAATGGTTTTCCACCCCCTCACTTTCAATCTGGGGGTGTCTTTGGGTCAAAAATGAGTCTCCTGCAGACAGCATATAGATGGGTCTTGTTTTTTTGTTTGTTTGTTTTCTTTAAGATTTTATTTTTTTTGTTTGACAGAGACAGAGATAGCAAGAGGAGGAACACAAGCAGTGGGAGTGGGAGAGGGAGAGCAGGCTTCCCTCCGAGGAGGGAGCCCGATGTGGGACTTGATCCCAGGACCCCGGGATCATGACCTGAGCCGAAGACAGACGCTTAACGACTGAGCCACCCAGGCGCCTGATGGGTCTTGTTTTTTAATCCAATCTGATAGCCTGTGTCTTTTGATTGGGGCATTGAGCCCATTTACATTCAGGGTAACTATTGAAACATAGGAATTTAGTGCCATTGTATTTCCTGTAAGGTGACTGTTACTGTGTATTGTCTCTGTTCCTTTCTGATCTGTGCTGCTTTTAGGCTCTCTCTTTGCTTAGAGGACCCCTTTCAATATTTCTTGGAGGGCTGGTTTCATGTTTGCAAGTTCCTTTAATTTTTGTTTGTCCCGGAAGCTTTTTATCTCTCCTTCAATTTTCAATGAGAGCCTAGCTGGATATAGTATTCTTGGCTGCATATTTTTCTCATTTAGTGCTCTGAAGATATCATGCCAGTCCTCTCTGGCCTACCGGGTCTCTGTGGATAGGTCTGTTGCCAATCTAATATTTCTACCATTGTAGGTTACATATCTCTTCTCCCAAGCTACTTTCAGGATTTTCTCTTTGTCTCTGAGACTCGTAAGTTTTACTATTAGATGTCGGGGTGTTAACCTATTTTTATTGATATTGAGAGGGGTTCTCTGTGCCTCCTGGATTTTGATGCCTGTTTCCTTCCTCACATTAGGGAAGTTCTCTGCCATTATTTGCTCCAATATACCTTCTGCCCCCCTCTCTCTCTTCTTCTTCTTCTGGGATCCCAATTATTCTAATGTTGTTTCATCTTCTCGTATCACTTATCTGTCGAACTCTGCCCTCGTGATCCTGTAGTTTTTTCTTTTTTTCTCAGTCTCTTTATTTTCCATCATTTGGTCTTCTATATCGCTGATTCTCTCTTCTGCCTCATTTATCCTAGCAGTTAGTGCCCCCATTTTTTATTGCACCTCATTATTAGCCTTTTTGATTTCGACTTGGTTAGATTTTAGTTCTTTTATTTCTCCAGGAAGGGTTTCTCTAATATCTTCCAACTTTTTTCAAGCCCAGCTAGTATCTTTAAAGTCATGATTCTGAACTCTAGGTCCTACATGGTACTAATGTCCGTATTGAGTAGGTCCCTGGCTGATAGTACTATCTCTTGTTCTTTTTGCTAAGGTGTATTTCTTCGTGTTTTCATTTTGTCCAGAGGAGAATAGATGAATGAGAGAACAAAATGCTAATAGGTTAACAATGACCCCAGCAAATATACTCTATACAAATCAGAAAAGACCTGTAACCAGGGAAAAGGAAAGGGAAAGAAAGAAAAAAGAAAGAGAAAAGAAAGAAAGAAAATAAAAACAAAAAGAAAAACAGACTACAAAAAAAAAAAAACGAATATGATCAAATATGATCAGGCTAGTGCATAGATCAGTGCCACACACTAGATTTTGGGCGTATTTTGGTCTATTAGAAAAAAGTGCCTCCTAAAATTTTAAAGGAAGAAAGACATATATGTACAAAATAAGGGTTGATACAATGAAGGGATGGAAGATGACTGTAAAGATCAAAATTATAAAAGATTTTATAAAAGGAATTGATACGACAAGTTGTTTGAAAAAAGAAAGAAGATTTGAAAAAAAAAGGGAGGGAATGTGATCAGGAAGGAGACTAGAACAAAGCCGTACACTAGTGATTTAGGGTATATTTTGATCTGTTAGAAGAAACTGTATCTCAAAATTTTAAAGAGAGAACAACTTTATATATATATATATATATATATATATGCATGCCAAAAATAAGGGTAACTACTATGAAGGGATAAAATATGACTCTAAAAATGAAAAATAAAAAGAAATTTTTTAAGAAAGGGATTGATAACATGTTGGTTGAAAAAGGGAAAAAGAGAAATTAAAAAAACAGTTAAAAAATTAACTTTGAAAAACTAATGAATCATGGTAAAAAAAAAAAAGCCATGAATTCTATGTGCAGTATTCCCCTAGCGCTGGAGTTCTCCGGTTCTCCTTGATCTGTAAACTTGGTCTTGGCTTGCTGGCTGTTCGTGCTGATCTTCTGGGGGAGGGGCCTGTTGCCGTGGTTCCCAAATGTCTTTGCCAGAGGCTGAATTGCCCCACCCTTGTCGGTCTGGTCCGGGCTAAGCAAGCTGCTCGGGTTTGCTCTCAGGAGCTTTTGTTCCCTGCAAGCTCTCGGCACAGCTTTGGAGGACCAGGGTGAAAATGGTGGCCTCCCAATCTCCACCCGGAGGAGCTGAGAACTCGGAGCCCGCTCCTCAGTGCACCCCCAGAGAAAAGCAGTCACTCCCATCTCCCTGCTCTCTGGCCGCACTCCGTGCTCACCCGGCCTGTGACCAAGCGTTTCTATCTGTGGCACCCGACCCCGTGTGGAGTCTCCAAACCCAGCAGATCCCTGTGGTGCACTCCCCCACTGCTCCTCCCAGGGGAGGAAGGGGAATCTCCCTGGCTCTGCTGCTTGTTGGGTCCCTGCTGGAGGAGCAGTGGCCCGACTGGGCTGCGGATCACAGTTTATGGCAACCCCAAGGTGAGAGCCCGCACCTTGGCTCTGTCTCTGCAGCCAGCTTCCCTGCTCCAATTCCTGGGAGTTCTGCTGCATTCAGGGACCCCGGTCTTTCTGTGACCCTGAGGATCCTGAGACCACACTGTCCCGCGAGGGTTCCACCCCCTGCTTAGCCACTGGAGCGACATCGCTCAGCGGAGCCGACTTCTAAAAGGTCCGATTTTGTGCTCCGTGGCTCTATCACTTGCCAGAAGCGGCTGATGGAGGCCCCCTCCCCCGCCGTCTATCCTCCCGAATATCGCCTCGGATTCACTTCTCCGCACGTCCTACCTTCCAGTAAGTGGTCCCTTCTCTGTTCAGAGAGTTGTTGCTACTCTCCTCTTCGACCTCCTGTCGAGTTTGTAGGTGTTCAGAATGGTTTGATCCCTATTCAGCTGAATTCCTGAGACCAGATGATATCCAGGTCTCCTACTCCTCCGCCATCTTGCTCCGCCACTACATATTGGTTTGCATGTGTAGACTGAGTGCCTTGCCAGGCACTAACTAGGCTCAGTGCATTCAATTATGTTACTTATTTGGCTATTTATTTATGTATCAGTATGGACTGAAGAATCTTTATTTTACTTTGGGGATTATAATCCAGTATTATCATTATTTTGTTGTTCACATTGTCCCAGCATTAGCCATGAGGAATTCCTTCATGTTGACCTGTGTCCTTCAATATGCCCCCATTTGATTTGTGGAGCACTTCCTTACTTTTTGGCAGCAAAAAGTCCTGCAGTCAATCTCTTCTCCAAGGAACTCTAGTTCCTTTTCTTGGAGAATTGTATCTGGGAGCTGGGGGTGCTCAGTATTACAAGGGTGTCACCACTTCTAGACCTTCTCTGTCAACAGAACTAGGAAATGTATGTATATACAATGACACTTGCATACACACATCTATATTTACTTCTGTAACTTCTGTGTGTGTGTATATATGTATGTATGTGTGTGTGTATGTGTGTGTGTGTATATATATATATACACACACATACGTTTAAAACACCATGAGTTCATGTTAACACCTCTGATGTTAATCACACATCGTTTTAGTTCATTGTAGCCTCATTTGTAACTTCTTTCTCCAGCAGTGAGAAACCTGGCTCTCATAATCTACATTTCCTTCTTTGTTCAACCCTAGTATACATATAAAGTAGTTTCAGAACTGCTAACCCTTCCCCTCAGGAGGAACAAATTCACCATCTGTATTGTAGAGTCTGTATATAATCCTTTTTTTGTCTTCAGCTGACAGTTTCCACTCACGACGTCGCTTTCCCAAGTTCCTTAAGTCAGGAGACTATTTGGTTCTACAGATGATATGAATGAGCCAGAAAACAGGAAAACAGTGTTGTGGCCTGGGGTGGGAGGGGGCGGTGTGCAGACTAAAATGAAGACACTGCCGGCGCCTCCCTGGGAAGCTGCTCGCACTCCGCGCAGAGCCACCGTGTTGGAGCTGGAGTGTTGTGTCCGTGTTCAGCCCCAGGAGACAGGGAGAGTTGTATGAGCAGTCCTCAGGGCGCTGAAGGAGAACTCTTTCTGAAGCCCATGCTGCCCTGTGGGCCCGCCGACTCGGGGGCAGCCTGTGCAGCCTGTTTCTGGGACAAGCTGCTGTGGAGACCCTGTGCCTCCCTCCTCGCAGGCTGACTTGAATGGACACTCGTTCCTCTTGGGGCACCAGCAGCCTCCTGACACCCCTTGCACCTTCTTTCAGAAGCATGACCCTTGCAGTTCCCTGGGTCAGCCTCCTTTGAGCTCCACTTTCTCCTTTAGAATGAACATAAAATAGTTTCCTCTTCCTCCATACTGTATCCACATCTTCCTTTCTTGTCTGACATTTTGTAGGAGGAGCCTGTTAACCATCTCCAAATCTGGTAAGCAGGTTGAGCAGACAAGTGAGCTAGAAACAGGCTATTAGGCCCAGAACAGAAAGCTTTGGAAGTGGAGTGGGGGCGGGGGAGGGGTGGTGGCAAACTTGCGAGGTAGGTGGGGCTTGGTTGGGAAACATGAAGCCTTTCAGACCTCTGAGGTGAACCTTTGCAACCTCAGTGTTTCTAACGTTTCTTTTCAGATCCATTTAGGACAAAATAACAGAATAGAACTTAAATTTAAACTGGACCTCCTTATCTTGCAGCATTTGGGGTCTGTAGACATGGGAGAGGGAAAAGGTCAGCAGGAAACAGTTGGTGCAGACATTTTCAACTAGCTGTAGCACATTTTCAATACCTGCTTCTCATTAGCAATGACAAAATCCAGCCACGCCTCGGACTCAGCAACATTGCCTTTTCCTTTTCCTGAACTCTGTTTCAGTAAACTCAAATTCCTTCTGCCAAAGGTACTTTTCCCTCCTCCCCCTATCTGTGCTCTATTTCTCAAAGCATGTGGGAAATTTGATCCATATGGGTTGGATCATCTACACTTAACTCATAAAAACTGCTCTTTTGTAAGAGCTATTCCATTGCCAAGTGTCTGAACAACAATAAAATGTTTTTCCCAGAAAAAGTGATAGCTGGAATCCAAAATTAATATTTGTACTCTCTCTCCCTCTCCTAAAGTTTCATTTGCTTTAACCAACATTTATTAAATTCCTAATATGTATCAGGTACATATTGGAGGCAGGCACCCAGCAGTACAAAGACAAAGGCTATCTGACTCTTGTTCTCCAGGAGTTATTAGTCTATTGAGGGAAAGAGAAATGTATCAATGATGATTCTATTAAGTTCTTAGCATATTCCTGGCACATGTCACAAAGGAGGCCACTAGGCACAGAGGAACTCAGAGTCACCTGAGACTGAGTGATGTGCTCAAGATCCCACATCAAGTGAGAGACTGGCCATCCTTTGAAGCCAGGTGTGCCTTCATGTTAGTCTACTGCTCACCATCTGTAAGGCAATGTGGTGTACCTGAGAACCACCTTGGGCAGGGGAGAAAGAACTTTTCCAGACCTACCTCTGCCTGGTTTTGTTTTTCCCCTTTGCCCCACCTTCTTGCTTCTTACACACTCAGTAACCAGAGAATTCTGAATATTGCCCTTGTGATATCCCTTTCCAGCTCAGTCATGGCTTTGTTCTCTGCTTCTCATACCAGTGCTGGGCACCTCACCAGGTCAGGTGGCATCTGGTTCTGCAGGTTTTACAACGTTCAGTCATCAACACCAGAGCAGTCAGTTCTGTCCTGCTGCAAGACAGGTTCTTTACAAATGACAGAGCAAAGACCTTGGGTCTCTCCCAGCACTGCAAAACTCGGGACTAAAAATATGTAGGGATGATGGGAAGTGTGTACAGTAGCTCTGCCAGAAGCCCAGCAAATGTGTTTAAGGAAAACACACTGACTCTTAAGTAACAGAACTAGCCACAGTCTGGGGGGATAAATTGAGGACTGGGGGGAAAATTTCCCTTAAAAGCAGGTTTTTAGTGGATACCACATAACAATAGTGGTTTCAGCCTAAACATAAGGACTTGGTGGAGGTCCACCCAGAGACACAGCCTAGTGATCAACCACTGCCTCTGGGTGAGCATACAGTGCAGCTGAGCAGTTCCTGAGGGACCCAGGGCCTAGCAGGGCTGGTTTCTGGCTGATGCAGGCCAGTTTCCAGGGCTCTGTTTTGAGCTGTCTCAGAGCAGAAATGCCTAGAATGACCTAGCTTTTGACTAGGGCTACTTAGCCTCAGGGGCCAAGCCAGGTCCAGAGCAGATTTTACACAGCACTTTGCAAGTTCTGCCCACCCTCCATAAATGGGACTTGGAGCTGCCTCAGGTGACCTCTTGGGTCCCAGGCTATGGCTCCTTCCCCTGCTCCTTAGTGGGGTGGGTAAATGTGGAGATAGAGACAGACAAGCAGGCAGAAAGAAAATCTATCTGGTTCTCACACTCCAGGCCCCCATTCCCCTGCCCTAATCACCCTGGGCCTGGTACCAGAAAACTGGGGACAGCTCCTGTGCTCTGGCACCTGCTGCAGTTATTCAAGCCAGCCAATCAGAAAACTGCTGACTCAGCTTTACCTGTATCTTCCTGTAGAAACCACAATAAAGGCTCTTGCCCACATTTTCTCAACTCCCTCTGCCTCCTGACTGGCTCTGGTGTTTCCCCATATGGCTCTGCATGCCTCCTGGTTCCAGGGGTTTGTGAATATAAAATCTTCTTCCTTCATTGACAGACATTTCCATGTCTGCATGTCTTACCATACCTGATTAAAACAAATCCTCAGTCCTCTTAAAAGATGAGGTCTTTGGCTTCTGCCCTGAGAGAGATGCAGAGCTACTGTGTAGCTTGAATAGAGGAGGGACATGATTGAAGTTGTTTCTGAAGGACCACTCTGGTTGTTGTGTTGAGAAGAGATTAAAAGGCAGGGGCACCTGGGTGGCTTAGTCTGTTAAGCATCTAACTCTTGATTTTGGCTCGGGTCATGATTTCAGGGTCATGGGATTGAGCCCTGTATCAGGCTACATGTTCAGTGAGGAGCCTGCTTAAGATTCTCTCTCTCCCTTCCCTATGACTCTCCCCCACAACTTGCACACAATTGTGTGCACACTCTCTCTCAAATAAATAAATAAAATATTTTTTCAAAAAAAGAAGAGCTTAAGGGGCAAAGATGGACCTAGGGCTGTATCATCCTGGTAAGAGACAGTGGTGCTGGGACCAGGTAGTGGCTGTGGAGGTGGTGAGAAATATATTCCAGATATATCATCAGTGCAGAGCTTCTCTGATTAGATGTGAGGTATGGAACAAAAAGAAAAGTCTAAGTGTCTCTGTCAAATAAATAAATAAAATATTGTAAAAAGAAAAGTCTAAGTGACTCTAAATTTTGCCCTGAGCAAAGGAAGAATGGCCTGACATTGACTGAGACAGAGAAGGCCATGGGTAGAGCAGATTTGGGGATGTTACCTTGGAGACATTAATTAACTCTCTGAGCAGAGATGTCAGATGAGTTGTTGCATACATAAGACACCACAGGAAACAATCAGCTGGAGAGGTATAAAGAGCCAAGGGTTCAGAGGACTCCCAGAGCTGCCTGGAGACAGTCTAGGTGAGGATGCACCTTTATTCTGTGCATTAAAGTAACTCTGGAATCACAGCAAGCAGAAGCCAGTTATCCTGTTTTCTTGTGTAACTCCTTTCATAACTAGAGAAGTGTATCAGCTCTTCTCTCATTAAAAAAGAAGCACCCCACATAGGAATAAGATTTCTTGGCCATACCCACCTTTTTTGGTTGAGTATTCTTTGCATGCTGCTGAACATTCAGTTGGATGGTACAACTACATCAACACTGATGGCTAGACGTCAGCCGCTAGGCCAGCTGACATTTCCTAACTAGGCATGAGAGATTTAACATGTCTTTACTGTGCCAGGTTGGGAAAAGAAAAAACTAGAGACAGAAGACTTGCAGCGACAATGGAAACCTTTGGTTCTTTCTTTTGCCACAGGACATTGACTCTGCTTTAGCCATTGGAGCTGAGCTAGTAAGTTTACCTGTTTTTGAAAAAATTGTGTGTGTGTGTGTGTGTGTGTGTGTGTAACACTGATTAACTGAGTTTGAAATAGAATATAAAATAAGATGAGCTTTTTATTTCTGCTCTGTTGGGAATTTTCTTTCAAGATTCATTTACTGAAAGTTAATTATGAATGGATTTATTTTTATATTTGTGAAACACTGAAATATCAGTAATGTGGCTAACTCATGTTGGGTTAATGTTGTGGAAATTGATTCCAGTGATCTCACTGGGTAGCCCATTGCACTTAATTTAATGAATCATGGTCAGAATATATCACCAAGTAAATGCACCAATAATACAATGAAATTACTTTGTGCTGAGATTTCAGTAATGCTGTTTCTCTAGTTGAATATGTTACAGAAAATGTTCATGAAAAATCCTATTTATAATCTTTGTGGTTTCAGAAGACATAAGCTCATTAAAAAGTATTTGTGATTATCCATATCAGCCATGTGTCTGAATTATCCTTTGTGGCTTTCCAGTTATAAGTAAAGAAAACTACAAAATAAAAACCATTCCAAATATATTATCTTATATTTATGTGATAAACATCCCTTACATTAAATATCAAGTGACATTTTTATCTTTATTTACATAAAATCATTTTTTCTCTGCCTCTGTAAAAGAAATGTAAAATAAATATATACAGAACATGATTTTGAGCACACACTTTCATATCTTAGTCCTATTCTGCAGGGAAGATGTAGCATTTGAACTGGGCCTTGAAGATTCCAAGAGCAGTGACAGAAAAGGAAGGTGTTCCAAAGTGGACATTGTGCAGGGAAAGGCACTGAGAAAGGATAAAGGTAGTGAGTGCTGTTTGGCCCACATAAGATACAAGTAGGGAAGTGGCTGGAAAGTCCTTTAGGGCAGACTGAGCAGTGCCCAAGCAACTGAAGGACTCCGAACAGGAGGGTGGTATGATCGGAGCTGGGCATTATATGGTTATCTGAGCATAAATATAGCTAGGAATTATAACACCTTATTCCTAAAGGTATGTTAGGGAAGGGATTTTTGTTCTAAAATGCATCTCTATGCCTCATACTGTTTCTACCTCATGGATGAAGTTTTTTACTTATAAGTTATTATATACTGTCTTTGGAAAGCATTATCTTTGCCAGGGGACTTATTTTTATATGTCCTGAACCCTGTCTTTTGATAGCTTATATTTTAGTTGAGAGACAAGGCTAGAATATATAGAAGAATAGTGAAAGACAAGATTCACATCATATGAGGAATTCTTGAGTATTATTGAGAGGGACCTAATGACATGCTATGGAAAGTCTTGGGAAAACTCTTAAATGTACCCCCAGGAATTGAGAACTAAAGGGACTAATAGGTAATGACTATTACTCTTAAGCAAGGAGTTGTAGACACTCTTAGTTGTCTGTCAAGGATCCTGTGTCCTTCTTCTGTCCTACTAGAACTTAGATTTTGCAGGCTCAGTGACCCAGGGGAAACAGACCAACTACTCCATGACCATGACTCTGGGTCCTCATTGGTCTAAATAAACTCATCTTGCTGATTCCACTTCTCCTTGCCAGTGATTGGTTCAAGGAGCTCTGTGTAAGCCAATCAGGGCATCGCATTCTTCTGGCAACTACTATTGGTCTAAAGATGGGCAAGTGACCACAGTTGGCCCATAAGACTGAGGGGGAGGACAGTTATTCCACAGTTGGAGGAGAGGCTCTCTCAACAAGGTGGCATGCTGTCCCTATTGCTGTTGATGGCTGTGGCCAGGAAGATAGCCTGAGGACAAAGCCAGCATGTGAAGGGCAGAGATAGGGACTTGTGGAGGCATGGAGAGGAAGCCCTAATCATGCCATGCTCCGAGCTGCCCCATGTTGGGACTTCTCTGATATGTGAGGTAATCCTTTTATATATTGTTAAAGCCACTTTAAGTTAAGCTTTTTGTTACTTGCAGTCAAGAACATCCTGAGTGATAGGTGTACCAAAGTTGGTATACCCATTCCAGAAAGATAGGCTGCAGGAGAGTGAATGACGGATATAGGCCCTGTGTTTAAGAAATCTAGCTTGCTTTCTCTTTTGACATGTACATTTCCATAGATAGATTAGGAAGAAAACCAAATTAGGTGAAAGGAAGTCATAATTGGATGACAACTGGTACCTAGAGTTAGGTTATAAGAAGCTTCAAAACACTCCCAGGGTTTGGCTGTATACTTCAGGCTAAGCCTCTCCATCCACTGCCTCCCAACTGTTGAGTGGGTAACACCAGCTAGGGGATCAGAATAACCAAGATCATTTAACTCCCCTTTAGGCAGAGGGCTCATGGGAATAAAGGACCCATGGAGTCGTCTGACTCTGGGTGTCCTGAAGTTTTGGTCTCACCGCAGTCAAAGCCTCACCTTCAAAGAAGAAGATGTCCCTAATTTTGGTAGGCCCTAGAGTATGATGGCTACAAAGGGTTGGAAAACTTAATGGAGGAAGCCAAATTTGAGGTGGCTATTCAATCCTTTTATCATTTGCCAATCCTGTTATTATTTTTAAATAGAACTGCTAATTTTAAAAGTGAAATATATAATAGTTTTTATTTTAAAAAATATTAGGTTGCTCTTAGTGTTTTTTGTTTTTTCTCCTATAGATCAATGGTGGTTAACAAAAAAGGCTTTATCCCATATATATTAATAAAATATATGTCAATGATCAGTGGCTAGGAAACTTGAAGAAAGCAACTAGATCTTCCTTTGCTTAGAAACTCTTTGATGACTCCCCATTGCCAGCAGTCTGGGTCCCTAAAGTCTTCTAGATGTGACCTTTCTTGCCTCTTCACATGCATCACGTGTCAGCTGACCTGTATTTTTGCAATTCTCTGAATATGTGCCCACACTCTCTTAGCTTCCTTCCTCTGCCTAGAATTCTCTTCCCTTTCTACCACATGTTCAGCCCACTCTCTTTTGTCCCTTTAGGACCTAGCTCAGGCATCACTTCCTCCAAGGAATGTTCCCTGACTCCCCAGCTCCTACTTGGGAGAAAGCACTGCTCATCTGGCCTCAAATGGATCTTGCCCTTTGAGTTCCATCATAGCAATGTTTGTCTTTGGATAAATTAGAATTTTTGTCTGTTCAAACACATCCTGTCTGACTCCTGTTGTCTTACATCAGAAAAGGTCTGGAGAAGCTGGAAGGCTGGGGATGAAGGGGGAGCCCGGTCCTTCTCCAGTGACAGGGCTGGGTTGGGAGTAGGGCTTTTCTGTGCAGACAGTGCAAAAGCTACACAGGTCATTGGCAAGAGGCTGCCCAAGATACTGGAAATTGGTGTCTTGCCGTACCCAGGTCTGATAAGCCAGAAAAGTCCATTTGACTTCATAGACTCACAAACTGCTGGGGAGATTGGTGCAGGCTGTCAACTCAGGCACTGGCTCTCAAAATAGGCAATGGCATCGTTCTGCCTTTGCTGCTCACCTTTTCCAGAAGAAAATGGATGGGATGTAGCAGGATTGAGGATTAATGGATTGAGGACAGAGAAAATTTTCTGACAGGGTATCATCTAGGAAATTTCATTCCTGATTTAGGATTGTTCTGGTTAGGAAATGGATAATTAGTTATACTCAGCAAGTCCCAAGGAGGAGCATGATAGCAAGATCCCAGGACACAGAAAGAGATTAAATGTCAGCTTGAGACAGATGGAGACTCCTGCCTCAGTTCTTGGGATACCCCACCTACTGCTGGTGAGTGGTGAGGCCCAGGAAAGGAAGGAGAGAATTATTCCCCTATCTGGAGATGGAATGATTCTCTTGATTGTTCTTCAGTACATATAGTGGGCCAACTCTTTCAAGATATTCTAAATTATATTTTAGGCATCAGAGGCAAAAGATATCAAAGCACTGTACAGAGTGGATCCATGTTACAAAAGATTAGCATGAAGAAAAAAAAGATTAGCACATAGTGTAATATGTATTTGCTTAAAGGAGCTCAGCTCAGTTTGAAGAAAACAGCTCTCCTTTTCTCCAACTTCTGACTATTCTTTCTTTTATCTGTCCCCTCACTGTCCTGTCTCCTCTTCTCCCCCCTTTGCCTGCTCTTGGCTACTGTGTTTGCCCCTCCTCCTTAATCTACACTCCTAAAATGCTTGCTGCCAAGACACATACATTTTCTCAGTGGTATTCTGATCATAATTTTAAAAAAATTATTATTTTCCTTCAAGAAGTTCAAAGTGTTTTTCAGGCTTAAAAGTTTTAACACCTCAGGTAGAGATCAAGTAATTATCAGGACTATCTTCAAGAAGCACAAAGGAATGCAGAGATTCTAATTGTCAACTACATATTTTGGAAAGCTCATCTGGTACTAAAAAAAAAAAACACCTGTAGGATGAGGGAGAAGGGCCACTCATTTTCCCAGTGACACATTGGAGCTAATTGCTATAATAACCCTGAAGTTAGTGCTAATGACACTTCCTGCTAGTGAGAAGGCACTGTGCCAAATATATTGAGATAACACCTTTATTCACATGGCTAAGAGTCCTTCAATATGTTCATGAAGAAAGGAATGGGAAGGACTATTACCGTTATTTTATGAATGGAAAAATTGTAATCCCAAGCTTCAGGGTCTTCCTGGACTCTGGATGGGTCAGTGACAGAGATAGGGACAGCTCATAGACTCTCACTAGCCAGGCCTAGCCACCCTTCCTCTCTATTTCCCCTCCTTCCCTTTGAAGGAGTAGTGTGAAGACTTGTTTGTTATGGCAATGGAAACCTTTAAAACCTTTGCATGAAGGTACTATTGAAAAAAGATATAGTTAGAAATACTATTTTTATATCCTCAGTAGATTTGCTTTAATTTCATCAAGCATTTCACTGAATAAAGTTAGCCCTACATGCCCTGCTTGTGCCTGTGGATTCTCTCTGCATTCAGTAACACTAAAGTTAACCAAAGTAATTTCTATACCCCGAATTATGGTACTGATTATTGTTATATAATTCATCACCAAAAAAAATTACTGGGGCTCCTGGGTGGCTCAGTTGGTTAAGCATCTGACTCTTGGTTTCAGCTCAGGTTGTGATCTCAGGGTTGTGAAATGGAGGTCCACGTGGTGAGACTGAGCCCAGAGTCGGGCTCCTTGCTCAGCAGGGAGTCTGTTTCTCCCTCTGCCCCCCCCCCCACTTGTATGCACTCTCTCTCTCTCTCTCTCTCTCAAATAAATAAATAAAATCTTTAAAAAAAAAGATTTTAGATTCTTTTAGAAGAATCTAAAGAAGAATTTTAGAAGGAGATTCTCTCCTTCTGCCCCTACCACCCCCTCTAAAATAAATAAATCTCTAAAAAAATAATTACTTACAAGATTCTAAGAAATAACATACAATTTCTCATTTTTTTAATTGAGGAATAATTGACATATTAGTTTCACGTGTACAGTGATTCAATATTTGTATATCTTGCAAAATGGTCACCACAAATCTAGTTAACATCTGTCATACATAGTTACAGAAAAAACTTTTTGTGTGTTGAGAACTTTTAAGATCTTTCTTAGCAACTAATGTACAGCATGGTAACTATAGTTAATAATATTGCGTTGCATATTTTGAAAGTTACTAAGAGAGTAGATCTCATGTCTTATAAAGGAAGTATCCTTAAAGTACCTTAATCAAATACTTCATCATTTATTCCTTTGTTTCGATGGCTTTATTTTAATGAAGGTAATCTATGTTCATTGCAAACATTTCAGAAAACATATGAATAAAGAGAAAAGATCACCTATTACCCCACCACTTGGATAATATTTGTCTTTTGGATAAACCAGAGCTTCTGTCTGTCCTGTCCACCTCCTGTCATCTTATATCAGAAAAGGCCTGGAGAAACTGGAAGACTGGGGGTGAAGGTAGAGCCTTATCCTTCTCTAGTGACAGGGCGGGGTTGTGAGTGGGGCTTTCCTGTGCAGGTCATTGTTATAATTTGATTGTATAGTTTTTCAGGCTTTTTCTCTGCACATATACACAAACTTAAAAAAAATCCAGAGATAGGATCACATTCCATATACTTTTGTGTAACTTGATTTTTTTCTTTACAGATTTTATTTATTTGACAGAGAGAGACATAGCGAGAGAAGGAATACAAGCAGGGTGAGTGGGAGAGGGAGAAGCAGCCTTCCCGTGGAGCAGGGAGTCCGATGTGGGGCTCCATCCCAGGACCCTGAGATCAAGAGGCAGGACCTGAGCTCCAGGCAGACGCTTAACAACTGAGCCACCCAGGTGCCCCTGTGTAACTTGCTTTTTGGAATTTAACATATTATGAACTTCTATTCCTGTCAATATATACAGTTCAACACAGCCATTTATAATGCCTACATGGTATTTCACCAAATGAATCAACCATGAAGTGTTTCATTAACCCTTACTAATGGGCAGGGAGGTGGTTCCCATTTACTAGCAGTATTAGCAATGCTAATGAGCATCCAGACTTGTCTGGATATTTCTAGAGGAGAAATCTCAAACAGTGGAATTGTTGGGTCAAATGGGATATATACATTAAACATTGGTATACATTGCACACTAACTTCCAGAAAGCCTCATCAAGAGGCCCATTTTCCCCACACCTGTGCCAATGGCTAGCTTTGGCATTTGTAAATATTTTTTGTCTATCTGATAGTTAAGTTGAATATATTTGGTATTTTTTAAAGATTTTATTTATTTATTTATTTGAGAGAGAGAGAATGAGAGATAGAGAGCACGAGAGGGAAGAGGGTCAGAGGGAGAAGTAGACTCCCCTGCTGAGCAGGGAGCCCGATGTGGGACTCAATCCCAGGACTCCAGGATCATGACCTGAGCCCAAGGCAGTTGCTTAACCAACTGAGCCACCCAGGCACCCTATATTTGGTATGATTGTTAAACACTTAAAGTTTTATTTTTTAATATGTTTTACACATGTTTTTAGATTTCTATGTTTTACTTACAGGTTTAAGAGCTTTAATTAGTAAATATTAACCCTTGATTACCAATATTTCCCTCCAGTTTTCTTTGAACTATACTTATCACCAAAAGGTTCATTTTTAGAGAGTTCAGTATCTACCTTTACCTTGAGTCTGGTTTCAGTGATGAACTGTTTTTTCTTTTTAACTTTTATCTTCAGATCATTGAGGAGTCACATTCTTTCTTTTTTTTTTTAGGTTTATTTATTTATTATTTGAGAGAGAGAGAACGCATGAGTAAGGGGAGGCGCGGAGGGAGAGAAACTCAAGCAGACTCCAGGCTGAGTGTGGAGCCCAACACTGGGCTGGATCTCGACCCTGAGATCATTACCTGAGCCGAAATCAAGAGTCATTCACTCAACTGACTGAGCCACCCAGGCGCCCCAATTCATATACAGTTCTAAGAAACACTTCCGGGGGGGGGGGGCAGAGCAAGATGGCGGAGGAGTAGGAGACCTAGATTTCGTCTGGTGTCAGGAATTCAGCTGAATAGGGATCAAAACCATTCTGAACACCTACGAACTCAACAGGAGATCGAACAGGAGAGTAGCAACAACTCCCTGAACAGAGAAGCGACCACTTACTGGAAGGTAGGGCGTGCGGAGAAGTGAATCCGAGGTGATATTCGGGAGGATAGATGGCGGGGGAGGGGCCTCCGCCGGCCGCTTCTGGCAAGTGCTAGAGCCGCGGAGCACAAAATCCAACCATTTAGAAGTTGGCTCGGCGGAGGGACGTCGCTGCAGTGGCTAAGCGGGGGGTGGAATCCTCCCGGGACAGTGTGGTCTCAGGACCCTTGGGGTCACAGAGAGACCGGCGGTGCCTGAGTGCGCCAGAGCTCCCAGGTATCAGAGCGGGGAAGCCGGCTGCAGAGACAGAGCAGAGTCGCGGGCTCTCAGCTCGGGGTTGCCATAAACTGTGATCCGCGGCCCAGTTGGGGCACGGCTCCTCCAGCAGGGACCCAACAAGTGGCAGATCCGGGGAGACTCCCCTTCCTTCCCGGGGAGGAGCGGTGCGGGAACGCACTGCAGGGATCTGCTGGGTTTGGAGACTCCGCGCGGGTGCTTGCAGGGAACAAAAGCTCCTGAGAGCAAACCGGAACAGCTTCCTTAGCCTGGACCGACAAGGGCGGGGCAATTCCGCCTCCGGCAAAGACATTTGGAAACCACAGCAACAGGCCCCTCCCCCAGAATATCAGCACAAACAGTCAGCAAGCCAAGACCAAGTTGATCGATCAAGGAGAATGGGAGAACTCCAGCACTAGGGGAATACTGCACATAGATTCATGGCTTTTTTTTTTTTTTTTTTTACCATGATTCATTATTTCATCAAAGTTAATTTTTGTTGACTGTTTTTTTTTATTTTTCTTTTTCCCTTTTTCAACCAACATCTTATCAATCCCTTTTTAAAAAAAAAAAA
>NW_027397072.1:88919628-88920950 GCF_003265705.2 Callorhinus ursinus
TTCATCTATTCTCCTCTGGACAAAATGACAAGACGAAAAAAATCACCGCAACAAAAAGAACAAGAGGTAGTACCGTCAGCCAGGGACCTACTCAATATGGACATTAGTACGATGTCGGACTTAGAGTTCAGAATCATGACTTTAAAGATACTAGCTGGGCTTGAAAAAAGCGTGGAAGTTATTAGAGAAACCCTTTCTGGAGAAATAAAAGAACTAAAATCTAACCAAATCGAAATCAAAAAGGCTATTGATGAGGTGCAATCCAAAATGGGGGCACTAACTGCTAGGATAAATGAGGCAGAAGAGAGAATCAGTGATATAGAAGACCAAATGATGGAAAATAAAGAGGCTGAGAAAAAGAGGGAGAAACAAATACAGGATCACGAGGGCAGAATTCGAGAGATAAGTGATACGATAAGACGAAACAACATTAGAATAATTGGGATCCCAGAAGAAGAAGAAAGAGAGAGAGGGGCAGAAGGTATATTGGAGCAAATAATAGCAGAGAACTTCCCTAATGTGAGGAAGGAAACAGGCATCAAAATCCAGGAGGCACAGAGAAACCCTCTCAAAATCAATAAAAATAGGTCAACACCCCGACAGCTAATAGTAAAACTTACGAGTCTCAGAGACAAAGAGAAAATCCTGAAAGCAGCTCGGGAGAAGAGATATGTAACCTACAATGGTAAAAATATTAGATTGGCAACAGACCTATCCACAGAGACCTGGCAGGCCAGAAAGGACAGGCAAGATATCTTCAGAGCACTAAACGAGAAAAATATGCAGCCAAGAATACTATATCCAGCTAGGCTGTCATTGAAAATAGAAGGAGAGATAAAAAGCTTCCAGAACAAACAAAAACTAAAGGAATTTGCAAACACGAAACCAGCCCTCCAAGATATATTGAAAGGGGTCCTCTAAGCAAAGAGAGAGCCTAAAAGCAGCAAAGATCAGAAAGGAACACAGACAACATACAGTAACAGTCACCTTACAGGCAATACAATGGCACTAAATTCATACCTTTCAATAGTTACCTTGAATGTAAATGGGCACAATGCCCCAATCAAAAGACACAGGCTATCAGATTGGATTAAAAAACAAGACCCATCCATATGCTGTCTGCAAGAGACTCATTTTAGACCCAAAGACACCCCCAGATTGAAAGTGAGGGGGTGGAAAACCATTTACCATGGTAATGGACACCAAAAGAAAGCTGGGGTGGCAATCCTTATATCAGACAAACTAGATTTTAAAACAAAGACTGTAATAAGAGATGAGGAAGGACACTATATCCTACTTAAAGGGTCTATCCAACAAGAAGA
>NW_027397072.1:88923950-88950754 GCF_003265705.2 Callorhinus ursinus
ATTGAAAGTGAGGGGGTGGAAAACCATTTACCATGCTACTGGACACCAAAAGAAAGCTGGGGTGGCAATCCTTATATCAGACAAACTAGATTTTAAAACAAAGACTGTAATAAGAGATGAGGAAGGACACTATATCCTACTTAAAGGGTCTATCCAACAAGAAGATCTAACAATTGTAAATATCTATGCCCCGAACATGGGAGCAGCCAATTATATAAGGCAATTAATAGCAAAAGCAAAGAAACACATTGACAACAATACAATAATAGTGGGGGACTTTAACACCCCCCTGACTGAAATGGACAGATCATCTAAGCAAAAGATCAACAAGGAAATAAAGACTTTAAATGACACACTGGACCAAATGGACTTTACAGACATATTCAGAACATTCCATCCCAAAGCAACGGAATACACATTCTTCTCTAGTGCCCATGGAACATTCTCCAGAATTGATCACATTCTAGGTCACAAATCAGGTCTCAACCGGTACCAAAAGATTGGGATCACTCCCTGCATATTTTCAGACCACAATGCTTTGAAACTAGAACTCAATCACAAGAGGAAAGTTGGAAAGAACTCAAATACATGGAGGCTAAAGAGCATCCTACTAAAGAATGAATGTGTCAACCAGGAAATTAAAGAAGAATTAAAAAAATTCATGGAAACCAATGAAAATGAAAACACAACTATCCAAAATCTTTGGGATACAGCAAAGGCAGTCCTGAGAGGAAAGTATATAGCAATACAAGCCTTTCTCAAGAAACAAGAAAGGTCTCAAATACACAACCTAACCCTACACCTGAAGGAGCTGGAGAAAGAAGAGCAAATAAAGCCTAAACCCAGCAGGAGAAGAGAAATCATAAAGATCAGAGCAGAAATCAATGAAATAGAAACCAAAAGAACAGTAGAACAGATCAACGAAACTAGGAGCTGGTTCTTTGAAAGAATTAACAAGATTGATTAACCCCTGGCCAGACTGATCAAAAAGAAAAGAGAAATGACCCAAATCAACAAAATCATGAATGAAAGAGGAGAGATCACAACCAACACCAAAGAAATACAAACAATTATAAGAACGTATGACGAGCAACTCTATGCCAGCAAATTAGATAACCTGGAAGAAATGGGTGCATTCCTAGAGATGTATCAACTACCAAAATTGAACCAGGAAGAAAAGAAAACCTGAACAGACCTATAACCACGAAGGAAATTGAAGCAGTCATCAAAAATCTCCCAAGAAACAAAAGCCCAGGGCCAGATGGCTTCCTAGGGAAATTCTATCAGACATTTAAAGAAGAATTAATACCTATTCTCCTGAAACTTTTCCAAAAAATAGAAATGGAAGGAAAACTTCCAAATTCATTTTATGAGGTCACCATTACCTTGATCCCAAAACCAGAGAAAGACCCCATCAAAAAGGAGAATTACAGACCAATATCCTTGATGAACATGGATGCAAAAATTCTCACCAATATACTAGCCAATAGGATCCAACAGTACATTAAAAGGATTATTCACCACGACCAAGTGGGATTTATCCCTGGGCTGCAAGTCTGTTTCAACATCCGCAAATCAATCAACGTGATACAATACATTAACAAAAGAAAGAACAAGAATCATATGATCCTCTCAATAGATGTAGAAAAAGCATTTGACAAAGTACAGCATCCTTTCTTGATCAAAACTCTTCAGAGTATAGGGATAGAGGGTACATACCTCAATATCATAAAAGCCATCTACGAAAAACCTACAGCCAGTATCATTCTCAGCTCTCAGCTTTTCAGGAATGCGGTCAGGAATGCGGCAGGGATGTCCACTCTCACCACTGCTATTCAACATAGTATTAGAAGTCCTAGCCACAGCAATCGGACAACAAAAAGAAATCCAAGGCATCCAAATCGGCAAAGAGGAAGTCAAACTCTCACTCTTTGCAGATGATATGATACTTTATGTGGAAAACCCAAAAGACTCCACCCCAAAACTGGTGGAACTCATACAGGAATTCAGTCAAGTAGCAGGCTATAAAATCAATGCACAGAAATCAGTGGCATTCCTATACACCAACAACAAAACAGATGAGAGAGAAATCAAGGAGTCGATCCCATTCACAATTGCGCCCAAAACCATAAGCTACCTAGGAATCAATTTAACCAAAGAGGCAAAGGATCTGTACTCAGAAAAGTATAAAATACTCAGGAAGGAAATTGAAGAAGACACAAAGAAATGGAAAAACGTTCCATGCTCATGGATTGGAAGAATCAACATTGTGAAGATGTCAATGCTACCTAGAGCAATCTACACATTCAACGCAATCCCCATCAAAATACCACCCACGTTTTTAAGGAAATGGACCAAACAATCCTAAAATTTGTATGGAACCAGAAGAGACCCCGAATAGCCAGAGGAATATTGAAAAAGAAAAGCAAAGCTGGCAGCATCACAATTCCGGACTTCCAGCTCTATTACAAAGCTGTCATCATCAAGACACTATGGTACTGGCAAAAAAACAGACACATAGATCAATGGAACAGAATCGAGAGCCCAGAAATGGACCCTCAACTCTATGGTCAACTCATCTTTGACAAAGCAGGAAAGAATGTCCAATGGAAAAAAGACAGTCTCTTCAACACATGGTGTTGGGAAAATTGGACAGCCACATGCAGAAGAATGAAACTGGACCATTTCCTTACATCACACACAAAAAGAGACTCCAAGTGGTTGAAAGACCTAAACGTGAGACAGGAGTCCATCAAAATCCTAAAGGAGAACACAGGTAGCAACCTCTTCGACCTCAGCTGCAGCAACTTCTTCCTAGAAATATCACCAAAGGCACGGGAAGCCAGGGCAAAAATGAACTATTGGGATTTCGTCAAGATAAAAAGCTTTTGCAGAGCAAAAGAAACAATCCACAAAACCAAAAGACAACCGACAGAATGGGAGAAAATATTTGCAAATGACATATCAGATAAAGGGCTAGTATCCAAAATCTATAAAGAACTTATCAAACTCAACACCCAAAAAACAAATAATCCAATCAAGAAATGGGCAGAAAACATGAACAGAGATTTTTCCAAAGAAGACATCCAAACAGCCAAGAGGCACATGAAAAAGTTCTCAACATCGCTCGGCATCAGGGAAATCCAAATCAAAACCTCAATGAAATACCAACTCACACCAGTCAGAATGGCTAAAATTAACAAGTCAGGGAACGACAGAAGTTGGCGGGGATGTGGAGAAAGGGGAACCCTCCTAAACTGTTGGTGGGAATGCAAGCTGGTGCAACCACTCTGGAAAACAGTATGGAGGTTCCTCAAACAGTTGAAATTAGAGCTACCGTTCGATCCAGCAATTGCGCTACTGGGTATTTACCCCGAGGATACAAATGTAGGGACCCGAAGGGGTACGTGCACCCCAATGTTTATAGCAGCAATGTCCACAATAGCCAAACTGTGGAAAGAGCCAAGATGCCCATCGACAGATGAATGGATAAAGAAGAAGTGGTATATATACAGAATGGAATATTATGCAGCCATCAAAAGGAATGAGATCTTGCCATTTGCAACGAAGTGGATGGAACTGGAGGGTGTTATGCTTAGTGAAATAAGTCAATCAGAGAAAGACATGTATCATATGACCTCACTGACCTCACTCTGAAAAATAAACTGAGGGTTCTAGAGGGGAGGAGGGTAGGGGGATGGGTTAGCCTGGTGATGGGTATTAAAGAGGGCACATTCTGCATGGAGCACTGGGTGTTATGAACAAACAATGAATCATGGAACACTAGACCAAAACAAATGATGTAATATATGGTGATTAACATAACAATAAAAAATTTAAAAAAAATTAGAGCAGAAATCAATGAAATAGAAACCAAAATAACAGTAGAACGGATTGATGAAACTAGGAGCTGGTTCTTTGAAAGAATTAACAAGATTGATAAACCCCTGGCCAGACTTATCAAAAAGAAAAGAGAAATGACCCAAATCAACAAAATCATGAATGAAAGAGGAGAGATCACAACCAACACCAAAGAAATACAAACAATTATAAGAACATATTACGAGCAACTCTATGCCAGCAAATTAGATAACCTGGAAGAAATAGATGCATTCCTAGAAATGTATCAACTACCAAAATTGAACCAGGAAGAAATAGAAAACCTGAACAGACCTATAACCACGAAGGAAATTGAAGCAGTCATCAAAAATCTCCCAACAAACAAAACCCAGGGCCAGACGGCTTCCCAGGAGAATTCTACCAAACATTTAAAGAAGAATTAATACCTATTCTGAAACTCTTCCAAAAAATAGAAATGGAAGGAAAACTTCCAAACTCATTTTATGTGGCCACCAATACCTTGATCCCACAACCAGACAAAGACCCCATCAAAAAGAATTACAGACCAATATCCTTGATGAACATGGATGCAAAAATTCTTACCAAAATACTAGCCATTAGGATCCAACAGTACATTAAAAGGATTATTCACCACGACTAAGTGGGATTTATCCCTGGGGTGCAAGTTTGGGTCAACATCCACAAATCAATCAATGTGATACAATACATTAACAAAAGAAAGAACAAGAGTCACATGATCCTCTCAATAGATGCAGAAAAAGCATTTGACAAAGTACAGCATCCTTTCTTGATCAAAACTCTTCAGAGTATACGGATAGAAGGTGCATACCTCAATATCATAAAAACCATCTATGAGAATCCTACAGCGAATACCATTCTCAATGGGGAAAAACTGAGAGCTTTCCCCCTAAGTTCAGGAACGCGGCAGGGATGTCCACTTTCACCACTGCTATCGAACATAATATTAGAATTTCTAGCCAAAGCAATCAGACAACAAAAAGAAATCAAAGGCATCCAAATCGGCAAAGAGGAAGTCAAACTCCCACTCTTTGCAGATGGTATGATACTTTTTGTGGTAAACCCGGAAGAGTCCACCCCAAAATTGGTAGAACTCATAAAGGAATTACATAGAGTGGCAGGATATAAAATCAGTGCACAGAAATCGGTGGCATTCCTATACACCAACAAGACAGAAGAAAGAGAAATTAAGGAGTCGATCCCATTTACAACTGCACCCAAAACCATAAGATACCTAGAATAAATCTAACCAAAGAGACAAAGAATCTGTACTCAGAATACTATAAAATACTCATGAAAGAAAAAGAGGAAGACACAAAGAAATGGAAAAGCGTTCCATGCTCATGGATTGGAAGAACAAATATCACGAAGATGTCAATGCTACCTAGAGGAATCTACACATTTAATGCAATTCCTATCAAAATACCATCAACTTTTTTAAATGAAATGGAACAAATAATCCTAAAATTTGTATGGAACCAGAAAAGACCCCGAATATCCAGAGGAATGTTGAAAAAGAAAAGCAAAACTGGTGGCATCACAATTCTGGACCTCATGCTCTATTACAAAGCTGCAATCATCAAATCAGTATGATACTGGCACAAAAACAGACACATAGATCAATGGAACAGAATAGAGAACCCAGAAATGGATCCTCAACTCTATGGTTATCTCATCTTCGACAATGCAGGAAAGAATGTCCAATGGAAAAAAGACTGTCTCTTAACAAATGGTGTTGGGAAAATTGGACAGCTATCTGTAGAAGAATGAACCTGGACCATTTCCTTATACTAGACACAAAGTTAGACTCAAAATGTTTGAAAGACCTAAATGTGAGACAGGAGTCCATCAAAATCCTAAGGGAGAACACAGGCAGCAACCTCTTCGACCTCAGCCGCAGCATCTTCTTCCTAGAAACATCACCAAAGGCAAGGGAAGCAAGGGCAAAAATGAAGTATTGGGACTTCATCAAGATAAAAAGCTTTTCCACAGCAAAAGAAACAGTGAACAAAACCAAAAGAGAATCAACAGAATGGGAGAAAATATTTGCAAATGACATATCAGATAAAGGGCTAGTATCCCAAATCTATAAAGAACTATTAAACTTAATACCCAATCAAAAATTGGGCAGAAGACAAGAACATTTTTCTAAAGAAGACATCCAAATGGCCAATAGACACATGAAAACGTGCTCAACATCGCTCGGCATCAGGGAAATCCAAATCAAAACCTCAATGAGATACCACCTCACACCAGTCAGAGTGGCGAAACTTAACAAGTCAGGAAACGACAGATGTTGGCGGGGATGCGGAGAAAGGGGAACCCTCCTACACGGTGGGTGGGAATGCAAGCTGTTGCAGCCACTCTGGCAAACAGTATGGAGCTTCCTCAAACAGTTGGAAACAGAGCTACCATATGTTCCAGCCATTGCACTACTGGGTATTTACCCCAAAGATACAAATGTAGGGATCCGAAGGGGTACGTGCACCCCAAATGTTTATAGCAGCAATGTCCACAATAGCCAAACTGTGGAAAGAGCCAAGACGCCCATCATCAGATGAATGGAGAAAGAAGATGTGGTGTGTATATATACACACAACGGAATATTATGCAGCCATCCATAGGAATGAGATCTCACCATTTGCAACGACGTGGATGGAACTGGAGGGTGTTATGCTGAGTCAAATAAGTCAATCAGAGAAAGACATGTATCTTATGACCTCACTGATATGAGGAATTCTTAAACTCAGGAAACAAACTGAGTGTTGCTGGAGTGGTGGTGGGGGTGGGTGGGAGGGACGGGGATGGAGTGGCTGGGTGATAGACGTTGGGGAGGGTGTGTGCTATGGTGAGCGCTGTGAATTGTGCAAGACTGTTGAATCCCAGATCTGTACCTCTGAAACATAATGCAACATCTGTTAAGAAAAAAAGAAAAAGAAGAAGATGGCAGGAGGGGAAGAATGAAGGGGAGTAAGTCGGAGGGGGAGACGAACCATGAGAGACGATGGACTCTGAAAAACAAACTGAGGGTTCCAGAGGGGAGGAGGGCGGGGGGATGGGTTAGCCTGGTGATGGGTACTAATACCCAGAGGGCACGTACTGAATGGCGCACTGGGTGTTATTCGCAAACAATGAATCATGGAATACTACATCAAAAACTAATGATGTAGGGTTGCCTGGGTGGCTCAGTTTGTTAAGTGACTGGCTTCCGCCTAGGTCATGATCCTGGAGTCCCGGGATTGAGTCCCATATAGGGCTCCCTGCTCCGCAGGGGGTCTGCTTCTCCTTCTGACCCTCTTCCCTCTCATGCTCTCTCTCTCTAATTCTCTCTCAAATAAATAAATAAAATCTTTAAAAAAAAACTAATGAGGTAATGTATGGTGATTAACATAACATAATAATAAAAAACTACAATGAGATACCAGTTCACATAGTCAGAATGGCTAAAATCAACAACACAAGAAATAACAGGTATTGGCAAGGATGCGGAAAAAGGGGAATGCTCATTTACTGTTGGTGGGAATGCAAACTTGTGCAGCTACTATGGAAAGCAGTATGGGAGTTCCTCAAAAAGTGGGGCCTGGGAGGGGAGGGAAGAGAAGAGAGCATTGGAGCCTACAGTGTGCTAGGTGTTTTACAACAACATGCTCTTGCTTTGAATCCCTCAGACAGGATGAGGACTCCCATCCCAGCTCCTATAGCACACCCCTCTCAGCTGCATGGTCTCTTGACAAGCCTATATCCTTCATTAGACTAGAGGCCCTTGAGGGCAGGAGCTGTGTCCCCAGAGCCTACTCCAGGGCCAAGCACAGAACAGGCATTCAGAAAAGGCTCACTGAGTGAACACAATTGCATGAGAATCACAGAGCAGCAGAGCTGGACAAGCACCTAAGACTCTTATTTTACAGTTAAGAATTACACAAAGGGCAGTGGAGGCACATAAGTTGGAGCGGGGTGGTAGGGCCAAGAACTGGAGCTTGGTCTTGACCTTGGAGGCAGCATGAGCCACTTGAGATCTCGGAGTGGGAGTGATGTGATAATGTGAACTGGGAGGTATTTTAGCTGGGTGACTCAGGCCATTTGGGGACAGTGAGAGGCAGGAAATAGGGAGGGACTGGAGGCTGCAGATTCACATGTTTTATTTAATTATGATGAATTAGAAACTCTGCTGACAAATTAATTGCATTCAATTACTGAGTACCTATAGCAGTTATAAGATAGTTACCCTTTACTGAAGACCTACAGTGTCAGGTGCTTTGCCCTCATGATTTGACTTAATCCTCAGAACTAACTTTTGAGATTGATGCTAATGGTTTCCATTTTATGGATGAGGAACCTAAGCTCAGAGAGGTGAAGTTACAGCCCAAGGCCTCAGAGGAACTGCAAACCTTGCACTGCATTAGTACCTGGGGATAAAAGATAAGGAGCTCGTTGCCTAGTGAGGGGCACAGTAGAAAAGTAAACAGACATGAGTCATGTTGTATGAGAGGTGCTACGAGAGAGAAACACAAAGGGACTGAAGGGTCCCAGAGCAGGCAGGGCCCCTAAACACTCTTAGGGATGATGGATGGAGTCTCATTGTGACAGGTAACAGAAGAAATGCAGCACAAATTGGAAACAGACCTAGCAACCTATTACTCATCTTTTCTCTTGTTGGAGCAAAATCAGACTGTGTAAAACCTAAGAAGAAATGGCTGAAAGCAGAAGGACAAACATGCAGAGCATTTCTGCGTGGGACTCAAAAATCATCTTCATGGTTATAGTAGTTTGGCACAGAGGTTTCTCCATGTTAATTGCCAACAGTGGATTGATCCCCATATTTCTGCCTCAGGAAACTCTGGGTGAGGGATGGCTGACATTCCAGCAGCACATGGCTCCACACAGATCCACCGCTTAATCAGGTTGCTGTGAAGGACAGTGTAGAGAGATAAATAAATTTGTGGCAGGGCAGGGGCACAGGGCACCAAGGTGCTAGTTGTAGGAAAGCCAGCATCAAAGGGGGTCAGGGACCGAGACACCCTCAACAACTACTACTTTGTACATGCAGCTGGGCTCATATGTATATTCCCTGTGTGTTTCCATATGTGCCTGTTTGTGTGCTCTGCCAACCTGTGAGAGAAGGGTTGGTAACAAAAGAACATGAAAATAAGGGGTTATTCCCAAATAGAAATTGATTTGCTTTAAGGATTTTATTATTTATTTAAAGGGGGTTGGGGCAGAGGGAGAGGGAGAGAGAATCCCAAGTAGACTCCCCCTGAGCGCAGAGCCCTGTGTGGGGCTTGATTTCACGACCCTGAGATCAGGAGCTGAGCCAGAATCAAGAGTCGGCCCTTTACCAACTCAGCCACCCAGGTGTCCTAGAAATTGATTTGCCTTAAAAAAAATTCATCTGTTTCTCTTACTTGACAGACATTTATGTACATCAAAATTTGATAATGCCAACCCTCAAGCTGGGAGGAACAGGAGGAAATGAGCTGCTAGAAGCAGCTATTCTGAGGCGATAATAATTCATTATTCGTCCCAAGTTCCAGCCCTTCACTGTGTGCACTCACCAGTCAGCTTTGACCCATCTAAAGTCAGCAGCTATTTGTGGTTGACATAAATTTCATTTGACATTTCTACTGACTTCAGAACTCTTTGGCAACAGAACAAGCCATTTCATATTCCACCAATATGAAATACTAAACTTCCTCCCCACTCTTTTCCAAGACTGAGTTTGATATTCTGATCCTTTATGTCTAAATAATAATCCAGCAATGTGTGACCAAGCAGCACTTGCAACCTATCAGTCAGTGGTCCTCAGCCCAGGCTAAAGCTCAGATTCACCTGAGGAGATTTTGAACAACAGCAATGCCTGGGCTTCAGACAAATTGAATCCAGGTTTCTTTTGCGGATAAGACCTGGGTATCTGTGTCTTTTAAAAGCCCCCCCCCCCCTTGATTCTAATGCACTGAGAGGGCTGAGAATCACTCTATCTTGGCCATGAGATAATGCAGTTCCCCTGCTAAACTGAAGATCTGTAAGAATTTCGCATCTCAAATGTAAATTGTCAAGCCAGGGATCCAGAAATGAAATAATGCCAGCATTATTCACAATGGTTCTGGTGATATTTAACTGTCATCCACAGGATCTCCTTAGTTTTCAGGTGTGTAAATAACCCTAAAGACATGAGGTTCTTGACAAGGTTACCTGATTCTGCCCTTGTCCCCAGAAGTTTAGAGAGTTTCCTCATGCTTGGACCCTGAAACAGGGTATTCTGTTCCCTACCCTTGATAGTCATTAGCCCAGCCCCAAAAGAAGGTAGCCATTTCAGAACATTTCAGGAATATGGCTACCTTTCTAGCTATGCCTCTCCTTAACCTAACTCTGAAGTGTTGTTCACATTTGATAAACAGCCACCAGATTACAGACCCTTGCCTAGAAGGGTAATGGAGCTGCAATATGATTGCACAAAGTTTGCCAACTTGATCAAAATGTCAGTTGCCCCAAAACAAAATGTGGGTGATTCTAATGCTAGAATAAATGTCTGAAATATTAATTGATTTCTTTGCTAAAATCTTCAATGAAGACTTTCGTGTGGACACTAGAAGGTATTTAAAGGGGTATTAAAATTCTGCTATGGAAATGTGAACTTTCTTCTTTCATACTCAATTCAGTTTTTTCCTTTGATGCCCCCTCCAAAAGACGCAAAGTCAGACATGTTTGTTCAGCATCTAGAAGCTGTCATACCAGAAATTCCACCCCATTCAGGGCTTACAGAATAAAGTGTGTGATTTGTTTCCAAAGTAGCAGGCTCATAAAAGCAAAAGATTGTGCAGAAACATGCTAGGTGTTTGTAATAAATAAAAAGAGTAGGGCTACCTCAGCAGGCAGGTATTAAAGCGAAGATCAAATCACAGGATGACATACTGGAATTTGCTCAGAAGGCACCTTTTTCTAGTCCATTTTAGTCCCACAGATAAAAAGCAGGATTGCCAGACCACACAGCTGGAGGCAGAACGAGGATGAAAACAAAGTGATGGCAGTTGCTGCTGGCTTTGTCCCCCATGCAGTGTTTTCCTCACAAATGTCAATTCACCTCTTTTTTACTCTCAATTTTTCACTATTTTATTTTATATATAGAATATAGTCCCCTCAGTAATAAGTGCTGAATGCCCATTGGTGTCCCTAGTCATAGAAAATAATAAGTCTCATGCAGAAGACACAAGCTACCTTTTTAATCCAGAGTCTCCTTAACAGGCAGCTGGCCCTGCCCCAGTTCCTGCCAAAGAGGACTGCTAACTGACTTATCCCAAACTCAGCTCTTCAGTCCCATCTCTCACCACATAACCCACTAAACCTCAGGAATCCTGGGCAGCTAGTAAGCTTATTTAGTGACCTAGGCAACACATTTACTTTAAGGGAATGCAAGGAAGTCTTAGTGCTTAAGGTCAAATGTTCTATAGAGGCTTTAGTGAGGGCTGTGTGTGTGTGTGTGTGTGAGAAGTGGGATAGAGAGGAAGATATCAGACAAAGAGGCCATTTGGCTAAACCTAATTTTAAATCTGAGTTGGGTTGGGAAATTTGCAGCCATGCTGTGAAGAGCAAAACTTGGAGACCCTTCAAGTTTGTGGTACATGTCCTAGAGTGTGCCCAAACAACTTTTTGAAGAGAATCTTGGTCCTCCTTATTGGATGCCTCCCTTTTCATAGAAGAGTTCATCTATGCCAAGACCAGTTGGCTATAGGCCAGACACAGCCAGGGGCAGAGCCTGAAACTGCTCTTGGCTCAGTGCTCATTCATAGCTGAAATGGAAAGCCCATGGTCCCCCAACCCTCTCTCCCATCTCCACACTGTTTCCTAGGGCATTCCCATTGGTCTTTCTTATTGAGTGAAGTCATTCTCAACATGTAAGGGGCTGGGTGGTAGGTGCACCCTGAGGACCCTTGGAATCTGGAGGAAGCCCTGCATGCTTTTTAAAAAGCCAAGCCCCAGCGGTATATCCTGTGTTCCACTACTGGTCTAAACATAGGCTCTGCACAGCAGCAAGGTAAGACCTTGAAATTCTCAGTGCCTGTTTTTCTCCCCAGCATTTGCTGACCCTCTTCCTAGAAGCTCCATGGCAGCCAGCCTGCCTCTGAGACAATTTGGGGTTACTGCAGCAGACCACAGAGAAGGCTGTTGTGGTCTTTACTTCCAAGACTCCAAAAGGAGGCAGGGCATAGAGTTGTGCTGGAACAAATGCAGATGGCTCTGAGGACCTCATGCCAAAAGGGTCAACAGTGAACAAAACAGACCAAAGCCCCTGCTCTCAGAGGCTTACATTTCTGGGAGGGGTGAGGAGCCCTACAACAAACAGGCGTGGTTTTGCTGTCATACCTATCCTCTTTGGTTGAGGGCCTTCCAGAAAGCTCCCTGCTCTTCACTTAGTCCTCCCATCTGAGCCCAGAGACCTCTAGGGCCCAGGTGCAACCCCCAGGTATCTGTGAACCCCACCTCCACTCCACAGGGTAAGGGTCTCAGTGCCAGAGAGTTGTGGTGGGGTAGAAGAAGAGGTGCCAGTGCCTGGTGTTGCAGGGCAGGGAGAGGGGACAAATTTATTGTCCTAGGTATGATCCCCAGCCTCCCTGACCGCCCTCAATAATTGCTTTATCCAAACAGTACTTTGCCATCAACTTCCATTTAAGGAGATGAATACGTTCCTTGTGGGCTGGCCTATCCTGCATCATTCCTGCCATTTCTGAGGCTCTATGAAAAGCACTGTGGCGCTTTAGTAGTGACCAAGTGCAGTGACCAAGTGCAGGACCTTGGTCACCTCATTCTGTAATTCCTCTTCCTGAGGACTCTCAGGAAAAGTCTCCGTTCTTCACGCCAGGAATGGCACTTCTGAGCACTGCTGTGGCTTCTGTATATGGACACTGTAAGTCACAAAACTGGATCTAGTTTTTAAACTGGCTGCTAGAAAGCTCAGAGCCCAATCTGTGGCCGCCAGCAAGTGTATAGGACACCCAGCAAGTGCTTTGTGAACGAACTCCACTCCTATCTCATCGGTTTTCATTCATTTTCCTTGTCCCATTTTCCTCATTCACCCATTTTTAATTTTATCTTATTGTATTGGATTGAATTAGTGAGGGAAAAAATGAATACTGAATGTTGTTTTCCATGCATTCTACTGCATTCTTTAGGCACATATGATAAAGATGAGCCCTGTCTTCTACAGATTCACCCTGAGTTCCCCTACCTTTTGACTCTTTGGGGGAGAGGCTCAAGTGCTTTTATTTCCTCTTTGCTATCTGCCAAGTAAAGACCCCTGCAAGATTCTGCTCAAGTACTAAGAAGCCTCTTCTAAAAGTCCCAATAGGACAGACCTATGTCTGCTTGGACCCCCACTGAGCCCTAGACCAAGCCTCCCCCATCAGAATGTCTGTGACTACCTGAAGCTGAAGCAGCCCAGTCTGGCTCCAGAAATGTGTCAGATGAATGCACAGGGGAATAAGCTCACACCTTACTAATGAAAGCATGGCAAAAAAAAAAAAAAAGGTTATCACTGTAAATGCATACTTCATGTTTAGTAATTATAAAAATTCACAGAGAAGAGAGTAATGGATGCAGGGAGGGGAAGGAGGGGCTCAGGGACTTCACAGCACTTCAGCTGAAGTTCAATGATAAAAGCTGAAATGTGTTATATGCCAAATCTCATGTTAAATACTTGACTCACGCAACACTATTAAGTATAATCTCCCTTTTATGGATGTTGAAGCAGGTTAGGTAATTTTTCCAGGAGTGCGTCTGAGATGTGAGGCAGCATCTATCTGGCCATCTGATACGGCCACACACAGAAAGATATCCTGGGGAGAAGCTTGGATATGGAGGCAGAAGACCGCTTGGGGACTGATTGAGAAGTAAATAGGCATAGGAAGCCAGAGGCAGGATAGGGAGGGCAAGAGCCCCAAAGAAGCCAGTGCCAAGAAGTTGGTGTCTAACACAGAGGCCTCGGGGAGTCATGGAAGCCTCAATAGCAGATGCCTTAAACCCGATGACAAGCCGTTGGGTCGGTGCAGAGAGGGTGCGGAGGGTGCAGAGAGTGAGGGTGTGGAGGCTGCGGAGACAGGGACACAGGTCCTAAGAGTGACCCACTTGCTGCCGTCAGGCTTCTGGGGCGGGAGTGCCAGCCTGACAGAAGCAGCCATCCAGACTTCAGGGTCCTTTCCATAAACTTTCAGTTCCATGCTTGACTTTTTCTCAGAGGAAATCAGAGCCCTTTCTGCCTCTCTGAGTGTGCCACCTTACGGACAAATGCAAAAAGCAACCAATGAAAAGAACTGTTTGGGTTCTGGTTGGGTCTTGCATCCCGATGTGGGGCGGGGATCTGTAGTCATGCCCCCCCACCCCCGCAGCCTTGGAGGCAGCTGGGGGAGGCGCTGGCTGTCACCGGACCGTGGAGCTGTGACTTCCTCCCAAGGCCGGTGCCGGGCCCCTCTGGTGGTGGGGGACAAGCCGCGAGGCGCCTGCCTGGAACCATGGGAGCTCCACAGCCTCCACTTCTGGCTTGCAGTGCCGGTGAACCCCACGCGGCGCCGCCTGCCAGGTACACCCCAGTACCTGGTGTAATTATCGAAGCCCCCAGAGGAGCAACCGCGAGCCACTCTTCTTTTAGAGAGAGAACGGCCATTATCTGGCTGCTGGCAGTGATCAGATTTGGGATTTGGAAACATTGATCACTTTTGAGATATACTCACTTTGTTTTGGGGAAATCTCTAAAATGGAAGCTTTGATTACCAATTAATCAAAGGGGAGTAGGGGATTAAAGATCAGCAACCTGCTGTGGAGGAAACATAAGTCACCCTGAATGTAAAAGCAGTGGCTGCAACAGATGTGATGAGGTTTTTTTTTTTTGCTTTTGGAAAATTGGCAAATGTTCTTCCTAAATGTGGATTTCTATGGACCCCAGTGAACCCCATGGTGCTGCGATGAAATAAACTACCCTGGGAAACTTGTTGCCGAGAATGGGATCCTGCCTCCTGCGGCACCCTGCTGCTGGGGCCTGAGTCTCCGGGGAAGGACAGGGTTGTCTGCTTTCAGTTATGTCAGGGAGACCAAACAGGCCTGGCCAAGAGGGCAGGGCACACACCCTGGGGCTGAGGAATTGGGGGCTTCTTGACTCAGAGGGAGCCAGAAAGCGTGGCAGGCAGAGCAGTCAACTGGCCCTGCCTCAGGATAGGCTTGCACTGAGGTGGCTGAGGAAGGGATTCTCAGATCCATGCCTCAGCCTACCTGGCCCTTGGCTCTGATTTGGAGAGTAAAAGAAGGGCCCTGTGTCCAAGCTTAGGGCAAATCGTTATAATTTGGAGGACAAGCACCTTGAAGAATGTGCTGTGGGCATAGGGAGACAGGAAGGACCCAGAAGTAGCAGTGGTTGGGAACTGGAGGTGGGCAGAGGGGATGGGAAGCCTGCAAACACTCTCCTGAGGGTGCTGGAGGAACCTGGAGAGAGGGCCCATGAAAACAGGCCTTGTTTCCTGCCCAGCTGGAAAGGTGCTAGTGTAAAAGAACTCTGGCTTTACCTTGTGGCCCAACTGGGAAAGAGACACACTGACTGGTTACAGTAGTCATACCGATTGTGAGAGCAAAGTTCTTCTGTGACTTAGTACTGAGTCTATAAAGTGCCCTTACAGTCTGCATCTCATTTAATCCTTTAAAGAGGGGGTGAGGGCAGAATAATGTAATGATCCTGGGCAGATAACTATGCCTTTCTGAGGCTGTTTTTTTCTCTTTGGCAAAATGGATCCTTTAGGATCCTTTTGTGAATTGTGAGGATTAGACGGGTGTGATCACTAACCATTCTTGTTACTAGCTAGCTGGTAAGCTACTTAACCTTACCAACCCTGCTAAACAAGGAATCTTGAAAGATTTATTTTAAAAAAATTTCCCAAAGGCTTGTGGCCAGGAGAAAGCCCCCAAAGGGGGCTGAATGTGCAAGCTGCTCTTGAGGGTAGGGAACCTTCTATACCACAAGAAATGCACCTGCTGTGAGGGAGATGTGACTATAACAGCTAGCTCCAGGATAAACTTAGAAGACTTTGGGGTTTCTGAGGAGATCTGATTGAACAGAGAGGAAAGGAAGAGATGCCACATTCACAGAGTACTTACTCCCTGTTAATCAGTTAACTCACAAGACTGTACTTGGCTCCTGCCATGTATCCAGCCTGTGCTGAGCACTGGGACTACAAGGATAACAGGCCAGACAGAGTCCCAACTATCAGGAAGCTTACGGTGTGGGCACGTACACATCCTTCCAGCACATCCTACACAGTGCTTCCCAAACTGCAACGACTCTGTACCACCTTCACAGTTCCTGCTATGTCTGCCTGATACTAAACTGGTAGCTTCCTAATGTTTTCCTTTAAATCAACTCATATTTTTTACTATAAAAAGAAAACCAGCATTTTTCTAATATATTAAAATAAACACTTAAATATTAAAATAAATATGTTCATTGTGGTCTACATCATAACTTATTTGATAAACAACAGGAACACACATAGCTTTGGGAAACAATGGACTTTGGAATGGAATGGTTCTGATAATTCTGTGAGATTGGTTTTATTTTTCCCATTTTACAGATGGGAAGATGAAGGCCAAGACTGAGGTCTTACTTTGGTCACCTAGCCAATAACTGTTGGAGCTGTGATTCCAGGTGAAGTCTTGTGGGACTCGAAAGCCTATGTCTTTTTCACCACCTCTGCTTACTAAAGGCCCTTTAGTCCTGCTACTTTCCCTCATGTAGCACATTTTGCACATGGGGGTGGGATGACTGCTTTGCCTTTTCACAAACTCCCAGCACAACCAGAGGCTCAGGTCCAGTGGGACACGAGTGACCTGTCCTCAAAGGGCACATCTGACAATAGCTTGATGCATGGGAGTGCATGCAATGGGCCTGGTCTAACTTAGGGCTTAGTTTTTAATATCACTGACTCTTCAAGGCAAACCAATTAATACAAATGCCTGGCTACCTAAGACTTCCCTTTAGAAAAGCACTAAGCATGACCTCTTCAGGAGGAAATGTGTTCTCAGAATAACTCATAACCACAGGTCTGGATGACAAGGGGAGAAGCAAAGTCATGCAGGGGAAGTTCTGGCACTCAGGATTTCCAATTCACACTTTTCAGTTTCAACAAACATCTATGATGATCCTTCTATGTGCAATATACCTGGTCTTATTTAATTTTCGAAGCAAATCCCTACAGTAGGTGTTATTATCTTCACTTTCACAAATAAGGAAACTAGGGCTCTATAGAGTTACTCAGCTGGCTCAATGTCCCATAGATAGCTAATTGGGATGAGGTTGCTAGGCATGCTGCTTGCTCATCACTCAGGAAAGCTTGACATCTGTTTCATAAAGGCATCCCATAAACCCCGAAAGAACTACCTTATTACAGGGCTAGTCCCAAGATTCTTTTTCTGATAGGAAGTTTCTTCATTTCTATTTGTTGGAAAGTATCTTTATGTCATTCTTAATCTCGAATGCAAGTTTTTTTGGTGTATAGTTCTAGGTTGACGTTATTTTTTCTTAGTTCTTCAAGGGTATCATTTTACTGTCTTCCGGATTCATCCTGAGGTCAGTCTAATCATTAACCCTTCAAAAGTAATGTATCTTGATTTGCTAGCTGCTTTTGAGATCTTGTTTATGTCTTGGATGATCTGTGGTTTTCCTAGGATGTGTCCAGGTGTGGATTTTTTGTATTTTATTTTGCTTGAGTTTATTGCACTTCCTTAATTTGAGAGTTTGATCTTTTATCACTGCTGGAAAATGTTTAGCTATTATATTTTTGAATAATCCCTCCTTATCCTTCCCTACTCCCATTCTATTTTCTCATTTTCTTGAAATCTTGTTAAATGTGTGCTAGGCTTTCTCAATCTTGACTATATGTCTTTTATTTATTTAAAAAATTTTTTGGCTTTTTAATTTTTATTTTAATTTCACTTGGTTAAAATACAGTGTTACATGTGATGTGTAATATAGTGATTCAACAATTCCGTACCTTACCTAGTGTTCATCACAACAAGTGCACTCCTTAATTCTCATCAACTCTTTCACCCATCGCCCCCCCCATCCCTTCTGGTAACTATCAGTTTGTTTTCCTATAGTTAAGAGTATGTTTCTTGGTTTGCTTCTTTTTTTCCCCCCCTTTGCTCATTTATTTTGTTTCTTAAATTCTACCTATGAGTGAAATCATATGGTATTTGTCTTTCTCTGACTGGCTTATTTGGCTTAGCATTATACTGTCTAGCTCCATCAACATCATTGCAAATGGCAAGATTTCATTCTTTTTTATGGCTGAGCAATATTCCATTGTATATACATACATACTGCATCTTCTTTATCCATTCATTGGTTGATGGACACTTGGACTGTTTCCATAATTTGGCTATTGTAGATAATGCACTAAGAAAAGCACTAAATATTGGGGTGCATGTGTCCCTTTAAATTGGTGTTTGTTTGGATAAATACTCAATAGTGTGATTGCTGAATCAGAGTGGTTCTATTTTTAATTTTTTGAGGAACCTCTATACTGCTTTCCACAGTGGCTGCACCAGTTTGCATTCCCACCAACAGTACACAAGCATTCGCCTTTCTCTGCATCCTTGCCAACACCTGTTATTTTGTGTGTTGTTGACTTTAGCCGTTCTGACAGGTGTGAGGTGATAGCTCCAGTCTTGATTTGCATTTCCCCAATGGTAAGCGTTGATTAACATCTTTTCATGTGTCTGTTGGCCATATTTATGTCTTCTTTGGAAAAATGTTTGTTCATGTCTTCTGCCCATTTTATAATTGGATTATTTGTTTTTAGGGTATTTAAGTTCTTTATATATTTTGGATACTAACATTTATTGGATATGTCATTTGCAAATATTTTGTCCCATTCAGTAGGTAGCCTCTTAGTTTTGTTGTTTCCTTTGCTGTGCAGAAGCTTTTCATTTTGATGTAGTCACAATAGTTTATTTTTGCTTTTATTTTCCTTGCCTCAGGAGATTATCTAGACAAATGTGCTATGACCAATGTCAGAGAAATTACTGCCTGTGCTCTCTACTAGGATTTTTAAGGTTTCAGGTCTCACATTTAGGTATTTAATCCATTTTGAGTTTATTTTTGTGTATGGTATAGGAAAGTGGTCCAGTTTCATTCTTTTGCATGTAGCTGCCCAGTTTTCCTAACAGCATTTGAGGAGATTTTTTTCCCATTGGATATTCTTTCCTGCTTTGTTGAAGATTAATTGACCATATACTTGTGGGTTTATTTCTGGGTTTTCTATTCTGATCCATTGATCTTTGTGTCTATTTTTATGTCAGTACCATACTGTTTTGGTTACTACAGTTTTGTAATAAAACTTGAAGTTTGGAATTGTGATGCCTTCAGCTTTTCTTTTTCAGGGTTGTTTTGTGTATTCGAGGTCTTTTGTGGTTCCATACACATTTTAAGATTGATCTAGTTCTGTGAAAAATGCTGTTGGCATTTAGGGATTGCAATAAATATGTAGATTGCTTTGGGTCGAATAGACATTTTAACAATATTTGCATGAGCATGGAATGTTTTTCCATTTCTTTGTGTGATCTTCAGTTTCTTTCATCATTATTTTATAGCTTTCAGAGTACAGGTCAAGGTAAATCTCCTTGGTTAAGTTTATTCTTAGGTATTTTGTTCTTTTTGATGCAATTATAAATGGGATAGTTTTCTTAATTTCTTTTTCTGTTAGCTCAGTATTGGTATATAGAAACTCAAGCAATTACTGTATATAATTTTGTATCCTGCAATTTTACTGAATACATTTATTAATTTTAGTAGTTTTTTCACTGGTCTTTAGGGTTTTAGTATATAGTATCATGTCATCTGCAAATAGTGACAGTTATACCTCTTTTCCAATTTTATTTCTTTTTCTTGCCTAATTGTTGTGGTTATGAATTCCAGTACTTTGTTGAATAAAATTGGCAAGAGTGGGCATTTCTGTCTTGTTATGTAAAAAAATTTTCAGAGCGGGGAGGAGCAAGATGGCAGAGGAGTAGGAGAGCTAAATTCATCTGGTCCCAGGAATTCAGCTAGATAGGGATCAAACCATTCTGAACACCTACAAACTCAATAGGAGATCAAAGAAAAGAATAGAAGCAACTCTATGAACAGAAAAGCGACCACTTTCTGGAAGGTAAGATGTGCGGAGAAGTGAATCCCAGGCGATATTCAGGAAGATAGACTGTGAGGAGAGGGAGCAGGCTACCAGCAAGTGATAGAGCAGTGGAGCACAAAATCAGAACTTTTAGAAGTCTGCTCCACTGAGGGACATCACTCCAGTGGCTGAGTGGGAGGGTGGACCCCTCGCTGGGACAGTATGGTCTCAGGACCCTTGGGGTCACAGAAAGACCGGGGGTGCCTGAGTGTGGCAGAGTTCCCAGGATCAGGGAAGCCGGCTGCAAAGACTGAGCTGAGGAGTGGGCTCTCAGCTTGGGGGTGCCATAAACTGTGATCCATGGCACAGTTGGGCCACTGCTCTTTGAGTAGGGACCCAAAAAGTGGCAGGTCCGGAGAGACTCCCCTTCCTCCCCGGGGAGGAATGGCACGGGAGCACGCCACAGGAATCTACTGGGTTTGGAGACTCCAAATGTGGTCATGTGCCAGAGATAGAAATGCTTGGTCACAGGCCGGGTGAGCAAGGAGTGCAGCCAGAGACCAGGGAGACAGGGGTGGAGTGATTGACTGTTTTTCTCTGTGGGCTCACCGAGGAGTGGGGCCCCGAGTTCTTGGCTCCTCCAGGGCCAGGGATTGGGAGGCCACCATTTTCATTCTTGTCCTCCAAAGCTATATGGAAAGGTTTCAGGGAACAAAAGGTAATGAGAGCAAACCCGAGCAGATTATTTAGTCTGGCCCCTGGCAAGGGTGGGGCAATTCCACCTTGGGCAAAGACATTTGAGAATCATTGCAACAGGCCCCTCCCCCAGATCAGCAAGAACATCCAACCAAGACCAAGTTTACCAATCAATCAATCAGTGAGAACTGCAGAACACCAGTGCTAGGGGAATACAGCACATAGAATTCATTTTTTTTTTCCCATTCCTTTAGTCTTTCAAAGTTAATTTTTTAAATTTTCTTTTCTTTTTTGAATTTTTCTTTTTCTCTTTTTCAACCATCTTATCAATCACTTTTTTAAAAAATCTTTTTTATTTTTCATTTTTAGAGTCATATTCTATCCCTTCATAGTAGTTAACCTTATTGTTGGTATATATATAAGTTGTCTCTTTAAAATTTTGGGATACAGTTTCTTCTAACAGAACAAAATATACCCTAAATCTCTAGTGTATGGCTTTGTTCTAGTCTCCTGCCTGATCACATTCTCTCTCTCTTTTTTTTTTAATCCTCTTCCTTCTTTTTAAAACCAACTTCTTATCTTATCAATTCCTTTTATAAAATCTTTTATAATTTTCATCTTTACAGTCATATTCCATCCCTTCATTGTATTTACCCTTATTTTTGTACATATATAAGCTTTTCTTTCTTTAAAATTTTGGGAGACACTTTCTTCTAACAGACCAAAATATGCCCAAAATCTAGTCTGTGGCTCTGTTCTATTCACCAGCCTGATCATATTCTTTTTCTTTTTTTCCCCTTCCCCCCTGACCCCAGTTTCGGGTCCCTCCTGATATATATATATATATATATATATATATATATATATATATATATATAGTGTATATTTTTCTGGGGTCATTATTACCCTTTTAGCATTTTGTTCTCTCACTCATCTGTTTTTCTCTGGACAAAATGACAAGATGGAAAAACTCAACTCAAAAAAAAAAAAAAAACACAAGAGGCAGTACTGACTGCCAGGGACCTAATCAATACGGACATTAGTAAGATGTTGGAACTAGAGTTCAGAATGATGATTATAAAGATACTAGCTGGGCTTGAAAAAAGCATAGAAGATACTAGAAAATCCCTTTCTGAAGAAATAAAAGAAATAAAATCTAACCAAGTAAAAATCAAAAAGGCTATTAATGAGGTGTGAACGAAAACAAAGGCTCTAACTGCTAGGATAATGAGGCAGAAGAGAGAATTAGTGATATAGAAGACCAAATGATGGAGAATAAAGAAGCTGAGAAAAAGATAAATAACTACTGGATCATGAGGGCAGAATTTGACAGATAAGTGTTACCATAAGATGAAACAATATTAGAATAATTGGGATCCCAGAAGAAGAAGAAAGAGAGGGGAAGAAGGTATATTAGAGCAAATTATAGCACAGAACTTCCCTAATTTGGGGAAGGAAACAGGCATCAAAATCCAGGAGGCACAGAGAACCCCCACAAACTCAGTAAAGGTAGGTCAACACCCCAACATCTAATAGTAAAACTTAGAAGTCTCAGAAACAAAGTGAAAATCCTTAAAGCAGCTCAGGACAAGACCTGAGCTTGTAACCTACAATGGTAGAAATATTAGATTGGTGGCAGACCTATACACAGAGACCTGGCAGGCCAGAAAGGACTGGCATGATATATTCAAGGCATTAAACGAGAAAAATTGCAGCCAAGAATACTATATCCAGGTAGGCTGTCATTGAAAATAGAAGGAGAGATCAAAAGCTTCCAGGACAAACAAAAAGAATTTGCAAATACAAAACCAGCCCTCCAAGAAATATTGAAAGGGGTCCTCTAAGCAAAGAGAGAACCTAAAAGTAACATAGACCAGAAAGGAACAGAGACAATATACAGTAACAGTCACCTTATAGGCACTAAACTCCTATCTTTCAATAGTTACTCTGAATGTAAATGGGCTAAATGCCCCAATCAAAAGACACAGGGTATTGGATTGGATTAAAAAACAAGACCCATCCATATGCTGTCTGCAAAAGACTTATTTTAGACCCAAAGACACCTCCAGATTGAAAGTGAGGGGGTGGAAAACCATTTACCATGCTAATGGACATCAAAAGAAGGCTGGGGTGGCAATCCTTATGTCAGACAAATTAGATTTTAAACCAAAGAGATGAGGAAGGACACTATATATACTTAAAGGGTCCATCCAACAAGAAGATCTAACAATTTTGAATATCTCTTCCCCTAACATGGGAGCAGCCAATTATATAAGGCAATTAAAAAAAGTTATCTTTAAATATTAGCAAACTGAATTCAGCAGCACTTTAAAGGATCATATCAAGTGGATTTGTCCATGGGATGCAAGGATGGTTCAACATATGCAAATAAATCACTGTGATACATCACATTAATAGAATGAAAGAGAGATGGCAGAGAAGTAGGAGACCTAAATTTTGTCTGGTCCCAGGAATTTAGCTAGCTAGGGATCAAACCATTCTGAACACCTAGAAACTCAACAAGAAATTGAAGAGAAGAATAGCAGCAACTCTCTGAACAGAAAAGCAACCACTTTCTGGAAGGTGGGACGTGCAGAGAAGTGAATCCCAGGCAATACTCGGGAAGATAGACAATGGGAGGGGGCCTTCATCAGCCGCTACTGGCAAGTGATAAAGCCCCGGAGCACAAAATTGGAACTTTTAGAATCACTTCTGCTGAGGGATGTTGCTCCAGTGGCTAAGTGGGGGGTGGAACCCTCACTGGGACAGTGTAGTCTCAGGACCCTCGGGGTCACAGAAAGACCAGGGGTGCCTGAGTGCGGCAGAGCTCCCAGGTATTGGAGCAGGGAAGCCGGCTGCAAAGACAGAGGCGAAGAGTGGGCTCTCAGCTCAGGGGTGCCATAAACCATGATCTGCAGCACATTCAGGCCACTGCTTTTCCAGCAAGTGGCCCAACAAGCGGCAGATCCGGGGAGACTCCCTTTCCTCCCCCAGGAGGAGCAGCGGAGGAGCACACTGCAGGACTCTGCGGGGTTTGGGGACTCTACACAGGGTCGTGTGCCAGAGATAGAAATGCTCAGTCACAGGCCGGGTGAGCATGGAGTGTGGCCAGAGACCGGGGAGACAGGAGTGATTGACTGCTTTTATCTGGGGGCTCACTGAGAAGTGGGTCCCCAAGTTCTTGGCTCCTCCAGGGTGGAGATTGGGAGGCCGGATTTTCACTCTTGTCCTCCAAAGCTGTACAGAAAGCTTGCAGGAAACAAAAGCTCCCGAGAGCAAACCCAAGCAGATTACTTGGTCCACCACCGGCAAGGGTGGGGCAATTCTGCCTCTGGCTAAGACATTTGGGAGCCATGGCAACAGGCCCCTCCCCCCAGAAGATCCGCAAGAACAGCCCGTCAAGACCAAGTTTACCGATCAATGAGAATGGCAGAACTCCAGCACTAGGGGAATACAGCACATAGAATTCATGGCTTTTTCCCCCTTGATTCTTTACTCTTTCAAAGTTAATTTTTTTTAACTTTTCCTTTTTATTTGAATTTTTCTTTTAGCCTTTTTCAACCAACTTCTTATCAATCCCTTTTTTAAAAATCTTTTTTATTTTTCAATTTAAGAGTCATATTCTATCCATTCATAGTAGTTAACCTAAGTTGTTCTCTCTTTAAAATTTTGGGATACAGTTTCTTCTAACAGACTGAATATACCCTAAATCTCTAGTGTATGGCTTTGTTCTATGATCACATTCCCTGCCTGATCACATTCTCTCCCCCCCTTATTTTTTTAAATCCTCTTCTTTCTTTTTCAACCAACTTCTTATCAATTCCTTTTACAAAATCTTTTATAATTTTCATCTTTATGGTCATACTCCATCCTTTCATTGTATTTACTATTATTTTTGTACATATATGTTTTTCTTTCTTTAAAATTTTGGGAGGCACTTTCTTCTAACAGACCAAAATACACCCAAAATATAGTGTGTGGCACTGATCTATGCACCAGCCTGATCATATTTTCTCATATTCTGGGTTTTTGTTTGTTTGTTCTTATCTTTTTCTTTTTCTTTTTTTTTTTCTTTTTTCTTTCTTTCCCTTTCTTTTCCCCGTTTCAGGTCTCTTCTGATTTGTTTAGTGTATATTTTTCTGGGGTTGTTGTTAGCCTGTTAGCATTTTGTTCTCTCATTAATCTGTTGTCCTCTGGACAAAATGACAAGATGGAAAACCTCACCTCAAAAAAAAGAACAAGAGGCAGTACTGAATGCCAGGGACCTGACCAATACGGACATTAGTAAGATGTTGAAACTAGAGTTCAAAACGACGATTTTAAAAGTACTAGCTGGGCCTGAAAAAAGCATGGAAGGTACTAGAGAAACCCTGTCTGGAGAAAAAAAAGTAAAATCTAACCAAGTAGAAATCAAAAAGGCTATTAATGAGGTGCAATCAAAGATGGAGGCTCTAACTGCTAGCATACGTGAGGCAGAAGAGAGAATTAGTGATATAGAAGACCAAATGATGGAAAATAAAGAAGCTGAGAAAAGAGATAAACAACTACTGGATCACAAAGGCAGAATTCGAGAGATAAGTGATACCATAAGAAGAAACAATAATTGGGATCCCAGAAGACGAGGAAAAAGAGAGAGGGGCAGAAGGTATATTGGAGCAAATTATAGCAGAGAACTTCCCTAATTTGGGGAAGGGAAGAAGCATCAAAATCCAGGAGGCACAGAGAACCCCTCTCAAAATCAATAAAAATAGGTCAACACCCCGACATCTAATAGTAAAACTTCTGAGTCTCACAGACAAAGAGAAAATCTTGAAAGCAGCTGGGGAACAGAGATCTGTAACCTACAATGGTAGAAACATTAGATTGGCAACAGACCTATCCACAGAGTCCTGGCAGGCCAGAGGGGACTGGCATGATATAGTCAGAGCACTAAACAAGAAAAATATGCAGCCAAGGATACTATATCCAGCTAGGGTGTCGTTGAAAATAGAAAGAGAGATCAAAAGCTTCCAGGACAAACAAAAACTAAAGGAATTTGCAAACACCTAACCAGCCCTCCAAGAAATATTGAAAGGGGTCCTCTAAGCAAAGAGAGAGATTAGAAGTAACATAGACCAGAAAGGAACACAGACAATATACAGTAACAGTCACCTTACAGGCAATACAATAGCATGAAATTCATACCTTTCAATAGTTACTCTGAATGTAAATGGGCTAAATGCCCCAATCAAAAGACACAGGCTATCAGATTGGATTAAAAAACAAGACCCATCAATATGCTGTCTGCAAGAGACTCATTTTAAACCCAAAGACACCCCCAGATTGAAAGTGAGGGAGTGGAAAACCATTTACCATGCTAATGGGCACCAAAAGGGAGCTGAACTGGCAATCCTTATATCAGACAAATTAGATTTTAAACCAAAGACTATAATTAGTGATGAGGAAGGACACTATATCCTACTTAAAGGGTCTATCCAACAAGAAGACCTAACAATTGTAAATATCTATGCCCCTAACATGGGAGCAGCCAATTTTATAAGCCAATTAATAACAAAAGCAAAGAAATACATCAACAATACAATAATAGCAGGGGAATTTAACACCCCCTCACTGAAATGGACAGATCATCTAAGCAAAAGATCAACAAGGAAATAAAGGTTTAAATGACACACTGGACCAAAAGGACTTCACAGATATATTCAGAACATTCCATCCCAAAGCAACAGAATACACATTCTCCTCTAGTGCTCGTGGAACATTCTCCAGAATACATCACATCCTAGGTCATGAATCAGGTCTCAACCAGTATCAAAAGATTGGGATCATTCCCTGCATATTTTCAGACCACAATGCTTTGAAACTAGAACTCAATCACAAGAGGAAAGTCGGAAAGAACTCAAATACATGGAGGCTAAAGAGCATCCTACTAAAGAATGAATGGGTCAACCAGGAAATTAAAGAAGAATTTAAAAAATTCATGAAAACCAATGAAAATGAAAACACAACTGTTCAAAATCTTTGAGATACAGCAAAGACAGTCCTAAGAGGAAAGTATATAGCAATACAAGCCTTTCTCAAGAAACAAGAAAG
>NW_027397072.1:88960754-89016472 GCF_003265705.2 Callorhinus ursinus
CTTTCTTGTTTCTTGAGAAAGGCTTGTATTGCTATATACTTTCCTCTCAGGACTGCCTTTGCTGTATCCCAAAGATTTTGGACAGTTGTGTTTTCATTTTCCTTGGTTTCCATGAATTTTTTTAATTCTTCTTTAATTTCCTGGTTGACCCATTCATTCTTTAGTCGGATGCTCTTTAGCCTCCATGTATTTGAGTTCTTTCCGACTTTCCTCTTGTGATTGAGTTCTAGTTTCAAAGCATTGTGGTCTGAAAATATGCAGGGAATGATCCCAATCTTTTGGTACCGGTTGAGACCTGATTTGTGACCTAGGATGTGATTGATTCTGGAGAATGTTCCATGGGCACTAGAGAAGAATGTGTATTCCGTTGCTTTGGGATGGAATGTTCTGAATATGTCTGTGAAGTCCATTTGGTCCAGTGTGTCATTTAAAGTCTTTATTTCCTTGTTGATCTTTTGCTTAGATGATCTGTCCCTTTCAGTCAGGGGGGTGTTAAAGTCCCCCACTATTATCGTATTATTGTCAATGTGTTTCTTTGCTTTTGTTATTAATTGCCTTATATAATTGGCTGCTCCCATGTTCGGGGCATAGATATTTACAATTGTTAGGTCTTCTTGTTGGATAGACCCTTTAAGTAGGATATAGTGTCCTTCCTCATCTCTTATTACAGTCTTTGTTTTAAAATCTAGTTTGTCTGATATAAGGATTGCCACCCCAGCTTTCTTTTGGTGTCCATTAGCATGGTAAATGGTTTTCCACCCCCTCACTTTCAATCTGGGGGTGTCTTTGGGTCTAAAATGAGTCTCTTGCAGACAGCATATGGATGGGTCTTGTTTTTTAATCCAATCTGATAGCCTGTGTCTTTTGATTGGGGCATTTAGCCCATTTACATTCAGGGTAACTATTGAAAGGTATGAATTTAGTGCCATTGTATTGCCTGTAAGGTGACTGTTACTGTATATTGTCTGTGTTCCTTTCTGGTCTATGCTGCTTTTAGGCTCTCTCTTTGCTTAGAGGACCCCTCTCAGTATTTCTTGTAGGGCTGGTTAGGTGTTTGCCAATTCCTTTAGTTTTTGTTTGTCCTGGAAGCTTTTTATCTCTCCTTCTATTTTCAATGACAGCCTAGCTGGATATAGTATTCTTGGCTGCATATTTTTCTCGTTTAGTGCTCTGAAGATATCTTGCCAGTCCTTTCTGGCCTGCCAGGTCTCTGTGGATAGGTCTGTTGCCAATCTAATGTTTCTACCATTATAGTTTACATAGCTCTTCTCCCGAGCTGCTTTCAGGATTTTCTCTTTGTCTCTGAGACTCGTAAGTTTTACTATTAGATGTCAGGGTGTTGACCTGTTTTTATTGATTTTGAGAGGGTTTCTCTGTGCCTCCTGGATTTTGATGCCTGTTTCCTTCCTCACATTAGGGAAGTTCTCTGCTATAATTTGCTCCGATATACTTTCTGCCCCTCTCTCTCTTTCTTCTTCTTCTGGGATCCCAATTATTCTAATGTTGTTTCATCTTCTCGTATTGCTTATCTCTCGAATTCTGCCCTTGTGATCCAGTAGTTGTTTATCTCTCTTTTTCTCAGCTTCTTTATTTTCCATCATTTGGTCTTCTATATTGCTAATTCTCTCTTCTGCCTCATTTATCCTAGCAGTTAGTTCCCCCATTTTTGATTGCACCTCATTAATAGCCTTTTTGATTTCGACTTGGTTAGACTTTAGTTCTTTTATTTCTCCAGGAAGGGCTTCTCTAATAACTTCCATGCTTTTTTCAAGCCCAGCTAGTATCTTTTAAAATCATGATTCTGAACTCTAGGTCCGGCATTTTACTAATGTCCATATTGAGTAGGTCCCTGGCAGTCAGTACTACTTCTTGTTCTTTTTGTTGAGGTGATTTTTTTTGTCTTGTCATTTTGTCCAGAGGAGAATAGATGAATGAGAGAACAAAATGCTAACAGGTTAACAACGTCCCCAGAAAATATACTCTAAACAAATCGGAAAAGACCTGAAACCAGGGGAAAAGAAAGGGAAAGAAAGAAAAAAGAAAGAGGAAAAAAAAAAGAAAAAGAAAAAGATAAAAACAAACAAGAACAGAACAAAACCAAAAAAACAGAATATGATCAAATATGATCAGGCTGGTGCATAGATCAGTGCCACACACTAGATTTTGGGTGTATTTTGGTCTGTTAGAAGAAAGTGTCTCCTAAAATTTTAAAGAAAGAAAGACTTATATATGTAGAAAATAAGGGTTGATACAATGAAGGGATGGAATATGACTGTAAAGATGAAAATTATAAAAAAATTTTAAAAAGGAATTGATAAGGTGCTTGAAAAAAGAAAGAAGAGGATTTAAAAAAAGAAAGAAAGAAAAAAAATGGGAGAGAATGTGATCAGGCAGGAGACTAGAACAAAGCCATACACTAGAGATTTAGGGTATATTTTGAAATGTTAGAAGAAACTGTATCTCAAAATTTTAAAGAGAGTACAACTTATATATATATATATATATATATATATATATATATATATGCCAAAAATAAGGGTAACTACTATGAAGGGATAGAATATGACTCTAAAAATGAAAAATAAAAAAATTCTTTTTTAAAAAAGGGATTGATAAGATGTTGGTTGAAAAAGGGAAAAAGAAATATTAAAAAAAAAAACAGTTAAAAAATTAACTTTGAAAGACTAATGAATCATGGTAAAAAAGCCATGAATTCTTTTTTTTTTAAAGATTTTATTTATTTATTTGAGAGAGAGAAAGAGATAGCACGAGAGGGAAGAGGTTCAGAGGGAGAAGCAGATTCCCCGCTGAGCAGGGAGCCCGACGTGGGACTTGATCCCAAGACTCCAGGATCATGACCTGAGCCGAAGGCAGTCGCTTAACCAGCTAAGCCACCCAGGCGCCCAAAGCCATGAATTCTATGTGCAGTATTCCCCTAGCGCTGGAGTTCCGCCATTCTCATTGATCGGTAAACTTGGTCTTGGCTGGCTGTTCTTGCTGATCTTCTGGGGGAGGGGCCTGTTGCCGTGGTTCCCAAATGTCTTTGCCAGAGGCAGAATTGCCCCGCCCTTGCCGGTCCGGGCTAAGCAATCTGCTCCGGTTTGCTCTCTGGAGCTTTTGCTCCCTGCAAGCTTTCTGCACAGCTTTGGAGGACGAGAGTGAAAACGGCGGCCTCCCAATCTCCACCCCTAAGTAGCCGAGAACTCGGGGCCCTGCTCCTCAGTGCGCCCCCAGAGAAAAGCAGGCAGTCACTCCCATCTCCCCGGTCTCCGGCCGCACTCCGTGCTCACCCGGCCTGTGACCGAGCATTTCTATCTCTGGCACACGACCCTGTGTGGAGTCTCCAAACCCAGCAGATCCCTGCAGTGCGCTCCTGCGCCGCTCCTCCCGGGGGAGAAAGGGGAGTCTCCCTGGCTCTGCCGCTTGTGGGATCCCCTCTGGAGGAGGAGTGGCCCGACTGGGCCGCGGATCACAGTTTATGGCCACCCCGAGCTGAGAGCCCGCGCCTCGGCTCCATCTCTGCAGCCGGCTTCCCTGCTCTGATACCTGGGAGCTCTGGCGCACTCAGGCACCCCCGGTCTTTCTGTGACCCTGAGGGTCCTGAGACCACACTGTCCCGCGAGGGTTCCACCCCCTGCTTAGCCACTGGAGCGACATCCCTCAGCGGGGCAGACTTCTAAAAATTCCAATTTTGTGCTCCGCGGCTCTATCAGTTGCCAGAAGCGGCCGAGGGAGGCCCCCTCCCCCGCCGTCTATCCTCCTGAATATCGCCTCAAATTCACTTCTCCGCACGTCCTACCTTCCAGAAAGTGGTCGCTTTTCTGTTCAGAGTGTTGTTACTATTCTTATCTTCGATCTCCTGTTGAGTTCATAGGTGTTCAGAATGGTTTGATCCCTATTCAGCTGAATTCCTGAGACCAGACGAAATCCAGGTCTCCTACTCCTCCGCCATCTTGCCCTCTTTCATGTATTTTTAATTTCAGTTATGGAGTTCTTCATCTGTGATTGTGATTTTCTCTCTTTGTTGAAGGTCTCACTGAGATTCTCTGCTCTTTTCTGAAGTCCAGTGAGTATCTTTATGACCATTATTTTGAATTCTTTATCAGGCATACTGCTTCTCTCCATTTCATTTATCTCTTTTGCTGTGAATTTGTCCTATTATTTCCTTCATTTGGAACATAATTTTCTGTGTCCTCACTTTTCCTAACTCTCTGTGTTTGTTTTGATGCTTTAGGAAAATCAGCTATGTCTTCTGACCTGAAAATAGTGGCCTTATGAATAAGAGGGCTTTGTCCTTCCTTTAAATGTTCCATTACTTTTCAAAACTGTCATGAAAATATATGGTGGGAGGAGAGGAAACAAATGATCTTTTTCCATTATTTAGCCCTTTTCATCTATATTATGGCTACTATAAAAATTAAGGTTGAAATAACTATGAATTTTAATTTTATATAACTTCTGGTGTAATGTAAACCTATATATTCAACTATTAAGATAAATTATAAATTTTCTGCTTAATAATAAATGCCTTTCATCTATATCACAAATCTTTAAGCTTTGATATTTACACAATACCTCCTTAATTATTATTGATATCTATTGTTAAAATGGTGAATCTTTCATTGTTCATAGAATTATCTTAGGCAAGAAAATAAATATTTGATAGCCTTCTGCAAACAGGCAATATTTCCAACAATTCAAAGTAAGAAAAACTTAAAGTTCACAGTAAAAAGATTGTGATTTACCTGAATATGACTTGAAAATTGAAGAGCAATTAGTTCTACCTAAAAGCAATGTTGACTCAGAAGCCACTTCTGATGATTCTCTCAACTTACAACAAATCAGCATAGATCTTAATAAGCTTGTAAGTAATGATACCGTTTATTCAGCTAGAGTAGAGATATCAAAGACACAGGATACAGTGCTGGGAAAAAAAGAAATGAGGCATTAATAGTAAAGCAGATTTAAGAATTTGGAGTATGGAAGCAAATGTTCTCACCTGGAACTCATCCATGGGGCCAGTGATTGTAGTGAGGAAGCTCTGTAGTCTCCCAGGAAGACTGGACCATGGGTAGGAAATACTCCAGACACAGATTTTTCTGGGGACACAAGTGATTCTGAAAAATCTTGTGACATAGTCAATGTGGAGAAGGGAGAACTAAGAATCCATGATGTCTTTAAAGTCCATGTATCCCAGCAGCTGAATTAAACAATTATAGTAACATCTGCATTTGATGGAAAATAGATTTAAGAGCAAGCTTCAGTGGATAAAAGAAACTCCTTCTCTGTGACCAGATGTGTGAATATTTGGGTTTACATGTAATTTCAGTATCTAGCTACATATATGTTGCCATGAAAATATATGGCAAATGAGCCAAGTATGTATGTTTTAGTGGTCCTGAAAATTCAGTGTTTTCTACCTGACATCAATTTCAATTATTTGTATATGTGTCCTGTGGCTTTGGCCTGTTGTTATAAGTTCTGTTAAGTCTGTCTACCCTTGATTCAGAGCTGCTTCCCTTGTTCTCTTATGTTCCATTTTGCTGCTGTCAATAAGTCTCACGTGTCAGCTCTAGGTGGCTGCTGGACATCCAGGCAAATCTTGCCTTGAATGTGGCAGATAGACGAGGTTCTGTTTGGCACATTTTTGGCATGAATAACTGTCTATGGTAGTTGAGATAAAAATGAAATTTTAAGTGCTTTGTCATAGTTAAGACAATAAAAGTTTTTTTCCATAGAGTTAGAAATACTGATTTCCTCTTAGTTTTTCTATGCATAGTTCTCAAACTTTGTGCAAAAACACATTTGGTGTTTCTCTGTGGTTTTGGTCATAAATAAAAACATAGACAAACTCCTGCTTAGGGAGGTAAAAGTCATGTGTAAAAGAGAGATCTGGTAAACAGTTTTTTTCCCATTGTGGCAAAATTAGTGACCTCTCTCCTTAAAGATTTCAGACATGCACCATTGTAATCCACAAAAAAGTTGTGGGGAAATGGTTTTACACATGGATAACATATGTAACATGACATGGAACAATTATGTCATCAAAATGATCTCAGTCAGGTTTAATGTGAGGCTAGAGAAATGTGAACTACTAGGGAAGGAACAACTCCCAAGTCATGACCTCACCAGCTCACCATGACCTCAGTGTGGCTGTGGGGTTTTGGGTGATCATGCTGATGGGGAAGACAATAGGCGGCTCTTTCTAAATTTAAGGAATAAGAGTAGGAATGAGGAGAGCCAGAAAAAGGACAGATGGAGCCTGGCTCTGTTCTGAGGTGTGATTTCTGACACTCCTCTAAAGAGTTGCACAGCATCCAGGCAGGTATTCCCACCTATCCTTCCCTTTCCCGCCTGAAAAGATCTCTGCTTGTCTCCTGCCCTCCCCACTGAGTTGCTTCCAAAATAATTCTTCCTTTTCATCCTAGGACTTCCACTTTTTCCACAGTTAGTTTTACCTCTGACCTTACTCTTCCTGCCCTCAATTCTTCCACTTGCCTCACCTGAGTTCACTTTCCTTCTTCTCCTTCTGCCCTCAGTTCTGCTCTCCACTGCTCCCACTCAGAGCCCCTTCTGCTTACCCTGCCCCATGGCTCATTTCCATTGCCTTACCTTCAGCTCCATTCTCCCCTCATTTAGCTTGCCCCAAGTTTACCTCCCCAACCCCTCTTCACTGCTTCCTCGCCTCTTGCTTCACACGTCTCTTTCTTCCTCTTCAGTTACTCACCTCCTTTCTGTGTGATTCTCCTTTTCCCTTTTGCCTCAGTTAACCTCTCTACCTCGTCACCAGTTATCTCCTCCCTCTCCTGAGCCGGACATCCCTCTAAACATATCCTCTCCTCCCAACATCTCCAACTCTTGCTCCCAGCTTGCTCCTCTTACTTTCTTTACTCCTCCCATAGCTCACTTCCTCTCCCCTCTTTTCACGTCTTCCTCCTCACACCTGCTTGCACTTGTCCCTCATTTAATTTTCCTCAGTCAGTGTCCCCTCAGCTCTTCTTCCCTCAGTTTTCCTCCTGGGTCCTCTCCTTCCCTTGGGCCGCTTCTCTCCTCATTTCCTGTCGTCTGTCTTCCACCTGCCTAGTATACTTTCCTTCTTCTCTCCTTCACTATCTCACCCCCTCCCCCTCCTGAGGTCCCTTCTCTTTCCCCCATTTCTGGCCTCTCTCTCTCCTGAGTAAGTCCACCTGCTCTCATTTCACCTCCCCCATTCAGGTCACCTCAACTTAGCTCACTCCTCCCTCCTGAGCTTTCCCTCGGGATCTCCTCATTGGCCCCACGTGGCCTGCCCCATATCCACCAGCCCTGTCATTTCATCTCTCCCCAGACTCCCCACCATTGGGCATGCACTCTCTTCCCTAAGTCTTCCCTTCCTCAAATAGAACCCAGCTCAACCCAAACATCCATCCCTTCACTAGCACCAGTTGGCCCTGTCTGCCCTAGGCTGGCACTACAAGGCCCTTCAACTCCACTTTCCAGGTTTCTCAGAGACCTAGGCCCCTGGTCTAGTTGGATCATAGAGCACAATGCTTTGGGGGGGAGGGGGCTTCAGCCCTTGCCTTGGCACCTGGGCAGCCACCAGGAGCCAGAGCAACAGGTAGTTCTGCCCTTCCAGCTCACAGAAAGCTCCTGGATGTTGTTCCTGAAGACTCTGAGATGGGCCTGGAGAGGGCAGAAGTTCATCCTATGACTGCAACCACACCAGGCCTGTCCTAAGTTATCTACCTACCCATCTCCTCAGGCAGGGCTGCAGGTTGGATTCATACCTCAACAGCTCACAAGATAAATCTCCACCCAGGTAAAGTCCCCTAACCTGCCAGCCACCTTACCTCTCTTATCAATAATTTAATGCAGTGCTCCTGTAACAATATGAAAGTTCGCACATAAGGGGTCTCCCTGTTTTGTCTAAAAGCAGTGAGCAATGTATTGATCTTTGCCAGACTATCACTGTTCCCCCTGAGACACACGGAATACACACTGAACAAATCACTGAAAAACAGGCAAGCTCTGAGAAGGCCAAGTGTGACATAACTCTTTAACACAATTGGAACTGCATTTTAAACAGGTCCAATTAAGGCAGTTTATTTCACAAGGATTGCTCTGTGAAATGGACCACGCTGATCTTAAGGTTACTGTTCCCCATGGAAACCTCCAAAAGTTCCCATGAGGTCCCTGCCACAGGAGACCCTCTCAGGCTCTGTCCGTTTTCATTCTTCCACCCACACTCCCTCTCCCCTGCTCTCTGACCTACCCACACTCCCTCTCCCCTGCTCTCTGACCTACTGAATTTACTGTCTGAATCCTTCAGGGCAGCCCTTCTATCACATAACCACATATGCCATTTCACTGCTCTGTGGGATTTTTTTTTTTTAAGATTTATTTATTTATTTGACAGAGAAAGACACAGCAAGAGAGGGAATACAAGCAGGGGGAGTGGAAGAGGGAGAAGCAGGCTTCCCGAGGAGCAGGGACCCCGATGCAGGGCTCATCCCAGGACCCTGGGATCATGACCTGAGCTGAAGGCAGATGCTTAACAACTGAGCCACCCAGGCGCCCCTGCTCTGTGGGATTTAAACTGTCTGCTTCCCGCCGCTGTCCAGCTCGGACCCAGCTTCCCTGTCAGTTTAATAACACTAAAAAAGGGCTGGGGAATGCTCCCAGGGGATCAACTAGGCCACCTTGTGCTCTCTCTAAATAGGCAGAAATCCCAAGCTCACCCCTAAACCAATTAAATGAGCACATCCCTGGATGAGGCTGAACCATTGTTAATTTTTAAATCTTTGCAAGGGATTCTACCATACAGCCAAGGTGGGTCAAGTTGTGTATAAGGAAGATGAACATCCAATTCAGGGTCTTGGCACCTCAGGGAAGAGAGAGGGCTATGATTAGGCAGGTTCATGGGGTGTCAACGATTGTTAACAAGGGAACAAGCTAGTGGTTGGGGGTCTAGACTCTGGGGACAGCCCCCATGGATTATAATCCCACTGATAACTGTATGGACTTGTTACTGGACCCTTTTGTGTCTTTCTGTGAGTGTCCTCACCTCCAAAGTACAGATAAGACTAATACCACTATTTTAGAGTTGTTAATGAGAATTAATGAATTTATACTGTAAATGTAATTTTTTATAGGTACTCAGCCTTTCATGAATGTTCGGAAATAAAAATACTCTATGATATGACAGTTGGGTACAGCACTTGTCATCATCTCATTTTTATGGTGAAGTTTCATAGCCAATTTATAAAATATTTTCAGGTCACAGTATTTATTAATAGTCTAATCTGCTAAAACAATAAGTAATATTCCCTGATGATTTCTGTATTAATTTTAGCTGTAGCCCTGGACCAAACCAACTCCAAGTGCCCTCTGGTGGCCAAACGAAGAACTGCCTCTTCCCTCCCTCCAAGTTTCCAGGAGTGGGGAGCAGGGCCTGGGTGCCTGTTGCAGGGGCCTCCCCAGGAATAAAGCAGATGCTCCCTGCTTGGAAGGAGCTTGAGCTCACATCCCAGTGGGTTTTACCTATATGTGTAAGGTAGATTAGTGCCAGGAAGAAATGATAAAGTAGGAAGGGAGTGGCTCCAGGGCATGCATTCCTGGGTCATTTCATTCTGCAGCTGGGGAAGGATGAAAGCCACTTGGAGGGAACAATCCCAACACAAAAATGTGAGAAAATATGTGTGTTATTGATTTAATTTTTATTGTAATATCAAGGACTCTTCAGGATGTTACCAACCTGTTCAAACACAAAACCTGTGCCCACTTCCCCACCTCAGCCATGGGGGCTTCACTCCCCTCTGACACTTCACCACCTCAGCTCCTTGCCCTACACCAGCCATGACCATAATGTGATTGAGTTGGTGAATCTGCCTTTCCCCCTTTTGAGTCCCTAACTGCCACCCCTTTCTCGCCTCCTGGGGCCCCGCTTTGCCTTAGGTTTTCAGTGGGTCTCTCTTCTCTGGCCCCACCTCAGCTCTCCTTTTGTCTCTTGGTCTCTTCACCTCCATGCTCCTGGCTCAGCTCCTCTGCACTAAGTTTGCCCTATACAGTAAGCATGGCCTTCTGTGGCCCCCACACCCACCAGTGCATAGGTGATTCTGTCCCTCCACACTCCCCTTGTCCTCCCTCAACATTGCACTCAGGTCTTCCCCAACCTCTTCCCTAAGTCCTTTCTCCCAACTAAGATTCACCCAGCCCCTCCGCCTCAACCCTGATGTGAGACAAGATCTCTTGCCCCCATTTATTGCCTTGTCCTCCCAGGCCTTTGTTACCATTCATGCATCTCCTGCTTTCAGTTTCAGCTCACCTTCCAGTAGCCCTCTGCCCCACCTTCCTCAGGCTTTGCCTTGGGATTCCAACCCCCTTCAACTGAGTCAGAGATGTCCCTGTCTCCAGTTTAGCTCACTGGAGTCTTCTTCTTGACCTGTTTCCCCTCCCCCAAATTGGCCCCAGGTTTTTGTTCCCATAATCAACCTTCACTTAGGATGGTCCCTTCAGCCTTGGTCATCTTCCTGGGATGCCATGCCCATGAGCCCTGAGCCCTACTATCACACCATCCCTCAAAACTCAGCTCAGCTCCCTCCAGCTTCCTTTACCCAAACCAAACTCCCCAGAGCCTGTGATGTCTCCCACACAAATCTCAGTCCTGCTTACCTCTCATTTGGATGCCCAAAGCCTTGGCCTAAATAAGGATGGCCAGGTTCTTCCTTGCAGTGTCCAAGGATCATGGTCTTTGAGGTGCCTCTTTAGGCTGTGCTTTGCCCCAGGGCACCCACACAGGGCTGCTCCTCCTCACTGCTACAAGGAAGGGCCCTTGGTAGTTGCCCTGGCAGCCTCCGAGATGGACCAGGAGAGAGCACAAGTTCATCTCATGATCCCCTTCCAAACTCTTGTTGAGGGCTAGTCCTAAAGGATACTCCAGACAAGCTCCCCAGAAAGGATCTGTCACCCTGACACATCAGGTGAAATCCCAGCATCTGATGCCCCCCCCCAAAAACCTTGAGCACCATCTGATAAGTCATAGTCATGATCAAGGCAATTTGTCTGCCCCACATGCACTGAAACCCCCCAGTAGAATCCTAGAAAGGAGAGAGCCAGGGAAGGGATCTTCAAACTCTGTCCACACATCTCTTTACATGACCCCTGGAACACACATACATGAAACCAACTGAAAGAGTTGCAGCTGGGACAGAAAATTAGAACTGGGACTTGATGGGCCTCCTGAGGTTTTTGAGAGTGAGCTTAGCAGTGAATATGGAGTGCAGGTGGCTCCCTTGGAGGACAAAGTGGTACAAGTAAATGCCCCACCCACATCCCCCAACTGGCCCTGGGCTTCCAGCTTGGGGTGAGAGAAGTCAGGCTCCAGAGTGCTCAGCAAAAATGGAATTCAAAAACCCCACTGTCTCCACAGCATTCAGAAATAATTCACAACACCAAAGTCTTAGCAGCCATTACTATAATATTCCCACATCATTTCCTTAATAAAATTCAGACTGTTAAGATAGTGAGAAGTTTCACAACTGTGGAGGAAGTGAAATTGAGTCAAGTTTAATCTCTTTAAAGCAAATTAATGTTCCTTTGTACTAGCATGGTAGGGATGTGGTCATTTAAAAAATATTTTGTGTTGAAATAATTAGAGAACTTATAGAAAAATTTCAATAGCAGTATAATGAATTCCTGCTGATTCCTTTACTTGGATTCCCCAGTGGTTATGGTTTTACCACATTCCACTCACTGCCCCCCTACCTCACTGCCACCCTTGTGATGGTCTCTTCCCAGTCTTTTTGTTTCTTTTAAGATTTTATTTATTTATTTGACAGAGACACAGCGAGAGAGGGAACACAAACAGGGGGAGTGGGAGAGGGAGGAGCAGGCTTCCCGAGGAGCAGGGATCTCAATGCGGGGATGCAGCGCATCCCAGGACTCTGGGATCATGATCTGAGCTGAAGGCAGATGCTTAACAACAGAGCCACCCAGGTGCCCCTCTTCCCAGTCTTGGTTACTAGCCTCTCGGTGGAGAGATGGACAGGACCACAAGCACCTTCTCTTTGCTCCAAAAACTGAGGGCTTTACCTCATCAAGGCAAATTCTATCCTCCTGACATGCACCTTTACCACCATGCACACACATACACAGTACCAGTGTGCCCTGGCTCCACAACAACTGGGCCTCACATCTGACCCTGTGTCAGCCCACTGGGTCTTTCAGCTAAAGCTTATGTATTTTCCTTATTGAAAATGTTTTTAAAAATTTGTGAAAACAGATTCAGGTCTGTAGAATAAAATTGTATCTATGTATTTATATTCATGTATACATTCATATTTTATATAGATAGGTTAATGACCTCCAAGCCAAAGACCACCTAGAACATACATATATTTAAATACAACCTGGATTTATTACTCCATTCAGCAAGAGAGAAATGCACCATGGAACCATGGGCCATCTCCTAAAGAAGGTGTTAGAAAAGCCTTATTATATATAAGGCTTGCACTTACATTAGTTGATTTTAGGATTGAGTTAAAAGGAGCAGAGTTTTGCTCAGGATGGTATGTATCAGTAACTATGAATACTTTTATGATTGGTAATCTCATCTCTAGATAGGTAATACCAGAGCAAAACTACAGCCATAATCAATAAAGAAGCAGCAGTAGTCATATTGGCCTGGAGAGGGGGGATAGTCAATATTTCCTGACTTTGTTGATGTCTGCTTTGTCTCTGTTCACATCTGATTATAGAGTGGACTTGTTTTTGCCTCAATTCAGGTCATCTGGTGGTCTTACCTGATGTTGATGTTCCGTGAAGTTATTTATGTTCATCAGGAGCTGAGGAAACCAAGACAGTTTCTGGATGACATGGGCTGCTTTTCTTCTCTTACATTCTGAGAGAAGTGGGGGCAGGAGATAAGCTGAGGAGTCATAGCTCATCTGCTGGGGCATTCATGGTGTTTGCTCTCGACTCCAAATCTTGGGCAAATACAAAAGGGGAATGAAAACCTGGCAGAAAATAATGGAGCCACAATGGCCTGGTTGGGGAGAAGGGAGCTTGGGCTAATAGCTTCCAGGATCTTCAGCAAAGGAAAAAGCCAGCATGTAGGCACCAAGAAGCCATTCTCTTTAGGTCCACTCCTTCCCCAGGCTCTCTGGATACCTGAACTTGACCTTCTCTTGTATCAGGAGCACAGGTCACTTTCCTTTCTTCTCCCCAGCTCTTCTCTATCCACTGCTACCCCCCCCCCCACTGCCACATCAACCAGCTCAGTCCCTGAAACTGCTCAGATGTCAGCCTCACAGGGCTTAGGGTTGGAAAGTGCTATGCCCTCCTCAAGGTCAGATACAAGCTTGGAGACAGTGATGAAATAAGAAAAGCTGAGCAGGGATCCCATGTCCATGTGCCACAGTAGCTATACTATGGCATTCTTGAGAATATTCCAAATAACAAGTGAAACTGATATGAACCAGAAATTTCTAACATCAAAACCATTTTGTGTGAAATATTCATGACACTGGAAAAGGAACTGAAATAAAAACAAAGTAACTTAAATTTCATGCTGAAAATAAATGTGTAAACCAGGCATGACATGACAGAATGGAAGGACACGTGCATATCAGATCCAACAGTGAAGGGCATGTGCAAGTGTGCTAAGGTCTTGTTCAGTTCATACACTTTAGGTACCAGGTTGACCCTGGGAGTCACTTGCACTTATGCCCAGTGGGCTGACCCTCTGAGACTCTGAGACAAAAACTGTCCCAAGGACTTGGCAGTTTATCTTTGTGAAACAACTTTTGCTTCTGCTTTGTTGGGGAACCTGAAGGCATTTTGCCCCTTTGGGAGGGCACACCTTCTTGTTTGTTCCCCAGACTTTTCTTCTCTAGCTCGTAAATTGACTAAAGGGAATAATAACAAGGTAAGATATGAGTGATTAGGATTACCCCAATCATATTTTATTTCAAATATTTTAATTGAAAGAAGTTTTTAAAACTAGGAAAATTCCTAAGAATATTCATGCATTAAATGCAATGGAAATAGATATAGGTTAAATATGTTTCTTCTCATTCAATCCAGGGATGCTCTTCAGAACTGTTCAGTTTCACTATAATGACTGAGGTGCTTATGGGAGCACCAAAACTGGGACATTTATATGAGACGTTGGTGAATATTACATTAAACTAAAGTCTGAAAAACCATAAGTACTAGAACCAACCTAATGGTACTTGACCTTATTTTCTTTACTATCAATTTTATGTCCTATTGCATCTTTCTACCTCTAGCTTCAAATCCATTATGACACACAATTCATCATCTGTTTCTGAGGGAAAATCTAGTGTAGTCCTTTCTTTGTAAACCTTAGAACATGGAATATGAGAGCGAGAAGAAAGAGAGAGATTTTATCAGTAATACTAACATTTAAAAGCTGAGAGATATGGAAAATTAATTACATGTAGTAATGGCAGTATATTAAGGCTCCATGAATAAAAATGCAATAAAGGATGGGTAATTAAAACTGTTTTCCAATCATTCTTCCAAACCAAGGTCCATAAGGGGAATAAATTCTGCAGCAGCTGGTAATGTTCACAGTGCAGTGTCCTTAATTCAGTGTGACCATGATTTAAAACAGTCTGAGTTACAGTATAAATGAAGAGGTAAACAATTATTAAATTAAATATTTAAATTACAATACAGTTTTTATAAAACACTAACATATTTTGATTTTTAATATTTTCTGTTGTTTTTTTCACAAAAACATAATTTGCCTATCTGAAAGCTGAAGTTTCCTAAATATTCTATCAGTTAGAAGGTATATAAAATGGATAGTCTATCCAATTTATCAGGCACCAAGTATGAAATGTCTCCTTTGTAATATTCTTTTTCTTAATCAGTTATGAGTCTGTTAGTCACTGAGGAAATAAAGAAGTATAAAGATAATGCTGGAATCTGAGATTCCATATTTTGCATTATGACCCTTTGTTGATGCAATTTTATCCTGATTACCTTAAAAAAAGATTTTATTTTGTATTTTGAAAGACAACATTAAGTCATGTTGAATATTTTTCAATTTATCATGGATGGGTATCAAGGAGTTGTCATTCTATTAGCTACATTGTTTCTCCTAAATTATCTCCTAAATCGTAAGATATACCTAGGTTGACTTCACATCATATGAAAATTCACAAAATGATATCTGACAAAGTCAAAAGTCAAAATAAAAACTAAAGTCATAGAACAAGAGTTAATCAAAAGGAGAACAAAAAGATGTGGATGGATCCCATACTCCGAGCGGTGTGCTGAGAACATCAACTCTGGTAGGAGGTCATTTGCCTGATGTGTTGGGCTTTCTCCCAGACACTCAGACACATTTGACATCAAGGGTTACTTCAGGAACACCAATATTTAGTGATGTGTCCAGATGTCACATGCCTTTCATGTCAGGGAACACAGAGCATTAAACCCAACCTTCATGGAGAAGTCCATTTAGGTGTAGGCTTTGGCAGGAAACTTCCAGGCAGAGAAAAGTCTACAGCACAAGCTAGCATGAAAGTGCGTTAACTGATGGGGACCCCCATATTGACTTAATTAGTGATACATCCGAGAATCTCCAAAACAACAAAAATCCAAGAAGGAATTGAATCATGTGACCAAAATCTTACAGTACAACTAACAATTCACCCTGCATTTTGGCTGTTTGGGAAATTTTCTGGGCTGCTGTTTCCCAAAGTAACAGTTGTGTAATTTGTCTTCAGAGACTTATCAAGAGATACTTTCAAATATTTAATGTAGAACTGTTTTTAATCTTAAATGCAGCCTTATCACCCAGACAGTACATCCCACATAAAAAAGACTGAAATCTGGGTACTTTCCTCTCCTTGCTCTAGTGAGGATGCTTAGCTCCTAAGCTGTCTAGGCACACTGAGTAATATAATTAGAAGGGCCACTGAGCAGTGTATGAGCAGACTCATGTGCATGAACAGTTTTCACTCTGAGTTGATCACATTAGAACATGTTTGAGAGACAGTTCTATATGTCATTCAACATCTTTACATATTTAAACTTTGGAAAGTTCCAGTCTCACGCAAATCTTACAGAAGACTTTTTCAAAGGATTTTAGGCCTTCCTTTCTCATGTGGGAGGTTTTGTTGATACATAATTGCAGTGTGAGGAATGGGAGCATACCAGGGTTCTCCTTTAAATGAGTCACTGGAGAACACAGAGCTAAGTAATAGGGATGATCACGGATGCACAGTGCTAAAAAAATTATACACATACGGATGGGGGAAGACACAGAGGAGCACATGAGAAACCATGCAAGAATTGCACTGTCTTTTCTACAGCCAGAGTCAGAAGCTTCACTACTGCAGTTTTGCTGCAGGGCAGAGATAAAAAAAAAAAATCATGGTATATGTCCATTCCGACAAGACTTGGAAATATTCCTCTCTGATATAGAAAGTTTAAACCAGTGATGTCATCTTTATCCTTCCTTGTTAATAGAAAGAAGAAAAAATGTACAGAGATGTTCCTTAATTTCCCCAGGCCCAAGTGTTAAATATGCAAGAAAACAAGCCCAGGTCTTATTACATTGATCTATTCATCATAGAAAATTACGTTTTGTTTCTGTGTGTTGTAATAGTCTCCAGAGGGAAAAATGATTAATGGAACAGTATCATTTTAAACTATGCTCAAATGGAATTTCATATGACTAGAGGTTATTATTAACAAGACAAAAGATAACAAATGTTGGTGAGGATGTGGAGAAAAGGGAACCCTTGTGCATTGTTGGTGGGAACATAAATCAGTGTAGCCATGATGGAAAACAGTATGGAGGTTCCTCAAAAAATTAAAGTATTGGTATATTATGATCCAATAAGCCCACTTCTGAGTATACATCTGAAGGTATGTATCTTGAAAAGATATGTGAATCCCTATGTTCCCTGTGGCATGGAAACAGTCTAGGTGTCCATCAGTGGAGAAACTGATAAAGAAAATGTTTTTATATATATATAAATACACATATACAAAAGTAACACAAAGAACCTTTGTTAAGAAATTTACTGTGGTTATCATTTCACACTAACTATATATATATGTAAAATCATCACACTGCATATCTTAAATTTACACAATGTTATTTGTAAACTCTATCTCAATAAACATGGAAAAAAATGACCATAAATAAGTTTACTTGCTACGAAAGTTTTTAGGATTATAACATCCTAAAGACCTAGAGACATCCTCTAAACATCCTCTAAGACCTAGAGAACAAGAAAACAGAGAAATCACATGCATTTTAAACTTTATATTAATCTTCATCCTGTTTTGCAGATAGTGATTTTCATAAGTGAGGTGTGAGTTATGTTAACTTGGTTCTAGAGAGATTTATGTTATACCTGCAGTGCTGTCTGCTCTAGGATGCCACTTCTGTCATAACTACTGAACACAGTTCATTGTAGACAAGCAATATGCCAAAAATAAATTTGTCCAAGTTCAATTTCCCGAAGAGAGCAAAATTTTACACTCATTCATAATCACTGTTACCAAAGAGTTTTGTCAATAATAAATTTCAAATGAATTCGAAGCCAATAGATATTTGGTTGGGAGAGTTTCTAAAACAAAGTTAGCTAGGAAGGGTATTAACCAGTTTCCGTTTTGTCTAATGGAACCATTAAACGAATTATTTGTTCACTGCCAGAGTGGTTCGGCCCTTTCACGAATGTAATATTGATCTAGAAATGTATACTTATCAACATCCCACATCTAATTACACACTGAAGTAGAAAATTAGATAAATATTACAGAAAGAACCACAAACAAGTAAACATGTCGCACAGTTGAAAAAAACAGAATTAGGAAATCTCAGAAATTGCCTGGCCATATTTGCAGGAAAGAGTCCCCATTCTAAAGCTATTTCTATGAAAATGTCCAATCGTTTAAAAAAAATCAAGAAACTCCAGGATCGCTTGTGTGGCTCAGTCGGTGAAGCGCTTGCCTTCTGCTCAGGTCACGGTCCTGGGGTCCTGGGATCGAACCCCACGCCCTGCTCAGTGGGGAGCCTGCTTCTCCTACTTCCTCTTCCTGCCACTCCCCCTGCTTGTGCCCAGGCGCGTTCTCTCAAATAAATAAATAAACTCTTTGAAAAAAATAAATCAAGAAACTCCAAGTGACTGAGACACTGAGGACGACTCCAAAGAGTACAAAACCAAGGCAATTTAGGATGTCAAAAAATACAAGAGTCATGGCAACACAGAATCTTAGGTCTTAAAGGGAAACCACAGATAAGAGATGTGGGAACTTATATTTCAGAGTTCAATTATTCACTGATGTATATTTTATTTTTACCAAAACTATTTAAATATACTCCAGTCTTTTCATTCATAAGAGCCAGTTTAGGAGATGTGCATGTGCCTCCTCCCAATTTCAGTCCTACCTCAAGTACCCCCCTCCCCAAACCTGTTCAAGTTCTGAGGAATGTCTTTTCATTCTTCAAGAATGTCAAAAGAAAACGTGAGGAAGTGATCCATCTACAAAGTTAGAAATAAGTCCATCAATCGATTCCCGTAAGAGATTGCCCCCATTCTACTTGGCTCTGGAGCGAGAGAAACAGCCGGGCGCAAGGAAGCGGCGCAGAGAAGGCCTTGCAGGCCGCGGCGTCTGGGAGTGGCAAGGGTCCCAGGCTTTCCTGAGCTGGGGCACGGAGGAAGGGGCGGTGTCTCGGGGTGTGTGGCAGCCAGGCTCGTCCCTAGCTTGTCCAAGATCTGCCGGGCTTCCTGGCCTTGACGCAGGAGACTTCGGGGCTGTGCGGCCAGTCCTCGGGCCGCTCGCTGCCCAGCGGCTCGTTCCCGGGCCTCTGCTGCCCCCGCCGCAGCACCTCGGCCCCTGTTAGATGGGTTGCTGCGAGCTGGGAGAGGGAGCGCGCCGCGGCGCTAACTCTGCCGTTCCTCCGGCCCCAGGGGCGGCCTCTTCCTCCAACTACCGGGGCCTCTCCTAGGCACAGGGCGCGGTGCCGCCAGACTTGGCAGCTGCGACTTCAGGTTTTCCAGGGTGACGTCTGGCCCAGGACACGCCCCCGGTAGCGAACTTTCTCCTCTCGCGCCGGCTCCACAGAGGCCGCCGGGGGCGGGGGTGGTTGAACCTGGGGAAGGCCGAGTTTCACGAATTCTTGGAGAGACAGTGGGAGACGACTTTCTGGAGATCGGGGTTCTCTCCTCCTCTGTCGCCCCAGCCCACTGCTTCCAGCTGTGTGCTTCATACCCCCAGAGCGCTGGGGTGGGTAGCTACCGCTCTTTTAGGAGACAGCGGGTAGAGCAAAACCCTGCTCCTGCCCTCAGGGTTGACCCCAGATTCTCCGGAAGGTAGCTGAACAGTCTTCTTTGTGCTGCTGCCTAGGCATATGTGTCCCCCAGGCCCGCGCGCGATGGAGGAAAACGCTCCTACGAGGGAGTGGAGAGGTGGCTGGCAGCGCCCCTTTTCCCACCTATTCCTTCCCTCCTTCCAACTTCAGCTACACCCTCCTGCCTTCCCTCGCTCCCCCGCTCCAGTCCCACTAAGAAAATGACCCATCTGCGTTTCTGAAAGCTGGAGGCCTGAACTTTTGCCCCTTCCCGCCTCGGGGCTGAACGGGTGGGCTTTGGCGGGTCAGAGCAAGGCCATGCAAGGTAATGGACATGGCCCCCAGCAGAGCTCTCACCGGAGCAGCAGCAGCTCCACTTCTCCACACTCTCCCGCTGGGTCCTGCGGGGAGGGAGGGAGAGGGACCCTTGAGGTTAAGCTGGTGCCCACTGTAAACATACAGCCTCCATCCTTGGAAAAGTTTGTGTAAATGGCCTTTTTTTTTTTTTAAAGAACATTTGTCTACAAATGCACAAAAAATAAGATCGTTTGGGCAGACATTTACCAGATTCTAGTTAAGAGGAAAAGACCACCTGCCCAGCACCCACCAGGCATACCACCCCGTTTCTCTGAGAAGTAGGCCAGCTAGGTGACAGGAACTAAGGCCCTAAGCTTTAGCCTGTGTCAAGAACATTCCCTTTGTATGCCGTGGCAGGTTTCTGTTCCTTCCTTGGGGGTCTTCAAGCAAGTCTCAAGAGCTAAAACACATCTGTGCTTAAAAAAACAAATCCTGGAGGCTTTACAGCTGTGCTCAAATGTCAGGAGCTTTATCCTGGCGGAAGCTATGGCTCAAGGGCTTGGGGATTTGGATCTTGGCTCTGGGAGGAAGGGGAGGCCAGGTCACTAGGCCCAGCACTGAACCCAGGTTGTCAGGTTCCACTCTGCTCCTAGTCCCTTGCCCTAGTGACCAGAAATAGCTTTAAGTTTGTTTTGTTTGGTTTCCTTTCCAAAATTGTCCCACTTGCCCACATTCTGATTTGTCTTTTGGGGGGGGGTCACATATTTTGACCCAAGGCCTTTGGTCTTCTTACTTACAACCAGATGTTTGTTACCTATTTACCCGAACACCTTAGAAGGTCAAAGTTGAGGCTCTAGTCTTTTTCTTAAGATTTTATTTATTTATTTGAGAGAGAGAGAATGAGCAGTGGAGAGGGGCAGAAGGGGAGAGAGAAGTTGGCTCCCCGCTGAACAGGGAGTACCTCCATCGGAGAACCTCCTCAATCAGAGGACCCTGAGATCATGACCCAGCCGAAGGCAGACGCTTAACCAGCTGAGCCACCCAGGCACCCCTAGTCTGTTTTTGAAAGTGACATCAAACAGCTTCTGCAGGGAGCAGAGAAAAAGCAAATAGAGCGAAAATTTCCTACAGCAGTGACTTGGCCAGAAAAATGTGTTCCAGGAGGCACAGCCTGGGAGCAGTTACTAAGGGATCATAGACACTCTCTAGCCAGTGACTCCCAGAGTGGTCTTACAGTGCTGAAGACCTGGCTGTGTACTGTTTTCATGTCACAGGGCAACAACTCTTGATCATCTATCTGGTCAGGGAGGTCAGAGGAGGGTGGAATTTCACAGATAGAACTGCCAGGAGGAACAATTAAGTCCATATAGTCCCAAAGGAGGGAATGTGGTGGGGAGGAAGAGAAACAAGTCTTGTGTGACCCGGGCAGAGAACAAGGAGGAGCCAAGAGACCTGACAGAAAGGTAGGGAGGAGCCAGCCACTGGGCCTTGAACAACGAGAAGCCATTGAAGGATTGTGAATCATGTTTATGATTAACAGGATTTAAGGTTTAAAAAAATCATTCTGGTAGAGGAGGAAAAACAGCATTCCAAGAATGGAGACAATATAAGTGGATTCAATATGGGAGGCTATGACAGTCATTGGAGTGAAGGGTGATCATACTTAGGTTGAGAGTGTTGATGAGTGGGGTGGCCAGATTTGAGAACTGCTTAGGAGCAAAAACCCACAGGAAACAATTAGGGATCCATATGGAGGTAGGTGAAGGGGAGGGAGCTGCTGAGACTAACTCAGGATTCAGATGAGAACTGCTGTGTAGAGGCAGAAGGAGACACTTTGTGGGAAACAGCAGAAGAGGAACAGAGAAAGGGCAAGGTCATGAACCCCAACTTGAACAGATAGAGCTTAGTCAGATATGTAGATCTGGAGCTTAAGGGAGAGGAAGATCCAGCACTGAGCTTTGATCAACTCTGACATTTAAAGGACAGGAAGATGAGCTTACAAAGGGATAGAAAATAAACAGCCAGAAGGGTTGGAGGAAAAAAAGAGGAGTGATCCCTAAGAAGCTAAAGAAAGACTTCAGAGGCAGTAGTAAGCATCCAGCTGATGGCCCATGAGGACTTCGGATCCCTCCCTTGGCCCCTGAAATGTGTGGAAATGATGGGTAGTCTCTGGTTGCCACCCCACATCTCTGCTCTGGCACACTCATTAGTGCAGATGACTTCTCTCCTGGACTCACTGTCCCCCAAGCATCCACCTGAGACACAACCCAGGTCTTTCCTACTCTGGGAGTAGTTAAATGATGTGACAGGCCCAATGACTTTTTGAAGTTTAGACCCCATAGTACACCTGCTGAATTGTGTTTAGTGCTACCTCAAGTATCATGTACCTCAGTAGCAATATTTTAATATTTGCTCCAAGCATTCAGGGACTTCTAGCTTTACCACGAGTTATAATTATCTATTCCTACAAAAAACTACAAATAACCATAGTTGCTTATCAAAATAACAACAATGATTATTTTGTGCATGAATTTGCAAATTGAGCAGGATTTCCTAGGGGACATTTTCTCTCTTTTCTATTTGTGGTGGCTTAAACCTGGAGCTGGGATCACACAGTTAATTCCTAGCTCCCGTGCCTGGACTAGAACGTCTCAAACAGGTGAGACTGGAACTGCTGATACTCCTCAGGTATCTCTGTGTGGTATCCAGCAAGGTGGCTTCAGGGCAGCTAGACCTTTCAGCTCAAAGAGAGAGAAGCTTGGGGAAATCGGAGGGGGAGATGAACCATGAAAGACTATGGACTCTGAAAAACAAACTGAGGGTTCTAGAGGGGAGGGGGGTGGGAGGATGGGTTAGCCTGGTGCCATCACCAGGCTATTAAAGAGGGCACATTCTGCATGGACAACTGGGAGTTATATGCAAACAATGAATCATGGAACAGTACATCAAAAACTAATGATGTAATGTATGGTGATTAACATAACATAATAAAAAAAAGAGAGAGAGAAGCTCCATCAGTTTTTATCACCTAGCTTCAGAAGTGCCACAATGTCTCTTCTGCTACAATCTCTTCCTTAGAATTCAGTCACTGGATGTTAACAAGATGGTGGAATAAGAAACCTCAACCTCCATCTCTGATAAGGAGAAAAAAGGCAAGAAACTGTAGTTAATATTAAATGCTCTTACAATTTGCAGCCCACTGACCAATACCTGAGACAGGCAGAGCATGAAATTCCTCAAGGAACTCATGTTTGCCTTAATGTTGATGTTTTTTAGAGACTAAAAACAACCTTATCTTGACTATAACCAGATCTCCAAGGTTTTGTAAACCTCACTTTCAACATACAGAAATTCCTTAGAAACTTAGTTTATCACTATACCCCTCCTCCACAAACTTAAAAGTATATTATCTGTCACTCCTCACAATCACAGTGCACAGGTCCTGTCCCTGTCCTATAAAAAAAAGCACCTTTTTGTACTGTAAAAAGTCTTTAGAATTCTTTCTTGACCATTGCATTCAGCGACCCTGCTTCAGTCTCCCTACAAAGGTTGGCAATTAGGCAGCTGTCTTCAAACAAAATCAGATCTTGGAGAGTTCAGGAATCTACTTAAGAAATCTTAGTAATGCAGTGGAGCAAAAACCTAAACAAAATAAAAGAAAAACAAACAAAAAAACACCCACAAAAACCCGACTGAGAATAACTGCACATAAATGGGAAGGAAAAACCTGTACTATTCCTTTTGTTCAGCCTACAGTGCTCAGCACCAACAGAGAAATGCCTAGCTCAAAAGAGTTCCCCTTGCTGGGAAAAGGAGAGTGGGTTGCGTGACCAGCTTCCCCAGCTTTTCTGGGCAATGCATGAAGGAGCTACTTTGGTTTCATTCTACACAGAACCTAACAAAGCTAAGATATAGAGGTGTTAGAAAAAAGGAAGTGCAGGGATACCAGTATTAACCATGTAGCAGTAGCAACTGTAGTTTTCAGTAATCTGCTCTGCAGGGAACCCCAAAGCTTTTGTCATAGAAGAAACCAGTGCTGAGCACAGTTGCTGTGGACCCCCTGCAGATTTTCCTGCTGAGCTTCTGTCCCACAGGTTTATGCCTTTGCTGACAGCAGTTGCTTGAGTCCCTTCATAGTCCCTCCACTCCCTGCCCTCCCTTGCCCTACTTGTCCTCCACCCCACCAGAGCCCAGTATTTGCACCGATACTTGCCCTAAAATCTGTGGCTGTGTGACTGCAAGACACCACCCTAGACACCCTAAAGCTGACCCCTACCATAGTGCATGAATTTAGTGCTAGCTACTCCAGCTGTGTGCCTGCACACTGCCAGCCTGAATCCTGACACTGGTTTCCATTGTCCTATGCTTATCTGTAGTGAGATCCTGCAACCACAGGAATGCACACCAATAGCCAAAGCCTCCACTGCTGCTCTTGCACCTGTAGTTGCAGCCACTGATGGTATATCTGCAACTGGTCTCTGCCACTACAAAGGCACATATGAGTCAGCCCCTACAACTAAGTGTGTATATCACCAAATTATCCACCACTGCTAGAGGCCAGTAACTTTGCCTTTAAACCTGAAGGTGCTGTTGAAGACACCAAAAGCCCTAGCAGCCACAGTGGATCATCTGCAGCACTAGCCAAAGACCACTCACTTGAGGCTGTGAAGCCCAGCAGCCTGAGCTGATAGACATCATCCTCTCCTGGACCCAAAACTTCCATACTCCCCAGTATTTCACACCTGGCACCACTAGACCAGGGCTTACAGCATGTTCCAGCATCTTCTCACTTTCTGATTAAGGTCTTTCCCTCTGAACTCATCCCACAACGTCTGGAAGAAATGACTGCTTCTTCAAATGCACAGACAACTACAGATGGCTATAAGGATCATGAAGAATAAAGGGATCATGAAGCCACCAAAGGAACACAGTAAACTTCCAGCAACTGATCCAAAGAAATGGATATCCATGAATTGCCTAATAATACAAAATATTTGTTCTAAATATCCTCAGAAAGCTAAAAAAGAACATAGATAAACTTTTAGGAAATAATGGATGAGAAGTTCTCAAATTGGGGGAGAGTTTTGCACATCCAAGTTGATGAAATTCAACAACACTCTGGTAAAGACAAGTGTACAGTTGGAATCCAAATACATTAATACAATAATATGGTGGTGTGTTAATAATTAGCACTATAATAAATGTTAATGGACAGAATTATTAAAAATAGCTACACATATAATAATTTAGTATTGACTGCACATGGCACAGTTTTCTTATGAGTTCCTGCCTGAGTAATCTGGCACTGAGCAGGTGTTGCAATCCATTGTGCCCTAAAACCTAAGGTTCCACCCTTTCAGCTACAGAGGGCCAGCTAAGATAAAGATGGGTGCCCGGGAGGCAGTTGAGCCTATCTAAGGGCAGGGCAGACACCTGCCCTGAAGGCTGAGTTGAGAACTAGCATGAGGATGAGGCTTCTGCTTCTGGTTTGGTCTCAATGAGATGCAATTTGTGTTGGTAAGTATTTGATTTCCGATAGACCTGCTTTCTCGCACTATCCAGGCATTTCATGTGCAAGGTTTCCTCCTACATGTTTATCCAGAAGACTGAGGGGAGGACTAGCATTAGGGTGAGGCTCAGGCTTCGGTTTGACCTCAGGTAGATGCTCCTTGTGTACCTGAGGATTACTGTCATAACTAGAATCATGGTCTCTAGCAACATATCTGAGGGTTGAAAGTTAAGTGGTTTCCTTCTTTGTTCTTGCCTGATTTGCCTGGTGCCTTTGTGTGCAAAATCCATTCTAGCTTCATAACTATGGTTTGGGTATGATAAGGCCCACATCCATGGGTAGGAAATGAGTTATGGACCTGAAGATGATAAGGACCAATTTGATGGCTGGTAGAGTCTTGCCCTGAGGGCAGAGGGGAGGGTTAGCATTAAGGTGAGGCTCAGGCTTTTTGTTGGGAACCAGGAGGAATGCTCATAGTGTTGCTGAGTTTCAGGTTTTTGGATAGAATCCTGTTCTGCAGGAACACCAGGGTGTTACAAGTGTCATGGTATCCTTCTGTATTCCTAATTGATTCGAGTGGCATCAGTCAGGGAAGCCAAATCCATTGTGCCCTCAGATCTAGGGTTGAGCACAGTAAATTCCACAGCCAGGGCTAGGATTAAGGTTCCAGTTTGGAAGAGTTTATCCGATGGCAGTGGGGAAACATGCCCTGAGGCCTGTGGTGAAGGTGAATTTTAGGGTGAAACTCTGTGTTAGGGTTTGGTCTCAGTACCTAGACCCATTGTGGCTTTAAGGGTCAGGTTTTTGCCAGAATCATGCTATTCACCACATGGTGGTGGTTGCCTGTGGAATGGCTTGCTTCTCTGTTCTTGCAGGATTTGTTCTGCACTAGGCTTTGTCCCCACTCCCGTCGTTCCTCAGGCGTAGCAGTCAACCCCACTAGCATTACAGTGAAACTCAAACTTCGGGTTTGACCTCATGGGAGATGCTCATGGTGTTACTGATTTGCAGGTTATAGGCTAGAATACTGTTCTCCCAAAACACCTGTGGGTTGCAAGTGGCATTATTTCAAGGTTATGGTCCAGGAGATGGTAGGAGTCTAGGAAGCATCTGGCTTCCTATTTGGCCTCAAAGAGATACTCAATGTTCCTGAGGTTTAAGGTCTAAATTAGAATCATGGTCTCCAGCACATTCCCGGGAATTGCAAGTCACATGGTTTCCCTCTCTGTTCTTGCCTAATATTCTTGCCTTGCATTGTCTAGGTGTGCAAAATCCATTATAGCCTTAGAAGTAAACTTTGGGTCTTGTCATGGCCACATCCACGGCTAGCATTTGGGATGCATATGGCAGTATCCTTATGCCCTCACACAAACATTTGAAAACACTTCATCAGGATCATAGCCCAGGGCAGAGTGTGCTTCTCCTTGTGCTTGCTGGTCCTCCTGCTTTGCACTTATTTCCTCTCTCTCTTTGACAAGTAAATACATAAAATTTTTAAAAAGAAGATGCTTTTATCATTAGAAATATGTTAGTTGAAAGGCGGTTTCTCTACATATTATCTCTTTGAGTTAAGTATATGAAAAACCCCTTATGTTTCCACACATACATTTGGTAAATTTTCTATCTTCATGACACAGGATGTTAGTTGAGTGTTACATTCAACACATAGGACTTATTTATCAGAGTTAAATATATGGTACATATGTTTCCACACATACATTTGAAAATGCTTCTACCTTCATGAAACAAGATGTTAAGTATAGGACACTGTATGCTTTCACCCCCACTTTGGAAATGCTTCTCTTCAGGAAACAAATATTAATTGAAAGACGGATTCTCTACAGGATGTTCATAAGTTGACAAAAGTTGTTTATATATGACAATTTCTTAGAGATAAGTATATAGCACTTTTCCTATGCTTCCACACCTACAGCTGAAACAATTCTATCTTCATAAAACAAGATAGTAGCTGAAAGTTTCATTCTACCCAGACTTTTTTCTCAGATAAGTTTACAGCACTTTCCTTTTGCTTTCATACACACGTTTGCAAATGCTCTATCTTCAAGAAAGATGATAGTTGAATAAGTTTCAACTACTTGTCTTGTTTCTCAAGAGTTAGGTATATGGCACTTTCAACTAACATCTTTCCTGAAGATAGAACTATTGCCAAAAGTGTGGGTGGTAGCAAAATGAAAATGTCATGTACTTTACTGTGAAAAAAAGTCTGTGTATAATGCAATATTCAATGAACTTCTTGGTTCTTGAAAATAGAGGCGTTTACAAATTAATGTGGTAATCATAAGCAAAGAGACTTAACTCTTAGAAATAACACTGTAGAGAAACTGTCACTCACCTAACATATTTCCTGTAGAAACATTTTCAAAAGTATGTGTGAAACATAAGGAAAGGGCGATATACTTAACTCCGAGAAGAAAGTTTGTGTAAGAATGCAAGTTTCAACTGACATCTTGTTTCATGGCGATAGAAGCATTTTCAAATGTATGTGTGGAAGCATAAACAAAGTACCCTATAGTGAAATTTAAGAAACAACACTGAAGAGAAATAGTGTTTCATCTAACATCTTTCCTGAAGATACAAGTATATTCAAAAGTATGTGTGAAAGCAAAAAACAAGTGCAAAATACTAAAATCTGAGAAAGAACTGTGTAGAATGGCTTATTAAACTAACATCTTTTTTCATGAAGATAGAAGCATTTTCAGAAGAATGTGTAAAAGCATAAGGCACATGCCATACTCTTACCTCTCAAAAATAATTCCGTGTAGAATGGATCATTCAACACACATCTTGTTTCATGAAGATAGAATCATTCTCAAATGTACTTGTAGCTAAAACAAAGTACCATATAGTGAACTCTAAGAAAAATCGTATTTCAAATACCAACTTCCTACCTGAAGATAGAATTTTCAAAAGTATGTGTGAAACAATGCGTCATCATGCACTTAACTCTGAGAAACAATTATGTGTAGAATGGAAATTTCAAGTAATATTTGTTTAACAAAGATAAAAGCTTGTCAAATATATTTGTAGTAATAAAAGCAAAGTGCTATACACTAATTAACTCTAAGAAATAACACTGTAGGCAAAAGATCTTCAAAAACCTACTATGGTGAAGATAGAAGCATTTTTAAATGTATGTGCAAAAGCATAAGCCAAGTGCCATATACTTAATTCTTAGAAAAGAATTCTGGGTAGAATACAACTTTCACTATCATCTTGTTTCTTGAAGATGAAGATTTTCATATATATGTGGAAGATTAAGCAAGGAACCATATAATTAACTCAAAAAGTTTTACATAAACCGGCCATCAACTGACATCTTGTTTCCTAAAGATAGAATCATTTTAAAAGGATGTGTTGAAGCATAAGGAAAGGGTGATATCCTTAACTTTGAGGAAAAGGTCTGTGTAGAATGCATTTTTCAACTAACATCTTGTTTCATGAAGATAGATGCATTTTCAAAGGTATGTGTCAAAGAGTAAGGAAAATGCCATATATATAACCCTGAGATACAGGAATGTATAGAATGCATCCTTAAAGTAAAATCTAGTGTCAGAAAGATAGATAAAGATAGTGGAGGAGTAGGAGATCCTTGAATTCAGCTGGTTATCTACAAGGCCACTGTGAACACACATGAAACCAGCCTGAGACGTAAGAAGATATATCTGGATCTCTACAAACAGAATATCGCTGGCGGTGGTTTCGAGGTATGAAGCGGGGATCCGTGATTCCGCAGGCAGATATTGGAAAAGGAAGGGGGAGGGAGTCTCTGGGATCCTGCACCGCTGGAGCACAAAAGCCTCCTGTGCTGGGGACGGGACAGAGACTCAAAGACTGGTAGCAGTGAAGAAAGGACTTTAGGGCAGACCGCCGGACTGAAAACCTGGAGCTGTGGGGATGCATGTGCAAACTGGGGGCGGCTGGTCATTTTAGAAACACAAAGTGTGGAGATATGCCTAGACCTGGAAGTGAGGGCTGGAAGAGCTGCTGTTGGGCACACAACCCAGGATGCTGTGGTTTTAGAAGCACAGACAGAAATGGAGACAGGGTGGGCTGGAGAGCTCATTGAAGAACAGACTGCGAACTCTCTGTTCTGAGGCAGAGGGTTTGGAAATGGTCACTTCTGCTCTGATTTCGGAAGAGGCAAAATCTGCCAGGGAAAGCTGCCAGAGAAAAAAAGCCCCCCCAAAACCGGTTTTCACTGAGCCCACCCCCCATGCAGGGGGCAGGGCAACTCTACCCAAATACAGTTGCTTGAGTAACAGGGTGGCAGGCCCTTCCCCCAGAAGACCGGTTGGAAGAACAAGAGGCCAACAACCCTATACTGTTGTGCTTCTTGCTTGGGTTGTTGTCAATAATTTGGACTCTCTATATATTCCCTCAACCACCCCTCAACAGAATGACTAAGAGGAACCCTCAAAATAGGAAGGCTCAGAGACTGATTTCTGCCAAAAATTTACAAATGTATATAAATATAAGCGAGATGTCGGAAATAGCTTTCAGGGTCGCAGTTATGAAGATGATAGCTAGAATGCAGAAATAGATTAATGGCAACATAGAATCTCTAAGGGTAGAAATGAGAGCTGATCTGGCAGACCTTAAAAATGCTATCAATGAGATCCAATCTAATCTAGATACTCTAACACCGAGGGTAAATGAGGCAGAGGAATGAATTAGTGATCTAGAAGAGAAACTGATAGAAAAGAATGAACACGAGGAAGCCTGGAAGAAAACTTAAAAGCCATGAAAACAGAAAGAGAGAAATAAGTGAGGCCAAGAAAGGTTCCAATGTCAGGATTATTGGGATCACTGAGGGTGTGGAGAGAGAGACTAGAAGATATACTTGAGCAAATCGCACCTGAAAACTCCCCTACTCTGGGAAATTTCAAAATAACCTCAGACCTAGCCACAGACACCTGGCAAGCCAGAAAAGGCTGGCAAGACATAATCAGGGTAATAAATGAGACCATGCAACCAAGAGTATTTCATCCAGGAAATCCGTCATTTAGAATGTATGGAGACACAAAGAGCTTCCAGGACTGGCTGAAACTGAAAGAATATATGATCACTAAGCTGGCCCTGCAAAAAATATTAAGGGGGGGTTTCCATAAAAGGCGAAAGACCCCAAAAATGATATAGAACAGAAATTTACAGAGAAAAATCTATAGAATCAAGGTCTTCACAGGAAACGACAATAAACTCATATCTTTCAATAATCACTCTCAAAGTAAACGGCCTAAATGCTCCCACAAAACGGAACAGGGTTGCAGATTGGATAAGAAGACAGGACCCATCCTTCAATAATCACTCTCAAAGCAAACGGCCTAAATGCTCCCACAGAACGGAACAGGGTTGCAGATTGGATAAGAAGACAGGACCCATCCATGTGCTGTCTACAAGAGACTCATTTGAACCTGAAGGTACATCCAGAAGGAAAGTGAAGGGATGCAGATCCATTTTTAATGCAGAATGGACCTCAAAAGAAAGCTGGGGTAGCAATTCTCATATCAGACAAATTAGATCTTAAGCTAAACACTGTAGTAAGAGATATAGAAGGACACTATCATTCTTAAAGGGTCTATCAAAAAAGATCTAAAAACTGTAAATGTCTATGCCCCCAACATGGAAGCAGCCATATACATAAGCCAACCGTTAACCAAAGTAAGGAGATAGACTGATAATAATACGTTAAGTTTAGGAGACGTTAACACTCTATTCTCAAAAAAAGACAAATCATCTAAGCAGAAAATCAACAAAGAAACAAGAGCTATGAATTACACACTGGAACAGGTGGACCTCATAGATTTAGACAGAATATTCCATCCTGAAACAACAAAGTATTTATTTATCTCAAAAGCACATGGAATTTTCTCCAGAATAGAACAAATACTGGATTACAAATCAGGTTTCAACTGATACCAAAAGACTGAGATGATTCCCTGCATAATCTGACAGTGTTTTAAAACTGGAACTCAATCATAAGAAGAAATTCAAACACTTGGAAGCTAGAGAACAATCTGCTTAAGAAGGTATGGGTCAACCAGGAAAGAAGGAAGAACTTAATTCATGGAAACCAAAGAGAAATAAAACACATAGGTCCAAAAACAATGGGATACTGCAAAACCGGACTTAAGGAGGAAATACATAGCCATCTAAGACTCACTCAAGAAACCAAAAAAAAAAACAAAAAACAAAAGAAAAACTTCAGAATTCACCAACTAACGTTAATGTTGAAGAAATGGAGAAAAAAATAATGATGTCCAAGGCACGCATTAGAACAGAAATAAAATTAGAGCAGACCCTTGAACCCACAATGGCCCTAGGCCCTGAGACCAAAAAGGTAGACTGAGTTTCAGCCCAAAAGTCACCCTTGTGGCAGGTCTCCACGCTGCCATTTGATGGATTCTTACCATCTCCTGGACCCTACCCCTACCCCTACCCCTAGCCCTGCCTGTGATGTAAGCTTAGTGTGCACGAGCCCTAGTCCTGAGGGTGCAATGGATGTGGCTCACCTGACCAATGCTGGACTGATCACTCAGGAACACAAGATGAATCCGTACCACCCTCCCCAGCCGAGTGGTACTGCTGGAGAACAGGAATCTAGCCCAAAACCTCGAACTCAGCAACACTATGAGCAAACCGCCAAGGCCAAACCCACAGAGTGAGCCTCACGCTAACATCAGCCCTCCACTCAGCCGTCAGGGAGGACTCTTCACTGCCATGGAATTGGTTCCCCAACGTGTTTCGGACTAGAACCCAAACCATAGCCATGGATGTGGCCCTGACCAGACCCAAACAACGGTCTCCAGCCATGCCCCCCGTGGTCTTGTGCCCCAAATTTCGTTATTCCTCCAACTGAGCCTTCAGGCCCAGCTGGGCCAGAGCCACGCCTAGGGCCATGATGAGAACCATGGAGAGGGTAGGCACCTATCTGATGGCAGTATGGAAAAGGGCCCTGAGGGCTGAGTTGCGGATTAGCATGACGGTGAGCATCTGGCTTCCGTTTTGGGCCTTAGGGAGGTGCTCCTAGGCGTCCCTGATGTATAGGGTCTTCGCTAGAATCACGGTCTCCGGTAACATCTCCTGCTGTTGCAAGTCGCGCGGAATCCCTTTCCTCGTGCTTGATTAACCTGGCATTGCCCATGTGTGCAAAATCCATCGTAGCCTCACAACTAGTGTTTGGGTCGGGTCAAGACCACGTCCAGGGCTGGGGTTTGTGGGTTTGTGTTATCATCCTGTCCCATACAACCCTGTATGGGACAACTCAGTAGCCGCGCAGAGTCCTAGCCTGAGGGCTGAGTGGAGGGTTAGCATGAAGGTGCGTGAGGCTCAGGCTTCGGGTTTGGCCTCGGCAGGGGGGGCATGCTCATCGTGTTGCTCAGACTTCCAGGGTTTTGGCTGGCTGCCTGTTCTCTACCAACAGCCGGGAGTTGCAAGTGTCACCTTCTCCTTCTGTGTTCCAGACTGATTAGTCTGGCTTCCGTCAGGTGAGCCAACTCCATTTTGCCCTCAGACCTAGGGTTCGTGCACAGTAAGTCCCACAGCCAGGTCAGGGTTAGGATTACCGTCTGGGAGATGGTAGGAGTCCATCCGATGGCCTTGTGGAGACCTGCTCTGAGGCCTGCATTGTGGGAGAGCTATAAGGTGAAGTTCAGGCTTAGGGTTTGGTCTCAGGGACTAGGCCCGTTGTGGGGTCGAGGGTCAGTGTTCGCCAGAATCATGCTATTTGCTCCACTGTGCTGGTTGTCCATGGCATGGCCTGCTTCTCCATTCTTGGTGCATGTGTCCTGCGCCAGGCTTATGTCCCAAATCCCGTCGTTCCTCATTCGGTCCCAGGCAGGGCCAGAGCCATGCCTAGGATTAGGGTGACGACTTGGCCGACTCTGGGTACCTATCCTATGGTGGCCCGGGTATGTGGCCTGAGGGCTGAGTTGAGGGCTAGCATTAGGGTGAGCATGTGGCTTCCAATTTGGCCTCAGGGAGCTGCTCCTTTTTCCCTGGGGTTGAGGGGTCTTCAATAGAATCATGGTCTCCAGTAACATTCCCAGGGGTTTCAAGTCGAGTGCTTTCCTTCCTGTTCGTACCTCGTTAGCCTGGCATTGCCCAGGTGTGCAAAATTCACTGTAGCCTCACAGGTAGGGTTTGGCTCTGCTCGGGACCACATCCAGGGCTAGGTTTTGGGTTATTGTCCTGAAGACATTAGGGACCTATGCGATGGCAGCACAGAGTCCTATCCTGAGGGCTGAGTGGAGGGCTCGCATTAGGGTGAGGCTCCAACTTTGGGTTTGGCCTCGGGTGGGGGTGGGTGGTGCGGTTGGGTGGGGTGGGAAGTGCTCATAGTGTTGTTGAGTTTCAGGGTTTTGCTAGAATCCTGTTCTCCAGCCACACACTGACCTTATAATTGACACGGTTTCCTTCTGTGTCCCTGCCTGATTATGCTAGGTTGGCCAGCTTTCCAAAATCCATTTTACCCTCACAACAAGGGTTTGGGCATGGATGGTCAAGGCCACATCCAAGCCTAGGGTTAGGGTTATATTTCAGAAGATGTTAGGGGCCAATCTGATGGCAGTGCAGCATCATGCCTTGAGGGTCGAGTTGTGTGGTAGCATCAGGGCGAGACTCGGGCTTCTGGTTTGGCCTCAGGGGGATGTTCGTTGTATTGGTGAGGTATATGTTTTTCCATAGAATCATGGTCTCCAGCCGTGTCCTGGGCTTCGGAAGTTGCACGGTTTCCTTCTGTGTTCCTGCCTAAATAGTCTGGCATCGGCCAAGGTGTCCCACATCCATTGTGCCCTCGGACCTAGCTCTAGGATCAGATCAGGACCACAGCCAGGACAAGGGTTAGGGTTTACAGTCCCAGAGACTATGTGGGTCTCTTCAGTGCTAGGGTGGTCTGTTCTGTGCACAGGTATTAGTGTGAGTCTGGTGATGTGTATGAAGGAGGGCACATACTGCATGGAGCACTGGGTGTTATATGCAAACAATGAATCATGGAACACTATGTCAAAAACCAATGATGTAATGTATGGTGATTAACAGCATAATAATAATAATAAATAGATGGGCAGCAGACATGAACTGACATTTTTCCAAAGAAGACAACGAAATGGCCACCAACACATGAAAAATGCTCAGCATCACTTGGCATCAGGGAAATCCAAATCAAAACCTCAATGAAATATCACCTCACACCAATCAGAATGACTAAAATTAACAAGTCAGGAAATGACTTTTGTTGGCAGGGATGTGGAGAAAGGGGAATCCCCCTCAGTGTTGTTGGGAATGCAAGCTGTTACAGCCACTCTGGAAAACAGTATGGAGGTTCCTCAATAAGTTGCAAATGGAGCTACCATATGATCCATCAATTGCACTCCTAGGTGTTTACCCCAAAGATGCAAATGTAGAGATCCAAAATGGTACGCCACCCGGATGTATACAACAGCAATATCCACAGTAGTCAAACTGTGGAAAGAGCCAAGATGTCCATAAATAGATAAATGGATAAGGAAGATGCGGTATATATTCACAATGGAATATTATGCAGCCATCAAAATGAATGAAATCTTGCTATTTGCAATGACGTGGATGGAACTGGATGGTGTTATGCTGAGCAAAATAAGAGAAAGACATGTATCATGTGACCTCACTTATATGAGGAATTCTTAATCTCAGGAAACAAACAATTGCTGGCGTGGTGGGGGGTGGGAGGGATGGGGTGGCTGGGTGATAGACATTGGGGAGGGTGTGTGGTATGGTGAGCGCTGTGAATTGTGAAAGGCTGTTGAATCACAGACCTGTACCTCTGAAACAAATAATACATTATATATTTTACAAAAAAAGAAGAAAAAGAAAAAGAAGATAGCAGGTGGGAATAATGAAGGGGGCAGAAATCGGAGGGGGAGATGCACCATGAGAGACTATGGACTCTGAAAAACAAACTGAGGGTTCTAGAGGTGAGGGGGGTGGTTGGATGGGTTAGCCTGGTGTTGGGTATTAAGGAGGGCATGTTCTGCATGGAGCACTGGGTGTTATATGCAAACAATGAATCATGGAACACTGCATCAAAAACTAATAATATAATATATGGTGATTATCATAATAAAAAAAGAAAAGAAACACAGCAGGGATACATAGTACTAGAAGTCCTAGCCTGAACAATCAGAGAACAGAAAGAAAAAAATTCATCCAATTGGCAAAGAAGAAGTCAAATTCTCACTCTTCGCAGATCTGTACTCTAGAAACTACAGAACACAGATGAAAGAAATTGAGGAAGGTACAAAGAGATGGAAAAGCATTCTGTGCTCATGGATTGGAAGTATAAGTGAAAATGTCCAGTCTGCCCAGAGCAATCTACAAATTCAGTGCAATCCCCATCAAAATACCACTAACATTTTTCACAGAGCTGGAAAAAAACAATCTTAAAATTTGTATTGAACCAAAAAAAGACCTCAAATGGCCAGGGGATTGTTGAAAAAGAAAACCAAAGCTGGGGACATCACAATGTCTATGTGATCATCAAGACAGCGTGATATTGGCACAAAACAGACATATACATCAATGGAACAGAATAGAGAGCACAGAAATGGACCCTCAACTCTATGGTCAAGCAATCTTCAACAAAGAAGGAAAGAATAGCCAATGTACCAAAGACAGTCTCAGAGGGCCTGGGTGGCTCAGTCATTAAGTGTCTACCTTCGACTCAGGTCATGATCCCAGGGTCCTGGGACTGAACTCGCATCGGGCTCCCTGTTTTGTGGGAAGCCTGCTTCTCCCTCTCCTATTCCCCCTGCTTGTGTTCCCTCTTTAGCTGTATGTCAGATAAATTATTTAAAAAAAAAAAAACCACAATCTCTTCATAAATGGTGCTAGGGAAATGGGACAGCCACATGCAGAAGAATGAAACTGGACCACCTTCTTATGCCATACACAAAAATGAACTAAAAATGGATGAAATACCTCAATTTGAGATAGGAATCCATCAACATCTTAGAGGAGCAACCACTTCCACTTCAACCACAACAACTTCTTGCTAGACACGTCTCCAAAAGCAAGGGAAACAAAAGCAAAAATGAACTATCGGGACTTCATCAAAATAAAATCCTTCCGCACAGCAAAGGAAACAGTCAACAAAACTAAGAGGCAAGCCATGGAATGGGAGAAGATATTTACAAATATGATTACAGATAAAGGGTATGCAAGATCTATAAAGCACTTCTTAAACTAAACACCCAAAAAACTAACAATCCAATCAAAAAATGAGCAAAAGACATGAACAGACACTTTTAAGAAGACATACAAATGGCCAAGAGACACATGAAAAATTTCTCCAAGTCACTTGCCGTCAGGAAAATACAAATCAAAACCACAGAGAGATGCCCTTACACCAGTCAGAATGGCTAAAATTAACAAGACAGGTAACCACAGATTTTGGTGAGGTTGTGGAGAAAGGGAACCATCTTACACTGTTGGTGGGAATGCAATTAGTACAACCATTCTGGAAAACGATACGGAGGTTTCTCAAGACGTTAAAAATAGCACTACCCTATGTCCTAGCAATTGCATTACTTGGTATTTACCCCAAGGACACAGGTGGAGCTACGCACCCCAATGTTCATAGCAGCAATGTCCACATTAGCCAACCTGTGGAAGGAGCCCAGATGTCCTTCAAAAATGAATGGATAGAGAAGATGAGGCTCATGTATACAACGGAATATTACTCAGCCATCAGAAAGAATGAATACCTACCATTTCAGCAACATGAATGGAACTAGAGGGTATTAAGTGAAATAAGTCAAGCTGTGAAAGACAATTATCATATGGTTTCACTTATATGTGGAAAATAAGAAGCAATGCAGGATCATTGGGGGAAGCGAGGGAAAAGAATGGAATGTCATCAGAGAGGGAGAGAAACCATGAGAGGCTCTTAACCATAGGAAACAAACAGAGGGTTGCTGGAGAGGAGGTGGGTGGGGGTATGGGATACAGAAAGGGAGAGAAACCATGAGAGGCTCTTAACCATAGGAAACAAACAGAGGGTTGCTGGAGGGGAGGTGGGTGGGGGTATGGGGTAATTGGGTGATGGGCATTAAGGAGGGCACTTGATGTGATGAACACTGTTATATGCAACCATTGAATTATTGAACTCTCTATAACTAATTATGTACCGTATGTTGGCTAATTGAATTTAAATAGTAAATAAATGAATAAATAATTAAGCAACATAAAAATAATAAAGAACAATTGGTGTATATCTACAATGGAATATTACTCAACCACCAAAAAGAATGAGATTTTGCCATTTATAATGACATGGATGAAACTAGAAGGTATTATGCTAAGCGAAAGAAACCAGTCAGAGAAAGACAAATAGCATATGATTTCACTCATATGTGCAGTTTAAGAAACAAAACAGATGCACTTAGGGAAAGGGAAGGAAAAATAAAATAAAAGAGAGGGAGGCAAACCGTAATAGATTCTTAGCTATAGTAACAAACTAAGGGTTGCTGGAGGGTGGTATGTGTGAGATGGGGTAATTTGGGTAATGGGCTTTAAAGATGGCACTTGATGTATTCAAGCACTGGGTGTTATATGCAAGTGATGAATCACCAAATTCTACCCTTGAAACTATTAATACATTATATGAACTAAATGAATTTAAATATAAAATTAGGGGCACCTGGGTGGCTCAGTCGTTAAATGTCTGCCTTCAGCTCAGGTCATGATCCCAGTGTCCTCAGAACGAGCCCCGCATCAGGCTCCCTGCTCCACGGGGAAACCTGCTTCTCCTTCTCCCACTCCCTCTTCTTGTGTTCCTGCTCTCACTGTGTCTCTTTCTGTCAAATAAATAAACAAAATCTTTAAATAAATAAATATAAAATTAAAAAAATAAGTCTTCTTTAAGTACTAACTGAGGAAACAGAGAATACTTCACAAAGAGGTTTGATATTTAAGGAAAACAGCCTGGATACTCCATGGCACATCTCCTTCTTAAGACATTGGGGCAGACAGGGGGCAATTTTCTCATGTGAATAATACACCCCACCCCCTGCCCTGTCCTGAAGCCATGGTGGTGTCTCCTTAAGAGGTCCTGAGGAAAAGCAGGTCTTTTTTTTTAAGAGTTTACTTACTTGTCAGAGAGAGAAAGAGATCACAAGCAGGGGGGAGTGGCAGACTGAGCAGGTAGAGGGAGAAGCAGTTTCCCCACCAAGCAAGGAGTTCGATGTGGAACTCGATCCCGGGACCCTGGGATCATGACCTGAGCCGAAGGCAGACAACGACTGAGCTACCCAGGCATCCCAAAGCAGGTCTTTTCTCAAGGAGGATGCATTGCTTTCCTGCAAAATAACACATGTGCCCCACACAGCCCAGGATGGTTGGTTTTGTGTACCCCCTGCTGGCCACTGGGGCAGCACAAGATGCAAAGAACTTACTGTGTGGGGTGGAAATGTGTCACTTCCTGGCCAGGATACCAAATCACTCAAATCTCCATGTTCCAGTCTCTGCAGAAGGCACTGGTATACTCTTCTCCAGCCATGCCTGCTCTCTTGATGGAAGTATGCTTCACTCCTTGGAGCCAGAACCTGGAGAACAAAGGAGTCATTAAGATTTTGAGTCATCTGAAAAAAGTTGCCTGCATACTATGACTGATTTCAAATCCTTAGAAGAGAGGGACCCATTTGCACCATCAGATTCTCCACTACATCATCAACTTGGTAGACACAGTAAACTGCAACTCTGGGGAAAAAAAATCATTCTTGATAAACTATGTAACTGTGATCCCAAACACAAATAACTGAAGCAGAAAATGAAAGCAGATAATCAATCAATCTTATGGCTAATCCTCATTTGGGAATTGTGATCCAGAGGTACCACCAAGATATCATTAGCTATCTGAAGCAGTGAAATAAAGATGGCCTTCCTTGGAGTTTCTCAGAGAAGTAAAGAAATTGTGCTTTTTCTCTCATTTAGAAAGTCCTGTTAAAAAGCTAATCAAATAAGGAAGAACATTATCATAATGACCCTCTCTATTCAATTACATTTTTCTGCAAAGGAAATTAATCAGAACTCATACCAGTTATAAAATATCTGAAAAAAATGATAAGTATTATATTTAAAACGACAAAATTTGATTATCCAGATTTTTTTGAAGTTAGTTGTTATAATGGAGATACATGAAAATATCAGTTTTTAACATTACACAAATTTATATTCACTTCATATAAAACATAAACACAGTCTTTCAAGTAGCAAGTGGCTTGTCCTGTTTAATTTCCTCCAAATAGAGATTCAGACTCATCTACCTTGAATAACTGGATTTGCCATAATCAACATGTACCTTCAACTGTGGGTATTTTCATTAGGATGATTCTTCTCAGTTGTAAAGGTGAAATGTTGCAAATCTGTGACAGATCATAAACCATGTTTTCATGGCCTGAGCATATACAGGACAAATATCACTTCCATCCCCACTTACTTGCTATAGACTACTTTACTGTGAATTATTTTCATCTCTGGGTCACTCAGAGGCTGCAGGTAAGGACATCACAAAGAATTCACTTCCTGAGCAGAGCCCTTGGTGCAGAGTGCATGCCTGCACAGGGAGATGGGGCTCAGGAGCACTCACTGTCCTGGGGATTGCTCAGGGCTTCTTGTGGGTGATGACACCTCCACAGGAGTCCTGTTTGCTCCCACTCCATGTCCACCCATATCTGCCCATATTAGAGGAGACTTGTGCACCTGTGACTGCCTGAGCCCACCCAGACCAACACCCCATCCAGTGCAGATGGAGCTTGAGATCATATCCTCCTGTGCACACACCTACACAATACCATGTTTAAACTCTCTTTTTGTGCCTGGGAATCAGAGGCCCCAAAAGAAGCAAGGACTGGTCCAGGTCACAGTACATGGAAAGAGTCCAGAAGGAACATGACTAATCTGGCTTCCTAGGACAGAGCTCAACCTTTCTCATATATTTACATTGGAAATGAGGGCCCCTTTTGATCCTGGTTGTCCTTGCACAGCCCCTTCCAATTTGGGCCATTTTCCGCACTTCATTCCCAGAAGCACACAGTCATGCACAAATGGAAACAGACTTCTTCACAGTTGGAGACCTTGGAAGGATGTTTAAGAAGAGCAGAACTCCTGTGAGGGACAAAGAAAGAAGAGAAAGAAGATGGAAGCACATTTTCCGTGGACAAGGGGCATCCATTCTCCTGGTGATATGTCCAAAAATCCATAGCCTGAGAAGGACTCTCAAAGTCCCCATAGCCCTGCCTGGTTATGGGCCATATCCCCAGTAGTCTCCAGAGGACAAGGCCAGGAGTCCTACAGTCCATAGTTCTCGGCTCCAAGAACTGGGCACAGGAGCCATCCCTCAGTGTAGACAGGGACTGTAGAAGAAGAGGACACAGTTTCCTCCACTACAAAATGTGTACTTGCTGTGTCTGACTGCAAGGGTTCTGCCAGTTTGGAAAGTCTCTAGACCTTGGTTCAGAACCAAGGGCCCATTGTGCTCCGAGAGCATGGACAAATGCTTTCCACACATGAGTTTTTCAGAGAGGAGGGGACCTTGGAGCTTGGGGAATGAGGACTTGGAGTGGGCAAAATGAGGCAGAGCTATGGATTGAGTAACAAGGGTCTAGAGAGAAGACCAGTTCTAATTGGATCCTCTGGGTCTTCATTTGGAAGTTGGGGTAATCATGACCCTGGCTGAGGTGAGGATGCCTCGTTAGTGAATTAAACATCCCAGAGTGTACAGGCAGATAGGTTGGCAAGATTGTCTTTTGAGGTCCCTTCCACAGCCCTGGAAGATGCAGGTCCTTTTCCTTTATCCCTGAGTCTGTGGAGAAAATCTGTCCTGTAAACACCCAAACTGTTACCTGTGCAGCGCTAGTGCTGGCCACTAAGGGGCAGGCAGTAGCCAGTGTCTCTGGTGCCGCTGAGCATTTCTGGAGCAACTGGAGAAAGGATAATGCAAAGATCATTTTGGCCACGCCCCTACCTCAGAAACAGCATGCATGCAAACAGCATAAATAATAAAATTAATTTATTAATCATTATCCTTACAGAATGAGTTGGTCAGAATCAGGAAGGAGGGGCTCCACCATCTTCCCATTTATTCTTTCAGCAACTATGCTCTGAGCACTGGCCCTGTGCCAGGTGAGTTGGTGGGCCCCAGTGTAGTACTGAACATGGCCGTTTTTTCTGCCACTCAGGTGTACAACAGCTTAAAAACAAGACGTGTGAAAGAAAAGAGCAAAATTGATGATACTCCAGCACAGTGTAGGAGGGAGGGTTGGGGAGTCCCAGGAGAGGAGGGTCTGGAAAGTCTCACCATGGTGACATCTGCAGACTGACAAGAGGGAGCAAGACCTGCACAAGTCTGGGAACAGTGTGTCAGGGAGAAAGCACCACTGGTGCAGAGTCTCTCAGACAGAAGCTAGTTTGATGGGATAAGATTTAAAAAGTTGCCATAGTGGCTGGTGGAGGCTAGGAGGCGAGAACAAGAGATGGTGGTGGCTGGTAGGGCCAGCTACTGAAGCCCGATGGATGGACTGTGTTAGCTGTTTGTCTCTGATAACACTACTAGAAAGCTTAGCACTTCTGAAGCATGGTATTTCATAGCTCCCAATTCCTGTGGGCCTGTAATCTGCACACAGTTTAGGCTTGATGTCTCTGCCACAAGGTCTCTGTGTGATGCAGTCTGTGGCTTCACCTGAAACTCAACTGTAGTAAGATTTGCTCCCCAGTGATAAATGTCAGGATTTAGCTTAAACTGAGTGTTTGAGTTCCTTTCTGTCTGATCACCTGGGCACTCCCTAGGTTCTTTCCTTTGTGGCCCTCTGTGTAAGACAGTTCCAAGTACCAATGTTTGCTTCCCCAATCCAGGGATAGGGGAGAGAAAGGGAGGGAACACAAAGGAGTGACATAAAAGTGGCAATGTTTTGTCGTTTTGTCATTAATGCTTAAAGGTGACATCCCATCTCTTTGATTTCCAACACATCTCTTCGTCAGAAACCTATTAGCAACCATTCAGTGGTTACACAGGGAGGTATATACCAGAGATGGTGATCACCAGGGGCCACAGTCGAGTGAACGTTGTGATATATTCACTCTGATTCACCCAGATCAAAAAATTGAGTTAAGACTTAAAATTAATGAGTGTTATGTTAACATATCTGTGGCATTTAAGAAACAAAATGGAAGAACAAAGAAAAAAACAAACAAATGAAAAAACAGACTCAAATATAGAGTACAAACATGTTTGACAGGTTGGGGGGATGGGAGCCATAGGTGTTGGGGATTAAGAGCAAACTTATTGTAATGAGCACTGAGTAATGTACAGAACTGCTGAATCACTACGGTTCACATGAAACTAATATAACACTGTATGGCAACTATACTGTAATTTCAAAAATAAAAGCATGGGTATTATGATGTTAAAGATTAGAATATACTATCTGAGTGTCATAAGCAGGTCTCATCAGGCTGAATGTAAATTTACATTAAAGATGAATGGAGATGTCCGAAGACAAAAATAAAGTACATTTATCTGTACTTCTGAAAAAAATAATGCAACATATGTTAAGAAAAAAGAAAAAGAAGAAGATGGCAGGAGGGGAAGAATGAAGGGGAATAAGTCGGAAGGGGAGACGAACCATGAGAGACGATGGACTCTGAAAAACAAACTGAGGGTTCTAGAGGGGAGGAGGGTGGGGGGATGGGTTAGCCTGGTGATGGGTATTAAAGAGGGCACATTCTGCGTGGAGCACTGGGTGTTATGCACAAACAATGAATCATGGAACACTACATCAAAAACTAATGATGTAATATATGGTGATTAACATAACAATAAAAATTAAAAAACAACACAAAACAAAAAAAATAAAGTACGTTTAATATCGAAAGGTCAGAGCCGACCTCTGTATTCACATAAAAGGTAGCATTTTTTTTTAAAGATTTTATTTATTTATTTGAGAGAGAGAGAATGAGAGATAGAGAGCACGAGAGGGAAGAGGGTCAGAGGGAGAAGCAGACTCCCCGCTGCGCAGGGAGCCCGATGTGGGACGCGATCCCGGGACTCCAGGATCATGACCTGAGCTGAAGGCAGTCGCTTAACCAACTGAGCCACCCAGGCGCCCAAAAGGTAGCATTTTTAATATGATATATTTGTAAAAGAATTTCACTCAGGTCATGTTGGAGCTATACCCCTCCGGTGTTTAAATTCTACTAGGTTTTGTGTCATAATAAAGTAATTTAAATAACTATTCATCTGCCTTGTTTCGTGGATTAAGCAATATTTGGCTATTTGTAGCCACTGAGAGTTTGTAGCTGAAAGAACTTTTGGAAAATATTTAGCATTTGTATCTCTCATCATTTTACAGATAAGGAAACTGAGGCCCAACAAGGGCACCAATTGAACAAAAACACAGGTGAGGTTCTCCTGACACAAGGTTCAGGATCCTAACTCACTGAGGAAGAGTGAAGAACCCCCCTCCCTCCAGGGTCAATGGACATAGCATTTGAATGTGTCATTTTTAAGGAAAAGTGAAATTCAGTCAAAAATAGAAAGCTATAAAATAATATCATTTTAAAGAAAATCCACTATGATCCTCTGTGCTGTTTCTCATATTCCTTATATGAATGAAATCATATGGATAACCATAGGGTAAGGGAGGGAAAACTGAATGGGAAGCCATAAGAGAGGGAGAAAAACCATGAGAGACGCTTAACTATAGAAAACAAACTGGGGGTTGCTGGAAGGGAGGTAGGTGGGTGATGGGCATTAGGAGGGCACATGATGTGATGAGCACTGGGTGTTATACACAACTAATGAATTATTGAACACTGCATCTCAAACTAATGATGTACTGTATGTTGGCTAATTTAATTTAAATTAAAAAATGAAGAAAATCCAAGGTTCAGTATTTTCTTGTTTTCAATGTGAAAAATACAGGATGATTCATTTTCTTTCCACAAGTAATGAACTGAAATAGCCTATTCAAGATGAAGCAATTCCTTTTTTTTCAACCCTAAAGAGGTTTTAAAATATGTTTTCAGTTCAAATCTTCTTGCCCTTCTAGTTTATTCTCAGCACCCTTGACAGAGTGGAAAAATTTTTTTCTTCAAGGTGAGTCACCTCTTCAGGTAACATACGTACTGGTCACAGGGTTACTACAAGTGTGCACTCTCCATCACTTACAAGAGCCTCTCCTACAAGTTTTCCACACAGGTGGCATGAACACTGGTGTCTGAGTCTTTTATCTTTGATGACATTGATCACTTTTTTTCACTTGCATGATGACTGGGGTCAGGGTCTCCATCCCACTCATGGAGGTGATATAGCTCTCCAGCTCACCTTTAAACATGTCCATCTCCTCTCTCCCATATAGGAACATGCAGAACTTAGTGACCAAGAACCACAAGGCAAATGTATAATGTCTTACCTGAATTCAGCTCAGCATGTGAGTGACATACTGTTCTCTCTTTGCATTTGATCCCAGTGTCCTTTAGTCATTCTAACTTTCTTTGCAAATGACTCCAGACAGTGGCTCACCAAGATGAGAGGGATTAGAATTTCCTTGGAGACAGGTGTCACCCACAGGACATTCATCACCCCATAATATCTACGAGTATGACCCTCATCTGATTAAGAAATTCTCCAAACATTAATGGATCAGAGTGAAATAAAAGGTTAACTTTGAAAAAGGGCTGAGCTTGGGGACACACCCAGTCATATGTCTCACTGATTCCATCATCCACATAGGCAGTGCACAAAATGGACAAGGTATTGTTCCCAGTAAACATCTCATGCTGGCCCACCATATATATTCTTATCATCATACCATCACATATCATCATGACCCCATCACCATGCCTGTGCTTCTCCAGTTCATGCTGCTGTCTTAGTCCACCAATGAACATTTTCCATCTCTGAATTTGGAGCTCAGTAGAAATCATCTTCATCAGCTTCACAAAATAGGACTTGGCAATGATTTAATGGCTAGGACCTGCAAAGCACAAGATATAAAAGAAAAATAAATTCACACACTGGACATTATGAATACTTAAAATCTTTGTGATTTAAAAGACATTATCAATAAGGTAAAAACACAATCCACAAGATGGGAGACCATATTTGCAAATCATGTACCTGACAGGGGCTCAGTATCCAGAATATATAGAGAACACATAAACTCAACAACAGAAAACAAACCAAATGTAATGTGTGAATGTGCAAAAAATGTAAATAGACCTAGCCTCAAATATAGGCATGAAAGGAAATTTGAAAAGATACTCAACATCACTAAATTTTAGGGAAATCCAATTTTTTTTAAGAATTTATTTTTTGACAGAGAGAGACAGCAAGAGACAGAACACAAACAGGGGGAGTGGGAGAGGTAGAAGCAGGCTTCCCGCCGAGCAGGGAGCCTGATGTGGGGCTTGCTCCCAGGACCCCAGGATCATGACCTGAGCCTAAGACAGACACTTAACAACTGAGGCACCCGGGCGCCCCAGGAAAACCAAATTTTAAAAAGGAATGGTATGTGGAGGAGCAAGATGGTGGAGGAGTAGGAGACCCAAATTTCGTTTGTTCCCAGGAATTCAGCTAGATAAGGATCAAACCATTTCGAACTCAACAGGAGATCGAAGAAAAGATTAGCAGCAACTCTGAACAGAAAAGTGACAACTTCCTGTAAGGTAGGATGTGCGGAGAAGTGAATCCAGGGCGATATTCCGGAGGATAGACAGTGGGGGAGGGGGCCACTGTCAGCTGCTAATGGCAAGTGATAGAAGAGTGGAGCACAAAATCGGAACTTTTAGAAGTCGGCTCTGCTGAGGGACGTCACTCCAGTGGCTAAGGGAGGCGTGGAACCCTCCCAGGGACAGTGTGGTCTCAGGACCCTCGGGGTCACAGAAAGACCAGGGCTGCCTGAGTGTGGCAGAGCTCCCCGGTATCAGAGCAGGGAAGCCGGCTGCAGAGATGGAGCCCAGGTGCGGGCTCTCAGCTCAGGGTTGCCATAAACCGTGATCCGCGGCACAATGGGGCCACTGCTCCTCCAGCAGGGACCCAACAAGCGGCAGATCCAGGGGACTCCTCTTCCTCCCCTGGGAGGAGTGGTGTGGGAGCGCACCGCAGGGATCTGCTGGGTTTGGGGACTCCACACGGGGTCGTGTGCCGGAGATAGAAACACCCGGTGACAGGCCGGATGAGCATGGAGTGAGGCCGAAGACTGGGGAAATGGGAGTGACTGCTTTTCTCTCTGGGCGCACTGTAGAGCGGGGTCCCGAGTTCTCGGCTCCTCCGGGGGGAGATGGGGAGGCTGCCATTTTCCTCTCGTCCTACAAAGCTGTAGGGAAAGCTTGCAGGGAACAAAAGCTCCTGGGAGCAAACCCGAGCAGATTACTTAGCCCAGGCCCAGCAAGGACGGGGCAATTCCGCCTCCGGCAAAGACATTTGGGAACCACGTCAACAGGCCCCTCCCCCCGAAGATCAACACGAACAGCCAGCCAAGACCAAGTTTTCCAATCAATGAGAACAGCAGAACTCCAGAGCTAGGGGAATGCTGTTTTTTTCCCCCTTGATACTTTCGTCTTTCAAAGTTAATTTTTTAAATGTTCTTTTCTTTATTTTTTTTGAATTTTTCTTTTTCCCTTTTTCAACCAACATCTTATCAATGCCTTTTTAAAAAAATATTTTTTTCATTTTTAGTCATATTCTATCCCTTCATAGTAGTTAACATTATTTTTGGTGTATGTATATATATATATACATGTATATATATATATACATGTTGTTCCCTCCTTAAAATTTGGGATATAGTGTCTTCTAATGAAACAAAATATAACCTTATTCTCTAGTGTATGGCTTTGTTCTAGTCTCCTGCCTGATTACATTCTCTCCCCCCTTTTTTAAAAATCCTCTCCTTTCTTTTTTCAACCAACTCCTTATCAAACTTTTTTATAAAATTTTTTATAATATTCATCTTTACAGTAATATTCCATCCCTTCATTGTATTAATCCTTATTTTTGTACATATATAAGTTTTTCTTTCTTTAAATTTTGGGAGGCACTTTCTTCTAACAGACGAAAATATGCCACAAATCTAGTGTATGGCACTGATCTATGCGGCTGCCTGATAAAATTTGATCATATTCTGATTATTTTTATCATTTCTTTTCTTTTTTCTTTCTTTCCCTTTCTTTTCACCTGGTTACAGGTCTTTTCCGATTTTTTAGTGTATATTTTTCTGGGGTCGTTGTTACCCATTAGCATTTTGTTCTCTAATTCATCTATTCTCTGGACAAAATGACAATAAAGAAAAAAAATCACCTCAAAAAATAAAAAAAGAACGAGGCAGTACTGATTGCCAGGACTTAATCAATATGGACATAAGTAAAATGTCAGAACTAGAGTTCAGAATGATGATTTTAAAGATACTAGCTGGGCTTGAAAAAAGCATGGACGATAGGAGAGAAACCCTGTCTGGAGAAATAAAAGAACTAAAATCTAACCAAGTCAAAATCAAAAAGGCAATTAATGAGGTGAAATAAAAAATGGAGGCTCTAACTGCTAGGATAAATGAGGCAGAAGAGAGAATTAGTGATATAGAAGATCAAATGATTGAAAATAAAGAAGCTGAGAAAAAGAGAAACAAGTACTGGATCACAAAGGCAAAATTCGAGAGATAAGTGATAACATAAGAAGAAATAATATTAGAATAATTGGGAACCCAGAAGAAGAAGAAAGAGAGAGAGGGGCAGAAGGTCTATTGGAAAAAATTATAGCAGAGAATTTCGCTAATTTGGGGAAGGAAACAGGCATCAAAATCTAGGAGGCAAAGAGAACCCATCTCAAAATCAATAAAAATAGGTCAACACCCCAATATCTAATAGTAAAACTTACAAGTCTCACAGACAGAAAAAATCCTGAAAGCAACTTGGGAGAAGAGATATGTAAACTACAATGGTAGAAAAATTAAACAGGCATTAGAACTATCCACAGAGACCTGGAAAGACACAAAGGACAGGCATGATATAGTCAGAGAAGTCATTGAGAAAAACATGCAAAAAGAATACTATATGCAGCAAGGCTATCAATGAAAATAGGAGGGATAAAAAGCTCCCAGGACAAACAAAAACTAAAGGAATTTGCAAACACGAAACCCGGGCTACAAGAAATATTGAAAGGGGTCCCCTAAGCAAAGAGAGAGCCTAAAAGGAAACATAGACCAGAAAGGAATAGAGACAATACACAGTAGTAGTCACTCTAGAGGTAATCCGATGGCAATAAATTTCTATCTTTCAATAGTTACCCTGAATCTAAATGGGCTAAATGCCCCAGTCAAAAGACAGACGCTATCAGATCGGATAAAAAACAAAAAAAACAAAAAACCAAAACCAAAACCAAAACCAAAACCAAAAAACAAGACCCATCAATATGCTGTTTGCAAAAGACTCATTTTAGACCCAAAGTCTAAATTTGGGCCTAAAGATTGAAAGTGACTGGGTGGCAAAACATTCACCATGTTAATGGACACCAAAAGAAAGCTGGGGTGGCAATCCTTATATCACACAAATTAGACTGTAAACCAACGACGGTAATAAGAGATGAGGAAGGACACTCTATCCTACTTAAAGAGTCTACCCAACAAGCAGATCTAACAACTGTAAATATCTATGCCCCTAACATGGGAGCAGCCAAATACATAAGTCAATTAATAACAAAAGCAAAGAAACACACTGACAACAATACAATAATAGTGGGGGATTTTTAAAGCCCCCTCACTGAAGTGGACAGATCATCTAAGCAAAAGATCAAAAAGGCAATAAAGACTTTAAATGACACACTGGACCAAATGGACTTCACAGAGATATTCAGAACATTCCATCCCATAGCAACAGAATACACATTCTCCTCTAGTGCCCGTGGAAGATTCTCCAGAATACATCACATCCTAGGTCACGAATCAAGTCTTAACTGGTACCCAAATATTGGGATCCTTCCCTGCATATTTTGAGACCCCAGTGCTTTGCAACTAGAACTCGATCACAAGAGGAAAGTCGGAAAGAACTCAAGTACATGGAGACTAAAGAGCATCCTACTCAAGAATGAAGGGATCAACCAGGAGATTAAAGAAGAGTTCAAAAAAGAAAAAGAAGAAAGAAAGAAAGAAAAAGAAGGAAAGAAAGAAAGAAAGAAAGAAAGAAAGAAAGAAAGAAAGAAAGAAAAAGAAAGAAAGAAAGAAAGAAAGAAAGAAGAAAGAAAAAGAAAGAAAGAAAGAAAGAAAGAAAGAAAGAAAGAAAGAAAGAAAGAAAGAAAGAAAGAAAGAAAGAAAGAAAGAAAAAACTCATGGAAACCAATAAAAAAGAAAAGAAAACTGTTCAAAATCTTTGGGATGCAGCAAAGGCAGTCCTAAGAGGAAAGTATATAGCCATACAAGCCTTTCCCAAGAAACAAGAAAGGTCTCAAATACACAACCTAACCCTACGCCTAAAGGAGCTGGAGAAAGAACGGCAAATAAAGCCCAAACCCAGCAGGAGGAGAGAAATAATCAAGATCAGAGCAGAAATCGATGAAATAGAAACCAAAAGCACAGTAGAACAGATCAACGGAACTAGGAGCTGGTTCTTCGAAAGAATTAACAAGATGGCTAATCCCCTGGCCAGACTTATCAAAAAGAAAAGAGAAATGGCCCAAATCAACAAAATCATGAATGAAAGAGGAGAGATCACAAGCAACACCAAAGAAATACATACAATGATAAGAAGATATTATGAGCAACTCTATGCCAGCAAATTAGATAACCTGGGAGAAATGGGTGCATTCCTAGGGATGTATCAACTACCAAAATTGAACCAGGAGAACTGTTATCACTTGAACAGACCTATAACCACGAAGGAAATTGAAGCAGTCATCAAATATCTCCCAACAAACAAAAGCCCGGGGCCAGACGGGCTTCCCAGGGGAATTCTATGAGACATTTAAAGAAGAATTAGTACCTATTCCCCTGAAACTGTTCCAAAAAATAGAAATGGAAGGAAAACTTCCAAACTCATTTTAGGAGGCCACCATTACCTTGATCCCCAAACCAGACAAAGACCCCATCCAACAGGAGAATTACAGACCGATATCCTTGATGAACATGGATGCAAAGATTCTCACCAAAATACTAGCCAACAGGATCCAACAGTACATTCAAAGGATTATTCACCATGACCAAGTGAGATTGATCCCTGGGCTGCATGGCTGGTTCAACATCCGCAAACCAATCCACGTGATACAGTACATTAACAAAAGAAAGAACCAGAATAGTACGATCCTCTCAATAGATGCAGAAAAAGCATTTGACAAAGTACAGCATCCTTTCTTGATCAAAACTCTTCAGAGCCTAGGGACAGAGGGTACATACCTCAATATCCTAAAAGCCACCTATGAAAAATCTACAGCGAATATCATTCTCAATGGGGAAAAGCTGAGAGCTATTTCCCCTAAGGTCAGGAACGCGCCAGGGATGGCCACTATCACCACTGCTATTAGAAGTCCGAGCCAGAGCAATCAGACAACAAAAAGAAAGCAAAGGCATCCAAATCGGCAAAGAGGAAGTCAAACTCTCCCTCTTTGCAGATGATAGGCTACTGTATGTGGAAAACCCAAAAGACTCCACCCCAAAACTGCTAGAACTCATACAGGAATTCAATAAAGTAGCAGGCTATAAAATCAATGCACAGAAATCAGTGGCATTCCTGTACACCAACAACAAGACAGAAGAGAGACAAACCAAGGAGTCGATCCCATTTCAAACTGCACCCAAAACCATAAGCTACCTAGGAATCAATTTAAACAAAGAGGCAAAGGATCTGTACTCAGAAAACTAGAAAATACTCATGAAAGAAATTGAAGAAGACACAAGGAAATGGAAAAACGTTCCATGCTCACGGACTGGAAGAACCAACATTGTGAAGATGTCAATGCTACCTAGAGCAATCTACACATTCAAAGCAATCCCCATCAATGTACCATCCACCTTTTTCAAAGAAATGGAACAAATAATGCTACAATTTGTACGCAATAAGAAGAGACCCCGAATAGCCAGAGGAGTATTGAAAAAGAAAAGCAAAGCTGGCGGCATCACAATTCCGGACTTCCGTCTCTATTACAAAGCTGTCATCATCAAGACACTATGGTACTGGCACAAAAACAGACACAGAGATCAAATGGAACAGAATCGAGAGCCCAGAGATGGACCCTCAACTCTATGGTCAACGGATCTTTGACAAAGCGGGAAGGAATGTCCAACGGAAAAAAGACAGTCTCTTCAACAAATGGTGTTGGGAAAATTGGACAGCCACATGCAGAAGAATGAAACTGGACCGTTTCCGTACAGCACACACAAAAATAGACTCCAGATGGTTGAAAGACCCAAACGTGAGACAGGGGTCCATCAAAATCCTAAAGGAGAGCACAGGTAGCAACCTCTTCGACCTCAGCCGCAGCAACTTCTTCCTAGAGACATCACCGAAGGCAAGGGAAGCAGGGGCACAAATGAACTACTGGGATTTCATCCGGAGAAAACGCTTTGGCACGGCAAAAGAAACAGTCCACAAAACCAAGAGACACCCGACAGAAGGGGTGAAAATATTTGCAAATGACGTTTCAGAAAAAGGGCCAGTATCCAAAATCTCTACAGAACTTATCAAACTCCACACCCAAAGAACAAATAATCCAATCAAGAAATGGGCAGATGACACGGACAGACATTTTTCCACAGAAGACATCCAAATGGCCAACAGACACATGAAAAAGTGCTCAACATCGCTCGGCATCAGGGAAATCCAAATCAAAACTTCAATGAGATATCACCTCACACCAGTCAGAGTGGCGAAACTTAACAAGTCAGGAAACGACAGATGTTGGCGGGGAGGCGGAGAAAGGGGAACTCTCCTACGTGGTGGGTGGGAATGCAAGCTGGTGCAACCACCCTGGCAAACAGTATGGAGCTTCCTCAAACAGTTGAAAATAGAGCTACCATACGATCCAGCCATTGCACTACTGGGTATTTACCCCAAAGATACAAATGTAGGGATCCGAAGAGGTACGTGCACCCCAAATATTCATAGCAGCAATGTCCACAATAGCCAAACTGTGGAAAGAGCCAAGACGTCTATCAACAGATGAATGGACAAAGAAGATGTGGTGTGTATATATATACACACACAACGGAATATTATGCAGCCACCCAAAGGAATGAGATCTCGCCATTTGCAATGACGTGGACGGAACTGGAGGGTCTTATGTTCAATGAAATAAGTCTATCAGAGAAAGACATGTATCATATGACCTCACTGATATGAGGAATTCTTAAACTCAGGAAACAAACTGAGTGTTGCTGGAGTGGTGGTGGGGGTAGGTGGGAGGGACGGGGATGGGGTGGCTGGGTGAATGACGTTGGGGAGGTTCTGTGCTATACTGAGTGCTGTGAATTGTGCAAGACTTGTTGAATCCCAGATCTGTACTTCTGAAACAAATAATGCACTGTCTGTTAAGAAAAAAGGAAAAAGAAAAAGATGGCAGGAGGGGAAGAATAAAGGGGAGTAAGTCGGAGGGGGAGACGAACCATGAGAGACGATGGACTCTGAAAAACAAACTGAGGGTTCCAGAGGGGAGGAGGGTGGGGGGATGGGTTAGCCTGGTGATGGGTATTAAAGAGGGCACATTCTGCGTGGAGCAGTGGGTGTTATGCACAAACAATGAATCATGGAACACTACATCAAAAATTAATGATGTCATGTATGGTGATTAACATAACAATAAACAACTTTAAAAAGAAATAGGAGAGATTAAAAAGCTCCCAGGACAAACAAAAACTAAAGGAATTCGCAAACACGAAACCCGCGCTTCAAGAAATATTGAAAGGGGTCCCCTAAACAAAGAGAGAGCCTAAAAGGAAACATAGACCAGAAAGGAATAGAGACAATACACATTAGTAGTCAGTCTACAGGCAATCCGATGGCATTAATTCCTATCTTTGAATAGTTACCCTGAATCAAAATGAGCTAAATGCCCCAATCAATCCTCCCTTGGGTTTCCTTAGGGAAGCTGTCGCCCAGGCTCTCAGCCACGGTACCCGGCATACAGCGTCCTCCCAGGCGGTGAACGGCGGGAGCTAAAGCACGGTTTCTCCAACGTGTTGTGCCTTCGAGGGAGGGGCCTGGAAATCAGGCCTCCACGCACACGTACCGGAGGAGAGCTAGCCCCGTGAAACTAGAGCGGATGCGAGAGGTGCCACTGCACGGAGCCGTTTCTCTCGCCCCGGGCTTTAGGGGAATCTTTTCCCGGGCTCTCACGCACACACGCCGAAAGTGTTTCCACCCTCCGGAGGAGTGATGCTGTCTACGACACGGTCCGGCAAGACCGCTCTTACACTGCTGCTCGGGAACTCGACAGCTTGGATCCTTTGCGGTGGTGGCCAGGTACCTCGGCATCCAGGCAGGCACACAGGGTCCAGCGGCGCTCAGCTCCTGAAACCAGAGGTGAGTCGAGAGCAGCCCTGCCCACAGGCAGGTTTCCCGTTCAGGGTAACGCTTAGGGCCCATCTCTCTTGCGTTCACACAAACACAGAGCAGATGAAGTTTGCGCTCAGGGAGGGCCTTCTTGGCTGAGGCACGGGGCCTCTAGCGTTTGCTTCCTTTGCGCTAGGCGGCTGGCACTTGGGACTGAACACACATGAGGGGGGTGGGGTGGGGTGGGCAGACGACCTAGCGTCGCGAAAGAGGAGGTGAGTGAGAGGGGCCTCGGGCACATGCTTCTTTCCCCCTTGGAATTCTGCTGGGAAACACTCCCCCGGTGGGCACACAATCACAGTGGAATATGTGGCCACCCTGTGGAGAGGCGACATGAGTTCGAGCTGGGCTTCTTTAAAGGCTTGATCCTTCCAAGGCAGTGTTGAGGATCGAGCGCTCCAAACACACGGGAACAGTTCGGTGTTAGTGGCTTCGGGTAGCCAGAGCGGAGCCGAGAGGTGCCTTCTGCGCTGGCCTGTTTCTCCCTCGCTTTGACTTACAGAAACCGTTCCCTCCCAGAGCACTCACCCACGGTCCACCGAACGCGGCTCCCTCCCTCAGAAAGGTCAACGGTAGCTAGAGCAGGGTTCCTCTACACTGTTGTTGCTTCCACTCAGTTGGCCAGCAATTCGACTTGCATGCCACAGCGGGCCCGCAGCGCTGGCTTCATGAAAAAGGCGGGGAGGCATTTTCTGCTTTTGGCCGCGGCCCGAGGCTCACTCAGAAAACCGTTTTGGGCTCTCTGGCAGTGCTTGCCCGCATGCACACAGCCAATAGCTTCCACTCTCTGGAACGTCTCCTCTGGCTGAAGCACGGATTCTCTACACTGTGGTTCCTCAGAGGAAGGCGGTTGGCTTTTGGCCTGCACGCACCCGCGGTACAATGGAACTAGCCAAAGGAACAAGAGCTGAGTCGAGAGGGGTCTGCGGCACCGGCCTTTTTTCTTCCCCGGGTTGACGTAGGGAGGCCGTTCCCCGGGCTCTCAGCCACAGTACACACTATACAGCGTCCTCCCACCCGGTGACAAGCAGGAGATAAAGCACGGGTTCTCCACAGTGTTGTGCCTTCTAGGGGCGTGCCTGGAAGTCAGACCTGCACGCACACGTGCCGGAGGAGTGCCAGCCTCGTGAAACTACAGCTCATGCGATAGGTGCCTCTGCCCGAGGCCAGTTTTCTCGCCCAGTATGGAGGGGAATCGTTTCCCAGGCTCTCACGCACACACACTGAATTGTGTCCACCCTCCGGAATAGTGATGCTGTCTACAACACGGTCCCTCTACACTGCTGTTAGGTGAAGCTGGGGAACTCCACAGCTTGGATGCTTTGGGATAGTGGCCAGGTACCTAGGCATCCAGGCAGGCACACATGGTACAGCGGTGCTCACCTCCTGAAACCAGAGGGGAGGTGAGAGCAGCCTTCCCCACAGGCCGGTGTCTCGCTCCGAGTAACGTTCAGGTCCCATTTCCCATGTTTTCACACAAACACACAACAGATGAGGTTTGCGCTCAGGAAGGGCGCTCCTCGCTGAGGCACGAGGCCTCCACCGTGTTGTGACTTAGCGCTAGGCGGATGGCACTTGGGACTAAACGCACACGGGGGGGCGGACGACCTAGCTTCACGAAGGAGGCGTTGAGCCGAGAGAGCCTCGGGCCCATGCTTCTTTCTCCCTCGGAATCCTGCTGGGAACCACTCCCCCTTGGGCAGGCAAGCAGAGTTCAGAACGTGGCCACCCTGTGGAGAGGGGACAGGAGTTGAAGCTGGGCTTCTCCCCATGCCCCACTTATGCATGCGAGCCGAAGTGCTGGCGTGCACAAGGGGGAGTGGGTCCCAGCAGGATTCCGAGGGAGAAAGAAGCATGGGCCCGAGGCGCCTCTCGGCTCAACGCCTCCTTCGTGAAGCTAGGTCGTCCGTCCCCCCGTGTGCGTTTAGTCCCAAGTGCCATCCGCCTAGCGCTAAGTCACAACACGGTGGAGGCCCCGTGCCTCAGCCAGGAACGCCCTTCCTCAGAGCAAAC
>NW_027397073.1:0-60000 GCF_003265705.2 Callorhinus ursinus
ACCTCATACAAAAGAAAGCTAAAGAAAGTTTCAAGACGAAGAAAAATGATACCATCAGGAAACTTGGATTTTTGGAAATAAAGAACACAAAATTCTTTAAAACGTGTATGACTACTGAAAGCAAAAGCTGTAACATCATCTGGTGAAGTTTTCAGTATAGAAAGATGTGAATGGATATGGCGGCTATCCTGTAAGAAGCAGGCAATTCCATAGCTTACATTAAGTGTAAAATACGAACAGTGAAAAGTTAGCTATGTATATTGCAATCCTTAGCGTGGAGCTTCTCAACAGCGGTACCATTAACATTTTGGGTCTCAGAATTCTGTTGATGGAGCTGTCCTGTGCATTGTGGAGTGTTCAACAGCAAACCAGGCCACTACGCATTTGATGCCAGTAGCAGCATTCCCCCAGTCGTGACAATAAAAATGTGTCCAGATGTCACCAAATGTCACCTGGAGGACAAAAATCACTACCTACAAAAAAATAAAAATACTTGAAATATAATGGCATATAATGTTAAAAGATTAAAAGTAAAAAGATGGAAAAAGATATGATACAAACACTCGTTCAAAGGAAAAAAAGTAGCTACTATAAGACAAAGACATCAAAAAAATAAAATGAAAGAACTGCCCAGGATAAAGAACATTATATAATGATAAAAGATCAAATCACCCATAAGCTCTAACAATCATAAATGTGCATGCACCTACCACCAGTTTCAAAGTACACAAAGTATGAAATATGTAAGTAAAAGGAGAAAGAAACAAATCCATAATACTGCCGGAAGACTTCGTAACTCCTCTCTCAGTAATTAATGGAAGAAACAGTATCAGAAAGGACAGAAAGACATTGACAGCACTGTCAGCCAACCTACCCTGGCACTCAACCCTGTACGGCAGAATGTTCTCATCAAGTGCACAATGAGCACTCATCCCCACGGACCGCAACCTGGGCCATAACACAAACTAACAAATTCAAAAGAACTGAAATTAGATAAAGTATGTTCTCTTACCATAAAGGAATTTCTTTTTTTTTTATAAAGGTTTTATATATTTATTTCACAGAGAGAGACACAGCGAGAGAGGGAACACAAGCAGGGGGAGTGGGAGAGGGAGAAGCAGACTCCCCGCTGAGCAGGGAGCCCGATGTGGGGCTCGATGCCAGGACCCTGAGATCATGACCTGAGCCGAAGGCAGATGCTTAACGACTGAGCCACCCAGGCACCCCATAAAGGAATTTCTTTTAAAAATCAGTAACAGAAAGGGACGCTTGGATGGCTCAGGTGCTTAAGGGTCTGCCTCAGCTCAGGTCATGATCTTAGGGTCCTGGGATCAAGTCCTGCTTCTGGCTCCATGCTCAGTGGGGAGTCTGCTTCTCCCTCTTCCCTTCCCCCCACTCATGCTTGCACTCTCTCTCTCTCTGAAACAAATAAATAAATCTTAAAAAAAAAAAAAATCAGGGGCACCCAGGTGACTCAGCCAGTTAAGCGTCTGCCTACAGCTCAGGTCGTGATCCCAGGGTCCTGGGATCAAGCTCTCTGCTCAGCGGGGAGTCTGCTTCTCCCTCTGCCACTCTCTCCCTGCTCATGCTCTCTTTCTCTCACTCTCTCTCAAATAAAATCTTTAAAAATAAATCAGTAACAGAAAGATATTTGGAAAATCCACTAATACCTGGGGGGGGGGGATTTGGGAACAAATTTGGGAAGCACCATTTGGGAACAAAACTGTCACGATGCTGGAGAATCATCCAATTCTTCACAACTGCAAATGGAAACTTATGAACAGCAGAAATTCTACAGAGATCAGCACCTTAAGCTAGAACTCACACTCAGAACCAGTCACCACAGGACAACCTGATGTCTGCCTGCTGGTGCGATACAATAAGAAGCAGATCCAGCATTCCTGCCAACACATGTACACATTTACCGTATTTACTCAATCCCAGAGCAGTGGTTCTCAAAGTGCAGTCCCCAGAAATTCTTGGAGCCACCCCCAGAAACAAGAAACTTCTGGAAGTAGCCTACAGTTGGTATCAAGAGCCCTCGCACTCTGCTGCTTGAGAAGCACTGCTCTGGGGCTAATTTTCACGTGACGGGAAGTGCACAAAATAAGAGCACTACACCCAACTCTAGGAGATACTAATCCAGACACTACAAACCACCAGCCTGGACTCTTCAAAAATGCCACATGAAAAGAAAGAAAACCACCACAAAGATTTCTCCAAATTAAAAGAAATTAAGAAGATATAACCAAATGAGGGGCGCCTGGGTGGCTCAGTTGTTAAGCGTCTGCCTTGGGCTCAGGTCAGGACCCCAGGATTCTGGGATCGAGCCCCGCATCAGACTCCCTGCTCTGTGGGAAGTCTGCTTCTCCCTCACCCACTCCCCCTGCTTGTGTTCCCTCTCTCACGGTATCTCTCCCTCTCAAATAAATAAAATCTTTAAAAAAAAAAATGACAATGGTGAGTGCTACTCCAGATGATCAGGAATATCCAAGAACAGAATTATTTCCATTCTGCTCTAAGATGTTATTGAAATACATCTTCTACAGTACATAACAAGCTTTAAATGTATATGAAGTATACACACAGTGCAGAGTACATAAACGAGCTTTATATGTGCCAACTTAGCAGTCCTTCAGGGAACCTGTGGATGTGGGTGTTCACACACCTGCATGTGTGTGGGGGCGTGTGCATGTGCGGGTATATGCAGTGACGGTGCCAGGCAGTCCTTTGCTTGCTAGGATTCTGTGAAAAGGTCAGAAGGCAACATTCCAGAAGCCTCCACCTTCTTGAAACTTTATTTTTTTGAAACAGGTGCCTAGCTGTCAAGAATCCAAACACAAGTGGGGCGCCTGGGTGGCTCAGTTGGTTAAGCGACTGCCTTCAGCTCGGGTCATGGTCCTGGAGTCCCGGGATCGAGTCCCGCGTCGGGCTCCCTGCTCGGTGGAGAGCCTGCTTCTCCCTCTCCCTCTGCCTGCCCCTCTGCCTACTTGTGCTCTCTCTCTATCTCTGTCAAATAAATAAATAAAATCTTTAAAGAAAAAAAAAGCAAACACTGAATGACAGATGAGCAAAGACAATTCATAACAAAAGAAATACAGCTGTACTTAGAGAACTATGTGCAGCCACATTAGGAACTCTAACCCTTCCCACACACACCTGAGGGACTGCCCTGGGCGAGCGCTGTCCCGAGGAGGTCAAACACAAGAAGCGGGCTGCCTACTTGCAAAGGGAGACGGGCTGGGAAGACTCTAATACAGAAGGCGCGAGGGCCAGAAGGAAGCCGAGTCTCAAGAGGAGACACCTGCATGAAAGGAACCACCACAGAAGGTCTTGGGAGACCTGGAAGGGGCTGCAGAGCCTTGAGGGCTCAGGACTGGAGAGAAAGCGGGGCAGCTGGAGTGGGCAAGGCACGGGAGGGCCACCGGATGCGGCTGAAGGGGTGGGCAGGGGTGAGTCCCGTGGGCACGGCCTGCCAGGATAAGGAGTCTCACTTTAACTCTCAGTGGAAGGGAAGTCAGTGGAAGGTTTTAACACTAGGAGTAATTTTTATTTCCAAGAGAACTTCTAAAACACGCAAATTAAAACAACTGAAAAAAATTCTTCACCCTTAGCATTCTTAACAGTCTTGGCTAACGAAGCACTCTTAATGGCTAGCAAGAGTGTGAACAACTTTTATGGAGGACAGTTTGTGAAAATGCCCTGACAGCCCTTTTTTGTAATGTGAGTAACTTTAACCACAGGTTCTAATTATCCATGAAAACAAATATTTGAAAACATGAAAAATGTACACAAGATTGATCTACCAAGATGACCATTACTGTGCTGTGCTGCTTAGAAGTCTACCCAAAAAGCACGGAACACTTTAGTTTCAGTGATTAGACCTGGTCCCGGGTGTCGGACAGCCACACGCTGTCGCTGACAGCAGTAAGGCGGAGGGAGGGCCTTCCGAGAGTCACAGTGAGGAGCGGCAGCACCTGTCCCCGCCCCAACCAGCACCCAGGGTCCCCTCGCTCCAGGCACCATCCACACCACCACACCACATCCCCACAACAGGAGACTCGTCATTTCAGGGGCTCACACAAAAGCTCCTCTCAGCTGTGAGGTAGCGGGCCTAAAACAGAGTTAATAGGTTTCCTCAGAAAAATTCCTTTTTTCTCATTCTCTGCATAAGATCACTTCTTTTAAAACAGTCAACTAGAAAATGAATATTTATACAAAATGCAATTAAAATTCAAAATGCCACTTAAATATATTATAATATAGTATACAAAATGAGATTTTTAGTCTTTTTCATTAAGTTCTTTCAGCAATTGTGCTGCATTTTAGCAAAAGTCACAATCTTATCAAGTTTAATGCTAGAAAAGTAGTACAAAGAGTCTGAAAGATAATGAACATAAGCAACATCATGTTTAGTAACCTCCACTTCAGAGATGGAGCCTTTGAACTGGCAAGCAATTTATTCCATTTCCAAAGCAATTTTCCTATTGTATTGAAAATTTTACCTCAGTATTTAAAAACAATAAGATGATGAATAATGGATTTTTTCAGAGACAGGATAAGCAGAAAATCCTAAGTGTCTTTGTTGCCTAGTGTCATACACACTTAATTGGTTTGTCACTCAAGAAAAATCAACGTTTCCAGCAATTAAGTATAATTCTGGAAACATATTTTTAAAAAGAGTAAAAACAATGTGAACAAAGACGACAGAACAGATGATACCAAGCCCAAGAGTACTGCCACACTAAGAAACGGAGACAACTCTCTTAGCTGCTGCCAAAGGTTTAGAAAAATTGGGAACCTTCAACAAAAAACACTCAAGTACTAGAAGGTGCGTAATTTACATGTATCTAAGTAAAAGTAGGTCAATACAATAACTAGCTTAAACTCACATTAAGTATCTAACAGCCTTATTGTTTCCATTTTGATGAGGAGCATTGCTGAGAAGCCAACTGATAGTAAGGGGAGAAACCATTTAAAATATGCCTAATGCTTAAACCTTCTTTAAGAAAAATAAACACTGCTCTCTTTGCCTACGTGTTAATAGAGTAGAAAAACAAAGCAACAAAGTACTATAAAGAAATGTGTATGTTTCCTTCATCAAACACAGCTTCCCAGTTCAAGTGTGTCACTGATGAGTCACTAATAAGCAGCAAAACTGTATAGTGGGAAACTGGGACTCTTCCCTTCCTACAGTAGAAGAGGAGTTAAACAGCAGAATAGTTGTGTAAAAAAAAAAAAAAAGGAAAGGAACATTGCCTGAAAAGCACGCCTTGACCTCAGCAATAAAAACAAGCAAGACGCGCAAGGGCCAGTCAGTGCCCACGCCCAGAGATGACCGCCACGTGGACTATGGACACAGTAACCTCGGAGCCACCGACTCCTCTTCCACGGCGTTCTGTAAAAAACCTCAATACCAATTTCTTAACATAAGAAATTACACCAACACTATACATGAATCGAAACAAGCTTCTAAATTAGAGTAATGGGACAATATCTAATATTATGTAAACGCCAATCCAGAAATTAAAAACATAAGTGGGCCGATTAGCTCAGGACACATGACCCAGTTATACCCAAAACTGTGATGTTCACAATCACCAAATCTATCTTCATGCTAATACTGTCAGCTGTAGAAAATACAGTGAAACAGACCTGTTCTGGCAGGTTTAAAGAATTTCATGAACTCGAGTGAACTACAGATCCTTAAAAATATGTCTCTGATTCCAAGGAGTCCTGGGCCTGAGCACTTTGATAAACACTATCTTAAGAATCATTTGGTAGCGGCACCTGGGCGGCTCAGTCACTAGCGTCTGCCTTCGGCTCAGGTCGTGATCCCAGAGTCCTGGGATCGAGTCCCACACTGGACTCCCAGGGAGTCCGCTTCTCCCTCTGCCCCTCCCCCCGCTTGTGCTCTCTCTCTCTCACTCTCTGTCAAATAAATAAATAAATCTTAAAAAAAAAAAAAAGGAAGAATCATTTGGTACTTGAAAAAACCTTTTCAGCTGTGAAAACACAAAAAAGAAGTTTCATCTTTATAACTAGAGTAAAGGCATTTTTTTAGATCATAATTGTAAAATTTTTAAAGATTCAGAGAAAATTGTGTATAGACACTCAGAATGAGTGTCTATACAAAAAAACTGTGTTGCCTCTGTTAAGAAACACACTAATATTTTAGAGATAATCAGACAATAGCCATCTGTTCTCAGCATGACTCTCTTCTCAAACACTAAAGTTTAACCATTATAATATTGCAAATGACTCTAGGCAGAGCCAAAAGCCACACTGCAACATGAAGCAAAGAATAGGTACTAATAGACATGGATAAACACAATGATGTCCAGTGTCAGTCATTCTTTTTTCAAATGTGAAGATAATTTGAATGACACGGGTACCATTTAAAAGACAGAAATGAAAAATATCAAATTAACAAATACCTTACTTTTACCCACCTATACATACTACAAGAAGAAAATCAATGCCTCACATTAGTTCACAGAAAATGATCTTAACAAGTAATTGCACTCTTACTGAACTATTAAATACTATGCGTGGGACACAGCATTTCATTAACCTAGTAACTTCCAAAAAAAAAACCCCCCCCCAAAAAACCAAGAACATCCTCCTGTATTAACCATACTCAAATCATATCTAATTTGTCCCCTTGAAATTTTCATAAAGTACAAACCCAATGATGAAAAATTTTATACCAGTTGTAACAATTTATGATCACTACATGTTAAATATATTGTGTCCTAAACTAGCATGATTATAATGAAATAAAAGTAGTTTCACTCCAAGGAAAACCTGAAAACCTTTAAAATACATTACTACAATTCCTTATACATTATGAACACAAAATGACATTTTTATATGGTCAAAGAAAAAGCCTTTTAAAGCTCACAAAGCAAGAAAAGCCCATATCAAAGCTGTTTTTCTAACAACTAATTAGCTTTCAATTGCCAATGTGGAAGAAAAAGACCCCATAATATAAACTTTTGTTATTGGAAATATAAGACTGAATTTGCACTTTTTATTTTTTTATCTATTTTTTTTAGCTGTATTCTAATTTACAGCACACATTTCCCAAAACAGAAATACTAGAAAAGCCATAATTTGGATATAAAACTTTACTCACTTTACAGTTCTGAAATATGAAATTAGAGATTTGTTATATATTAAGTCAAAAGTACCCTAAACACAGTTAGCTTTGTTAAGTATATCTCACTGCAGTAAGAAAACCTCCAGAGATGAGGTGCGGGAGGTGCTGAGAGGCGGGGCGCCAGGTCTCTCTCAGAGGTGAAGAAAATCTTCCAACCCTGCCCGTGGTGATGGCTGCATTTACCTTGTGAATACATAAAACCCTGAATTTTACACTCCAAATGGGAGGCCTGGAGCCAAAACTTGTTAGCGAATGGAAAAACAAATAATAAGACTGACTTTCCAATACAAAGAGTAAAGACAAAAACAGAACAAAGGTAAATGACTCCTTCCTGCCAGTTCCAGAACAAGACTTGAGCAGACAGGGCGCCCTCCCCCTCTCCCCCATAAGCTATAACCCTGGAGACGACAGAGGGAAAGGTGAAGAGAAGGAGGCAGACCAGGAGGGACCCAGACCCCAGAGGTCGCACAACAGGGAGTTCCCAATGCGCTCCTTCAGCCTCCTTTATCCCAAATTGTGTACCAGAGAGTCAGCAGCCAGAAAAACCACGGACATAAACCAAAGAGAGCCCCAAGAACAGCCCAGGCCCTCCTGCCCATCCCTACCACTGGGTTCACAGGAACCCAGACGTAAAGGCCCCCAGGCCATACTGCAGGAGGCCAGAGGCTGCAATAAACAGGCATTCCTCCCCTCCCCAGACAAGGGGACATCAGCAGAGCCCCACGCGGCCCCGCAGACCCCATGTCTGCCAGCGGTGAAGGGGGCACCCTCTTCTCCCAGGTGTCAAAGGGAACCCAGCTTCCACCCCATCTGCCAGCAACAAGGCAGCACCACCTCATCCCACCTCCCTATCCCCCAGTCCCAGGGGGTGTCAGAGGAGGCCTGATAAAACAGAAGATTATTTGAATAAAGTCCAGAACCTCCCAGCATAATACCCAAAATGTCCAGGATACAATTTAAAAAAAAAAAAAGGACTCATTATACCAAAAGCCAGGAAAATCTCTACTCCTGAAGGAAAAATAATCAACAAATGCCAACACCAAAGGGATGCATATGGTGAAATTATCTGACAAGGATTCTAATATCCATCATAAAAATGTGTCTATGGGCAATTACAAACATACTTGAAGCAAATGAAAACAAACAAACAGCTATTTCAGCAAAGAAAGCTAATATGAAGAAGAACCAAATGGAAATTCTAAAACTAAAAAATACAATAATGGAGATTTGAAAACAATGCATAGGGTTCAGGGGCAGAAAAGAAGAGACAAAGGAAAAATCAATGAACTTGAAGAGTGAACAACAGAAACCAATCTGGACAGAAAATGGACTTAAAACAAATGAGGAGAAACTCAGGACGTTTGAGACACAAGAACGATCTCACAAGGTGTCTCCAGAGAGAGTGTTAGAAGAGATGAAAGAGGGTGGGGCTCAAAAAGTTTTAGACAAATAACGGCTGAAAACTCCTAACCTGACAAAAGATAAAACTTGCGATTCAATATGCTACGTGAACCCCAAACAGTATAAACCCAAAGAAATCTATGTCAAGACCCATAATAATCAAACTACTGAACTAAAGACAAGAAAAAAAGCTTGTAAGTAGTGAGAAATGACATCTTACCCACAGGAAAAGAAAACATTCCAATGACATCAGATTTCTCATCAGAAATCATGCAGGCCAGAAAGAAGTAGCATAACATTTTCCAAGTGCTTAAAATAGAAAAAGGACTGTCAACCCCAAATTGTGTATCTGGTGAAATTACCCTTCGGGAATGAAGGAGAAATAAGACCTTCTAAGACGAAAGAAAACTAAGAGAATTTGTTTTCAGCAGACCTACACTAAAAGAATAGCAAGGAATTCTTAGAACAGAAATAATAAGGAATTCAGGAACTTCAAGAAATACGAGAACAACAGAAAGAGTGAAAACATGGGTCAACAGAATAGGCATTTCTTCTCCTTTTGAGTTTTCTAGATTATGTTTGAGAGAGAGAAAAATTAACACTGATGTGTAACTCTAGTCATATGCAAGGGAAATATTTATGTACTTTTGCAAAATTAAAGTATTTATGTAATTGTACAAGATAATTACTTTATCAGTAAGGATGAGTAAAGAGATGTAAAGAGGTACTGATTCTTCACTTTACTAACACTGATAAAATATCAACACCAGAATACTGTGATGAATCACATATGTACAATGTCATATCTAGAACTACCACTGAATAACATCTATACAAAGAGATACGGTGGAAAAACACCATAGGTAAATCAAAATGGAATTCCAAAAATTGTTCAAGTAACCCACAGAAAAACAGGAAAAAGAAAACAAAGAAACAACGCAGCAATCAAAAAGGAAAATGGCAGATATAAGCCCTAACTTGTCAATCATTACACTGAACATAAATGTTCTAAATATATCAATCATAAGACAGAGATTGGCACAGTGGATAAAAAACATAAGCCAACCATATGCTGACTACAAGAAACTTACCTCAAATATAAGTAGGTTGAAAGTAAAAGGATGGAAAATTATATGCCAGGTAAACATTAGTCAAAATAAAGCATGAGTGGCTATATTAATGTCAGAAAAAGTAAAGCCCAGAGCAAAAATATTACTAGAGACAGATGGAAATTATAAAATAATAAAAGCATCAGTCCATCAAAACAGAGCAATCCCAAACATGTCTGCACCAAATGACAGACTGGCAAAACAGTAAAGTAAAAACTGATAAAACCAAAAGGAAAAATAGACAAATGCACAATTACAGTTAGAGACTTCAACGATCCACCCTCAACAACCAAGAAAACAACTAGAACATAAACTAGCAAAGATAACAAGATCTTATCAACATTTCAGAACATTTCACCCAACGACAGCACAATACACCTTCTTTTGGGCCCTGAAATTCTTACCAATACAGACTATATTCTTGGTCACAAGACAAACCACCAAAATTAAATGAAGTAACACGAAGCATGTTCTTTAACCACAAAGAAATCATGCTAGAAATTAGTAACAGAAAAATAACAGCAAATTTTCCATACACATTCCTAAGTAATCCATGAGACAAAGGGGAAGTCTCCAAGTAAAACAAAATGCCAAAATTTGTGGGACACCGATAAATCAGTGCTGAGAGGGAAATTTACAGCACAAAATCCTTATGTTAAAAAAAGAGGAAAAGTCTCCAATCAATAATCTAAACTCCCACCATAAGAAACAAGAATGAGAAGATAAAAAATAAACCCTAAAAAAGCAAACAAAAAGGTAAAGTAAAGCACAGAAATTAATAAAAGTGAAAACAGACAACTACAGAAAAAATAAGAAAAATAAAGGATGGCTCTTTGAAAAAACTCAAACCTCTAGTAAGACTAACCAACAAAAGAGTGAAGGCACAAACCACCAATATCTGAATGAAACAACATCAAAAAGATAGTAAGAGAATATATGACGAACAACACTACACACATAAATATGGCAACTTTCCTGAAAAGGACCGATTCCTCAAAGGGCACAATCACAACTCACCCCAAACAAAATAGCTCATTTGACTAGCCTAGTTAACTATTAAAGAAACTGAGTTTGTAAAGTGAAACACCCAAAAAAGAAATCTCTTAGGTCCAGACGGTTTCACTGGGAATTCTACCAACATTTAAAGAAGAGAGCAACTCTATTCGAAGTCTTCCAGAAAGCAGGAGAGAAGGGAACACTTTCCAAGTCATCTCAAGAGGCCAGGCATCAGGGGTAAAATCTGACAGTCACTGCCGTTCCATTCATGGAAAAGAGACATCTACAGTCAAGTGCAATCTGTGCTCTGAGGGGGAACAGGGGCCTGTAGCAGCCAGCAGGGGCATCTAACTCTATCCTGGCTGGGGTTGAGATAATGGAAGGCTTCAAAAGAAAAGTAATTTTCGATGCTGACAGAGTCAGAAATATAGCCACTGAAATATGGAGATTTTAAATGCCAGAAGAAACAGCTAGAAGAATCCAAAATAAGTGCCTTGGGGGTGAGAGGCTGGGGTAAGGAGGAAGCAATAAGCGGAGTACAGAGCCACAGTGTATTCTCATTAGCCTTTTACCATATGTTATTATGATAAAATACAACCAACCTTCACAAAATAATGTAAAAGCACAACTTCCAGTTTAAGATCCATCTCTCCCTGCTCCTCTTACCTAAGCCCAACTATAAGCTTGGAAATAAAGCAAGAGCCAAACAAAGGAGAGCTCTGGAAGGGGGCGAGAAGGCAGCAGTGAAGAGGAGGGTTAGGGGGGCTTGGGACCAAGGACTGAGAAACGACACAGCGGCAGGACGTCCTACACGCCCTCACCCAACAGCAGGAAGGAGACAGGCCTGGCATTCCCTGACTCCCAACCCAGCAAGGAAAGGCAGCCCAGAAAGATCATTCCTCCCCTGCAGGGAGCAAGAGTACACCACCACCAGCAAGAGAGATCAAAAAGTGCCGTGGGAAACGGCATCCTTCCCCATGGACCTAGGACTCCCCTGTCCCATCGAGGGACAGTGGTGCATCTGGGCGGCAGCAGTTAGAGGAACACTGCCACAAAAACAGGCTAGAAGCCTCAGAAAGCCCCCGTGTCCCCGTGGGCCGAGACGCCCCTCTCTCACCAGGAGGGAAACCAGGCAGCATCACCAAGCACAGCCCCACTTCAGAAGCAGCCAGTCCAGGAAACCACTTCTATTCAGGGCCTGAACTCCCCTCCTCTGCCACCAGAGACCAGAGCAGCAGGAAGCACCAGCAAGAGGGATTCCAAGGGCCACAGCGGTGCCGAGACTCCTCCCCTAACCAGACACACCAGAACAGCCAGCAGGCTCGTGCAGAGCGGGTACAATCACAACCACTGCCCGTCCAACAAGGCCTTTTCATCACATGGACTGACCATTCCTTCTCTTACCAAGAGACACTGGGCCTGGGGAGATCGCCTCTTCCTTTCAGCAGGATAAGCAGGGACAAGAAGGAGTCCCAGCACACCACATAAACCAAGCACACCAAAAACTGTAACACAAAATTAAACTGTCACTGGGATCACAACCCACAAATGTAGGCCAGGACCTACAAGGTAAACCTAAACAGGGCGATCACCTGCTAAAGTAAAAGATATAAGCAGAACCCACATTCTCCAGACATAACAGACAGAATGTCCAGGATAAAATAAAAAATCATCCATCACATCAAGAACCAGAAGATTCACAGTGTGAGTTAGAAAGGATGATCAACAGACACCAAAACTCAAATTAACTCAGATACTGGAATTATGTGACAATCATTTTAAGCAGCAAACATAAACATGCTTCAACAAGCAATAACAATTCTCTTGAAACAAACAGAAATTATAAAACTGACAAACACACTAGTTAAAATGAAACACTGCTGCATGGAATCAACAGAAGAGTGAAGATGACAAAGGACAGAATTAGGGAATTTGCGAACAAAAATCAATACAATTCACACAATCTTAACACAGAAAAAAGAAACGGGGTAGGGGGGGAACCTAAGGGAATTATGTAACACTAACAAAAGATCCAATATTTGTATCACCCCAGTACCAGCAGGAGAGAGAAGACAGTGGAAACCAGAGTCCTTGAAGAAACTCCCTAACTCTGGTGAAACAAAACCCAACAGATTAAAATCTCTTACTAAATACCAACCAAGATAAACCAAAAGAAATCCACACCAAGATACATCACAGTTAAACTTGTAAAAATGAGAAACAAATAAGACCTTGAAAGCAGTCAGAGAGAAATGACACGTTACCCGCAGGGAAACGCCAACTCGCGCAGCAGTGAACTTCTCATCAGGAATCATGAAGGCAAGGTGGGCAGTGACCAGTTTTCAAGGCTAACGAAAGAACTGTCAACCAGGAATTCTATACCCAATACATCCATCCTTCAGGAATGAAGGGGAAATAAAAACATTCTAAGGTGGAAGAAATTTCAAAAATTGGCTATAGGAAGCACTTCAAATAGAAAGGAATGGGGAAAAAAGAACCTGGAACACAAGGAAGGAGTAACAGAAAGAGCAGAAACATGGGTACGTCCATTAGACTATCCTTATAATCATGAGTTTTATAAATATTTGATGATTTAAACAAAAAGTGTAACACCATCTGATACTCAAGATAGGATATTTGAAGTGTAGGGGGAGAAGATGGGTAAAGGGACCAAAATGCAAGTACGGTTTACACACTCTACTCCACAGACTAAAATACGAATCCCCACGCCCCATGGTGATAAGTCACGTACGTGTACTGCAATACCCAGCAGAGCACACACCACAAAAACTACAAGAAGACCTACACTCAAAAACCCCGCAGAGATCTCCAAAAAAAGTTCAAATAACCTAAAGGAAGTCAAAAAGAGAAACAGAAGAGGAAAGAGAATCAGAAGAAACAAAATAAACAAATAATAAAATAGCACCTGCACTCTAACGTAGCAATAATTAACTTAAACGTAAAGGGTCTAAATACACCAATCCAGAGAATGACAGAGTGCATGACGGAAAACCAGGATCCAACAAAGAGACTCCAAATTCAACTTAGGCTGAAAGCAAACACCATGCAAACATCAATGCACAATAAAGCAGGAGGAGATTTCAGAGCAAAGAAAACTGCCAGAGACAAAGAACATCATTACGCAATAAAAGAAACACTCTACCAGAAGACGTAAGAATCCTAAATATGTACACACCAAATGACAGAGCCTCAAAACACCTGCAGCAAAAACTGAGATGCAAGCCGCGACGGAAACCTAGTGTGAAATAAAGAGCCTATGTCCAAATAATGATCTCCCAAAATCAAGCACCCAGAGGATTTCGGACACAATCACCGTTACAGGTACCGTCAAGGAGGAAAAGAGAAACGGTACTTCTGGCCAAACGCTGAACACAGGCGCCTCGGCAGGTTCTCCTGTAACCCTTCACCGTCCTGTACGAAAACAACAGTATTCCCCCCATTTCACATCCCAGGAAAGGGCGTGCAGGTTCAGGAGATCAAACAGCTAGTCAGTAAATGGGCCGCGACTGCATTCAGCTCTACGACATGACAACACATACTTTCTGACTCCATGTTACAGCTTCTCAAAGAGCCCAGAACAAAAGTTACTCTAAAACTCGAATCCTGAAGCAACTGGATACTGAAATTTTTTTTCCTCTTCTGTACTAAAAGCTAGCAGCTTCCGCGGCACCTGTCCAACTCCCGATTTCAGCTCAGGCCGTGATCTCAGGTGCTGGGATCGAGGCCCGCCTGGGGCTCCACGCTCAGTGGGGAGTCCGCTTGAGGGTCTCTCTCTCCGACCCTCCCCCGCACGCACGCGCACTCGCTCTCTCAAATAAATTTTTTAAAAAAAGTTAATTGCTTCTACAGTTCCTTAGGAATAAAATTTCGATTAACTGCAGAAGGCAGTATTTCCTCTTCTTATAAGTTCCTTTTTTATAAAATGTAGTATTCCTCTCTTCGGGCGAGAAATAAGTTAAGTGCGAGCTGACACCAACTAGGGGAGGAGGCTTCCATTTTCAAGGAAGGTCTCTCTGTTTTCAATGTAGGACTGAAGTTGGTCCCATTCAACCATCTAACCTTGTAAAGTTCCGTTTCTCGTCGCTAAAAGCAAACCTTCCGGCCAACGAACATGATTAAGTGCCCCTGCGCTTGGCACAGGACCTGAACCCTCTGCATCCGGGACAGGCCGTGCTTCTCCACTCAGGTGTGCGCTCCGTGTCTGCACGTCCACGGTCCCCGCCGGAGCCACGCCGAGGCTCGGACGGCAGCAGTGTCCGCGGGATGAGGGCCCCGCCCGCCCGCCCGGCTCCCGGGAGAGCGCCGCAGCCGCACGCCGGCCCCCACCTCCGCGGGCGTCGACGGCCCAGGCAGCGCAGGACTGGGGCGGAGCTGGGGGTGACCCCGCCCGGCCCCGACGCGGGGTCCCGGGGCCTCTCCCCAGGGTGGACGCCCCCCCAGAGTGCAGGCGCGCGGGAGTCGGAGCACTGTGCGCGGCCCGCGAGCTGGGACAGACCCGCCGCCGGGGGGAGGGGGCGGGGGGCCCGGACGGGGCGCGGGGGGAGGGCCGCCGCGGGGGGGAGGGAGGTCGGCGCCGTCGTTACCTGCTGGGCCGTTCGGCCCCCGGCCCGGGCCCGGCCGCGCTGGAGTAGGCCGCGCGTTTGCGGTTGGCCACGGCGGCCGCGCTGCGCACCGGGTACAGAGGGATCCGCTCCGCCATGTTCCGGCCGCCACCTTCCCGCCCCTCCTCGATTCGCTGCCTTTCCCCGCCCTCTCCGCTCAGCTCCAACCCGGCTGAGGCGCCGCCCGCGCGGCCGTGCCCGCCCCGCGAGCGCCGGAGCCCGAGCGCTTCACAGAGCGTCGGAGCCTGATGACGACAGCTGGCGGCGGCGTTAAGAGGCTCCGTCCCGCGTCCGGGCCCGATGACGTCACCGCCACGGCGCGCCCGGGCCGGATGACGTCACCGCGGCGCGCGGAGGCGGTGTGTCCCGGCGGCCCCGCCCCCGGGCTCTGGGCGCTGGGGGCTGGGCGCGTGCGCGTGCGCGTGGGCGCGCGCCGGAGGCCGGCCCGGGGCTGTGTCCCAGGTGCGCGTGTCCGGGGACGGCGGCGGCCGCGGGCCCCGGAGTCCTGCCTTTCCCGGTCGCCGGGGACTTCCCGGTCCCTTAACTCGCCGCCTTGTCGGGCTTCCCCTGCGCGCAGGTGTGTGCGGCGTTGTCCCGCACCGACGGAATACAGTTCCCGTCAGTGCCTCCAAAGAGTGGGCCAACAGCCGAGTCCAGAGAGCGCTCAACTTCGCGCTCGTGTTGTTAAAGTCTGTGACTGATTCACAGCTTGGACGTGTGGTCTGAACCCTTTCCATGCTTTAACATTGAGGTTTTCTTCTGATCAGAAATAAAGCCAGCTGTCCGCGATGTAATTGACCCAGGACCGACAGAGTTAGCTGTGCCTGCTCCCCTCAGTCATAATTTTTGACCGAAAAAACCTGACTTCCAATGCCTGCTGTTGGCCGGAAGCCTTACCGGTAAAGTAAACGGTGATGAACGCGTTTTGTATGTTGTATGTATAACATACTGTGTTCTTACGATAAAAAGCTAAAGAAAAGAAAATGTCATAGAGGAGCTCATGAGTTAGAGAAAATGCATTTACAGCACTGTCATGTATATTTATTGGGAAAAACCCCCATAGAAACCCATATTATTCATGGGCGCCTGGGTGGCTCAGTTGGTTAAGTGACTGCCTTAGGCTCAGGTCATGATCCCGGAGTCCCGGGATCGAGTCCCGCATCGAGTCCCGCATCAGGCTCCCTGCTCGCCAGGGGGTCGACCTCTCTCTCTGACCCTCCCCCCTCTCATGCTCTCTCTCATTCTCTCTCTCCCTCTCTCAAAAAAAAAAAAAAAGTTATTCAAGGGTCATGTGTCTTGGCAAATAGATTTTCTGTTCCAAGAGGGAAATGCTAACGGAGTAGTGGTGTTTTTGGAGACCTCCTTCTAACCCACCCCAGTAGGTGGTCATGTCCTTAATGCTCCTTGAGAGTCGGTTTGGAGGCACCTTTATCATGGGGTCACTTCTCAAGAGGATACTCACTCCAAAGAGTCCCAGTGGCCCCACTTGTTCCAAGGTGCAGCCACCTGCAGAACACCTGTCTCTCCTAGCATCCCACAGTCCGTCTTCTTGGAAGTTGCCCAAACTGCTTCCTGGCCCCCTTCAGACAACCAAGGACGGTCAGAAGTACCTGCAGACAAACTGAAGTCTCTTCTACTCCAAAATCCCACCTTAATAGGATGCTTCCCAGTCCAAGACTTTTCCCCTTCTACGTGATAAAACTTAATTTCCTTTCTAAAACCCTTGAAAGTGACATCAGAAGGGCTCCCTTGCTGCAAGTTCATGGGTAAACAGCCTTTATTAATTTTGTCTTGAGGTCGTTTTGTTTGTGATAGTTTGAGGTATTTATTTCAATGACTTTTATTTTTTATTTTGAAGATTTTAATTAGTCCTTTTTCCTATCCATCTATTCTTATTTCATTTCTGTCTTTTGTTTCTTACTTTCAATTATCTAAGGAGAAGAAAATGTTTTGACTGTTGATTTGTTAACTTTCTTAGCATTGGGTTTCTTCACATGTCCTGGAATTTAGGTTTGCGGGCAGCGGGCAGGAGATAGCGGCTCTTCCCCCTTCCCCTCCTGCTCCTCACCCATCCCTAGTCAGTGGCCTTGCCATCGCTTCCACCTTCAGCCCGGAACGGGGTCCCACGTGGCATGTCAAGGCTTTCAATAACAGGGAGAGCATGTCAGATGCAGGGTCTGCAGGCAGTGGTGTTCATTCTTGGTCTTCAGTTTGGGTCTATGTCTTTGTACTCCTAAGCCCCCACTGTGTTCAAAAGCCCTAGGCAGCTGTCAGCAACAGGGTTTTGTTGGTTGTTTGGTTTAGTTTCCTACACCACGTAGGACAGCCTCACCCAAGCCTGTGGGGTGAGCCCCTTGCCCACTCCGGTGGCCAACTTCCAGCCCCAGAAACCAGCCGACAGGAGCCACTCTCACCTCTGTTTCTGGTCCAATAACTTTGGTGTTTTCGAGCCCTGCTGTGTCTTTTTGTTTTCTGTTTCCATAATTTATAAATCCATTATGACTATGTGTTTGAAGCAATGTGTTCAACATAAACTTCTAAATTCTAGTCTCATCTTGACTATTTTCATGTATTACCTTCTCCATTTAAAAACTTATTTTTAAAAAAGTTAATATTCTTGAGTAGTTGCTCCAACTTTCTGGTTCCAGTTTGCTATTTCGCTGCTTTTTATGTGGCTTGAATACAGGCCACTTTGTGGACACCCCTCTCAAATGATGCCGTGACCTCCTATTTGCAAAATGAACTTGTGCTCATTCTTTTCCTTACTCCGACTCACTGCAGCAGCTGACATTCACCTCTTTCAACAGCTGACATTTGTTACACCAAGTGCTCGACCACACTCCACAGAGGACACTGTTAACACAACAGCTCAACCACACTGAAGACTTAACATTGTAACACCAGGTCCTTACATTTTTCCCTTCTGTGATAACTTTCAGACAAATCCTCTGGCTCTCCTCGATTAACTCACTCTCTCCTGGATAGTTCTCTTTCACAACCTACCCACTTTAAATAAGAACCCCTCAAGTCTTTTTTCTACATGCTGACCTCTCCTGGCTCCATTTCTGCATTGCTAATTTAGGTCAGTTTAGCCAAGATTCTTCATTCCCATTTTGTGCCCAGGTGAGGGATGGGTGTGGTGGGGATGCAGATATAACTAAGACATGGCGTCTGCCCTGCAGGAGGCTCTTCCTGGGCAGGGAGGCCAATCTGCAAACTGCTGGCTGCAACTTGGGCCACAGTGGAATGAATACATGCGTGCTGTAAGCCTAAAGTTCCGTTAGGGTCTTTGCAGGAGCTGGATGGCCTGCTGCAGCATTCACTTGAAGAGTTTAGTGGAGGAACTGTTTACAGATGTGTGGGTGGGAATAAAAAACCAAAGCAGTTGGAGGGACTTCCGGGGACAGGTAGATGGGAAACCATTATCACCTCCAGGCTCAAAGAGACCGGAAGAGGAAGAGTAGTACTGGAGCCAAGTGGAGCCCAGGAGCCAGATGCCCCCCCCCAACCCCTACCCAGAGATGCTGAGGCTATAAAGCCGGGGTCAGTGCACTGCTCACAGGTAAAATCTACCTGTCATCTGTTTGGTAAAGATAGTTTGTTTAGACATAACCGTGCTATTTTATCAACATATTCTCTATGGCCGCTTTCAAGCTATAATGGTGGAGTTGAGGAGGCCCTACAAAGCCTATGTGGCCCTTTACAGGGAAAGCTTGCAACCCCTGTTACAGAGGCCCAGGGCCTTGCTAATATCTGGGAACGGGAGGGGGGCATGCCCTGACAGCGCAGGTATGGACTGTTTCTATGGGGACAGCACTTCCCTTGAGCAGTCCCTGAAGGAATAATGAGAGAAGGCATAATAACACGTTAATGGAGGGGACTGGAGTGACAGAGAATATACTTGCATAATCTTTAGGAAGGCATGGAACGAGTTTTCAAAAAGAACAGATGGAGGAAAGAGCAAACCAATAAGATGGTAGAGTTACACCTGAATGTCACTGCATGTACATTAAATGTAAGCCGACTAAGTACACCAATAAAAAGTCAAATTGTCAGATTGGACTACAAACCAAATCCAGATATATGCCTGAGGTCTAAGAGGCCTCATATGGAGAAGCAGAAAGTGAAAGGATAGAAGACCATGTGATCACTGGCCATAATGACGCGTCGTGAGTGTCCCTCACCTCCGCAGACGAGGACCCCGAGGCACACCATGGGTACGCAGCTGACCTGGGTCACAGCCAGAACTCGAACCCAGGCTCCAAAGGCCATGTTGAGCCTCTGAACCAGAGTTGCCAGCTGAGTGAGAGTAAAGAGAATACTGACCGCCCGAGCTTGGACATAAGGTGAAAGGAGGCTGGCATGTCATTTCTTCTCACGGAAGGGGACAGGCCACCCGAAGACTGGGAAAATGGACTTCGTTCAACTGACTGCTATTTAGTAGAGGTCCCCAACTTAGTGAAATTAGACATTTGCGTGAAGGTTTTTGCTGGTAGAGGAGCAAATAATTTCGGTCCAGGAAGAAAATAGAACATCAAAGGATATAGTTTATTGTCCTTTAGGATATTAACCACTTTTGTGTCTAACTAAGTGACCTGATCCTAACAGCTATGAATTCTAGGTCCTGAAAGATGCTCCGAGGCTGTCTTAAGGTCCTACTCATTGTATCTTCCCTCATGATCTTCCTCTTGATTCATAAGTTTGTGAAATTTTGGCACACATACATTACATATCCACATGAGAGTTACTTGACCTCTTCAAAAATTATGCTTTGGCTCTTCCTGTTCTCCAGCACAGCACAGGATCAAGGTGACAAGGAGAAGCCCACGCAGGAACGTCACATCCACAAGCTCTGCTTCCACGTCCGTGTGGGGGACAATGGAGACAGACTGACCCGGCTGGAGGCCAGACCCCTGTGTTCTCCAGAGCTGGATAGGCTGTCAGATCCTTTGGCAGCAGGAGAAAGGAAAAGATTGTCTGTGGGGCCAGGGCAGAAGAAATCAGGAGAAAAGTCTAAAGGTGTGGGAGTATGAGTTAAGAAAAAATAACTTCTCCAATGCTAGAAACTTGGGCTTTGGGATCCAGGAGCACATCGATCTGGGATCAAATGTGACCCAAGCACTGGTAGGTGTGGCCTGGAGTTCTCCGTGGTGCTGGGTGGGCCAGTTTCTGCATCCCAGCAGAAGCGCAGCATGCGCCTAGGGGGCCAAACACAGACTCAGCAAAGAGAAGGCCATGTGCTGGTTCTAGCAGGTGTGTGATGGGATCATCCTCCTTGGCAGATAAATTCCCATTTCTATCCAAAAGGCCAATAAAAACTTTTCAGTGAAATGTTTAAAAAAAGTATACTTTAGCAAAAAGACAGATTTTCAAATGTCAAAGAAGAACTTCATTATATATATTTTTTAAGTGGATGACAGTGGGTACCATATCATGGAATTTAAATGTCATTCAATACATTTTAAAAAGTGATGTCCCAGGCATCAGGGTGGCTCAGTCCATTGAGTATCCAACTCTTAATTTTGGCTCAGGTCATGGTCTCAGGGTCATGGGATCAAGTCCCGTGTCAGGCTCCAAGCTCAGTGCAGAGCCTGCTTGAGATTCTCTCTCTCCCTCTGCTCTTCCCCTGCTCGCACTCTCCAAATAAATAAATAAATAAAGTCTTTTTTAAGAAGGTGATGTCACAGTTCCATTTTAAAATGTAAATATAACATGCTAAAAATGCATCACTTGTAGCTATTCACGGTTACAGTGAAAACGTTTAGCTGTCTATACAAGCCCAGTGAAGGGATCCATACTTTTCCAAAGTTCTTTTAGGGGGTCACTGAGCACAAAAGTTTGAAGACTGCTATTGTAATGCACAATAATTTTTACAAAAACTACCATAAAAGATGAATCTTGTGAAAAGCGGTCTTTAAATGCATTGTTAAAGACCCATTTTAACACTCATTATTTCCTACTGACGCTTTCTTTGCTTTGTTCTCTGGGGCTCTGCCACCCTCTCTACCCCGCATCTGAATTCACAACATCCCAACATGGACCAAAGTACGAGATTTCCAACACCACGTGTCACCTCTTGAAAGGCTAACTTACCCTCCTAACGTGTGAAGCCTGGATCCGTTTTAAAAGGAGAAAAATGCAACTATAGTACAATAGGGTTTTCATTCATTTTACCACACGATGCACTCACATTGATTACAGCAAGCTCTTAATTAAAAAATATATTTTGTGCAGAATTAATTCCAGTGTTTCATTTTCTGAAAGAAGAATTTAAGTCAACCGCAAAAATGTGTGTGCATGTGAGCATGTGTGCAAGTGTGTGAATGGGTGTGTGCACACGTGGCATTTATACAACTTCAGTTGTACCCTGGAAAGCCCAAGGCCTTGGAGCAGAACTTTCTCTTGTTTAGGGTCAGCTGAGGTGCATGGAGACCGATGTATCTAGGGAAGTCCTACTTTTCTTTAAACCACGCATTCAGTTACTATTGTAATGAACCATAGACATTTCAACTATTCCATCAAAATGGGAAAAATGTAATTACTAGCTTCTCACGGAGAGTTTCAAAGCATTGCCTAAAGAATAAATAAACTAGACTCCAAGTGGACTCTTCGGAGTCCCGTTTGGTTGGTTGGGGTTTGGGACCAGTACAGCTGTTCTGTATCAACAGCTGTGTGACAAACAAGGTCTGTCCACCTTTAATTTTACACCAGTAAACCTCTTCCCAAACACAATACCATAGTCTTGATGATGACAAAAATGGGAAATCTCTTAAGAGAGCTCTAGAAGAAATACACTCTTGTATTGAAAATCTCATTTTTGTCTCTACCATGTCAGGCACATGAAGCTAATCCCTTAAATTCTTTTATTATTATTGTTATTATTATTACTTATTCATTTGAGACTGAGAGAGAGAATGAGCAGGGGAGAGAGGCAGAGGGAGAGGGAGAAGCAGACTCCTCGCTGAGCCAAGAGCCCGATATGGGGCTCCATCCCAGGACCCTGAGATCATGACCCAAGCTGAAGGCAGATGCTTAACCATCTGAGCCACTCAGGCGCCCCGAATCCCTGAAATTCTTAATGAGAAGTTATTCATACTGAGTATGCTTATTGCAAACTGTGAAGCCCACCGTGTGGCCCATGTGTATAGGATATTTTCTTTTTTGAATTTATTTTTATTTTTTTTAAGATTTTTTTATTTATTTGACAGAGACACAGCGAGAGAGGGAACACAAGCAGGGGGAGTGGGAGAGGGAGAAGCAGGCCTCCCGCGGAGCAGGGAGCGCGATGCGGAGCTCGATCCCAGGACCCTGGGATCACGACCTGAGCCGAAGGCAGACGCTTAATGACTGAGCCACCCAGGCGCCCTGAATTTATTTTTAATTAAATGTTTTTATTATTGCAGTATAATAGACATACAATGTTACATTAGTTTCAGGTGTGCAACATAGTGATTCAACACCTCCATACGTTACTCATCTTTTACCGTGAAATGTTATTACAATATTACTATTGACGACACTCCTGTACTGTACTTTCCATCCCCATGACTTATTTGGCAACTAGAAGTTTGTACCTCTTGACGCCCCACCGCCATCACCCCTGCTGGCAGCCCGGCTTTGTTCTCCGTGTTCTGCTCCAGGCTCGACCTCGTCTGGCTGAGGAAACCCGTCCGGCCCCCCTGGCCCTTTTTACCCACTTTGTGTTGAGGGCCTTGCCACAGCTGGCCTGGCGGGAACATTACCCACTGGGTGACGAGAGCTATTTGGGGATGAGTGCCCCGTTCTGACAAACCCCCATCGGCATTCTCAGAGCTGGCTTTTTGCAGGGCATCTAGCCGTATTTTTCAAGACTCAGGCCTGGACACGTCCCCACCTGGCCGTGGCTGGGCTGGTCTGGGGCACCCTCCGGCTCCTCCGCGCCCCGGGGACAGCCCTGTGCTTCTCTGGCCTCTGTCATTTTGCCACCTGGCCTTGACCGCAGCCGCAAGGGGCTGGAGATTGTCAAGGGACCCCCGCTGCTGGGCTCAGTGTGGGCACAAGGGGGTCTCTCAACAAATGCTGTTGGAATGAATGGCCCTCCCACCTCGTTATGTGGTGTTGTGCCCAAGGTACTACAGCCTATCATTTTCCCCTCATTCTGTGATGCCTTCGCTGCTCTCCAGCCATTGTCATGCGGAAGCAGGTGCCTTCTCTCTGCCTCTCCGCGACACTCCAGTGTGTGAGGTGGTGTGCGCAGATCCTGAGGACACACCGAAGGCTGCGCTTCTCACCCTTGCTGGCCGAATCTCTGAGTCCCATGGGCCTCCGATTCCCTAAGATGTCACGAATCTTTGAAAGTGAATCTGTGACTTCAGTGAAGATTAGGGGCGCTCCATGAGATGCCCCCAATTCAGAATTAAAGGCGTCTCTCATCTGTAACTGCCTGCTCTCCACTCCAAAACCCCTGATTACGCAGGAGAACAGAGAGAGGCAGCAATTATCTATAATAACTTTATTAGGTATAATTTGCATCGACCCTCTGAAAGGATCGCATGTGCTTCTGAGAGCTGTGTGGAAAATGCAAGCACCCATCCTTGACCCTGCCCGTCCTGCCTGTGCACAGCAGTGTCCCTTTTTCCTGGGAAGGACAGGTACAATTTGTCACCACACCAATTATACGTACTTGCTGTTGACATTCTTTTATCTGATAAATTACTTGTACTTATTATGCTGAAGGCAGTTTCCATGAAATTCTCACGTTATGAAAGTCTGGGTTTCGGCTGACACGGCGAGCACCGGCTGTCTTTCGATCACGGATGCAGAGATGCGCGTCCTAACGGTACGTGTCCGTGGCTCTTCTCTGGGATGAAAGCTGACATTTTTGGCGCCCTGTGCTTGCAGCTCTGGGCCTCCACTTGGCCGCTGCTGCATGTGACAGTGTGGGTACCATGTTGCCCTAACACAGACGCCCTCGCCCCGCACTCGCCAGGGACAAAGCGAGGGCTCGAAGGGCAAGAAGCCACATCTAAGTGTCACTTCCAGCAACGTGTAGCACTTACCCACGAGAAGCTTTACTAACTGTGCTGTTGGCCATGCAAACCGGCCTCAGAAAGTTGCCCACTCTCCAGAACAGAGAACACAAAATTCCAGGAAAGACCCCCAAAATCACTCGCTACTCTTTTTCTTCTAAAAGGAGGGGAATAAAATTTAAAACATTTTTAAAGATTTATTTATTTATTTCAGAGAGGGAGAGAGTGACAGCTCGAGTGGGAGGGGCAGGGGAAGAGAGAATGTCCAGCAGACTCCCCACCGAGCATGGAGCCTGACACGGGGGTTGATCTCATGACCCCGAGATCCTGGCCTGAGCCGAAACCAAGAGTCTGATGCCTAACTGACTACACCACCCAGGCGCCCCTGAAACATTTTTAAAAACAAAGTCTTCTTCCCTCACAAGAATAATCTGTGCTCAGACAGAATGGTGAAGTGGTGAGGGCACGGGCTCAGTGCCAGTGTCCCCACCTCGCGGTGCCACAGGCACCAGGAGCCTGCTGACCGGCCCTCCAAAGCCTGGCCTCCTCACCTGCTTGGTGGGGACAGAGGCGCCCGCCCACCAAGCTTTCAGGAGAACTTAGTGACAGCACACATTTTAAGCATTTAGCTTAGTGCCTGGTACAAAGACAGTAGTTTTAGGGTGGGGCTATCATCTTTTTATAATTATCAGAAAGCAAAAAAGACCCCCTTACCCAAAAACTGTCACGGGGAAATGAGGCATTGGCCTCACGTGCAGATATTTAGGACCAAGTGGAGCCTGCTTTTGCTTAGCCAACCGCAGGGTGGGAGCTGTGCAAACATGCAAACAACACACGTCCATCTCCCTCCTGAGATGAAAGGTGGGCGGGCGGTGCCACCCCCTGGACCAGCCCTCCGGAGGGACCCTGGAGGCTGGACGAGTGACACTTGTCGGGCATTTCTGGTCCTAATTCTGCGGTGAGCATAGGGAGCAGACTGGGCAAGCACGGTTGCATTCATTGTTAGCACTAGAGGAATTCAGTGGGCTGGACATCGGCAGACCTCAGAGATTGCCAGTTAACAGCAAATGAAAATTGTAAGCTGGTCAGAAAACATGATTTTTTTTTTGAAAACCTGAGTTTCTTGATTTTTTTCCCCAGATTGGTTAAATTTCCTTGGACTTTATTCTGTATGTAATACAAGAGACAGAATGTCTTTGAAATGAGACCACTGTGGTAAGTTCCACGGAGGGCAGTGGTTTATAGGGTCCTGTAGGGTGGGGCCATGACACTGGAGTGTGTGCGGGCGTGAGTGCGCTCTATGTGAAGCCACGTGCCAGCCTCTGGAAGACAGGGACTTAGGACGTGTCAGGTCCTGCTTGACTGTGCAGATCACGGAGCCCGACAGAGATTCCGACACGCCACGTGGACGAGGGAGGCAGTGACCCCTGCATCATCACTCGGTTTGTGAGGGCGACCTGACGAGGCGGTCGGGAAGCATCACGTGGGCACAGAAATGCTCGAGATACAAGAGCGACAAGAAGACCCTTATCTGGGCACCTGGACAAGTTCTCATGGGGCTTCCTTTTCTTAGGAATAGCAAATGAAGTTGCAGTATAAAAACATTCTTATTATGGGCATACAGCTATCAAAATCCCACTGAAAGGTAATTTTCTCAGACCATATGTTGTATGATTCCACTTAGGTGGAACGTCCAGAATCAGGGCCTCTCTGTAGACAGTGAGGAGATCAGTGGTCGCCTGGGGCTGAGGGTGGGGAGGGTGAGCGGTGGGGCTGCTAGCAGGCACCGGGCACTTCGGGGGCTGCAGAGAACCTTCTAAAATGAGCTCGTGCTGACAGCCCGTGAGCGCGCTAAAGCCACTGGACGTACATTCAATGTGCTGAATTCTTGGGAACAGAATTTATACCTCAGTGAGGATGTAAAGCGAACCTTCCTTCTGTCTGACATCTGCAAGGCTCCGGTTTACTCTGATGCCGTCATTTGTTGTGACGTCCAGGCAATGAGCTTAGTATTGGTCCAATTTCCATGACGGTTTGTTTACAGCTGAGCAAGTTTATACAGGGCGAAATGAAATGCTCCTATTAATTGTGTACAAGAATTCGTAGATGCATTCACAGTTCCCTTGATGTCAGAATGCAAAAATGTTTTACTGGCTTTCATTTTTTTTAAAACTAAAAGGTTTGGTGTGCCGCTTTTAGATATTTCATGACAAAAAGTGTAATGTTTACTTAGTCCAGATGTTGTCTGATTCTACAATATTAATGTAAATCAGGAAAAGCGAGGTTACAACCTAACATTCTGCTATTACTACGCGTCAAACAACACATCATTGCATTGTCTTTGCTTTCTATCTTTAGCTGGCTAATTGCAAATATCCTCAGTTCTACTTTAGGAGCCTAGTCTATTACAGTCAAGCTGGAGTAGACTCAGAGCCAAAGCCCCTGGGACCCCGAGAACGTTTAGCCGGGCTGCACTTTGGTCCAGACAGGCTGGCTTGGGTTCCAGAGCAGGGGGGCCAGGCCAGGCCTTACTTACCTTGACATCTGAGGCTCCGTGGACTTTCCCCCAACCGCTGTGGGCTGAATCCCACCCTCGAAGGGAATGCACGGCACTCCCAGGACAAGACGTGCGCGGGCTACCCACCTGTCCATCAGCGCTCCCTCCCTGCCCTGGCCTCTGGGGACAGCCTGCGTCCTCCTCTGTGAGCAAGGCCCATCGCAGCCACGGCTTTGCCTCTGCCACCTCGCTGCGTTTTACACTCTCGACCTAGAAGGAGCTGTGATGGAGCCTGACAGGGTGAGCCAGAGCGGGAGCCGGAGGAGACGCGCCGGGAGATCACTGGGGCTGGCCACACAGTGCTGTGTCCAGACGCTGAGGCCCATCCCACCCTGGACGTAATCCGAAGGCAGGGAGGTAGCGAGAGTGCTGCCATTTGGGAATGGCGGGAAATTGTGGGGCCGTAACAAAGGCAAAGACATTCGGAGGAGATCTTGCAGGCTTGGTAGAGAAGGAGGCCGCACGCACCAGCGCTGCTGAGCGCCAGTCTTGGGCTCACCCCCCCCTGCACAAGCACCAGTAAAATACCTTCACTTACCATTGTTGAAAAGGTGTGTGATTTAGACTTTTCTTGGCTTTTTAAAGGAATTGCTTCTTTAAAAACTCGGGCTGGGAGAATTGTTTGCACACGAAGTTTACGCCCTGAGTAGTGTTTCTGCCTCTCCCTCCACTTGGCCTCCTCCCCACAGCGGCTCCTCCCCGACTCTGCGGGTCGGTCCCCTCAGACCCTCCGCACCGGGCTCCCTCCAAGGAGTCTCTGCTCCTCACCAGCCAGGACGGGCCACGGGCATGCAGCCCGGACAGACTTCTACCTGAGCTATGTTACACTGTGAGCGGCAAGCTCCGGCAATCCGCTCACAAACTCAGTCATATTCCGTTGGCCGTCAGGCCCTGCTCTGCACCAGAATGTGGACGTGTGGGGGCCGGGGGGGAGGCGCGGGGCTGCTGGTGGGCGTGGGAGCAGGTCCTCAGCTGTCCCGGCCTCTGCTAGCCGACTCCCATGCCGTGCCTTACCCTCCCCCAACCAGCCCCTTGGTCTTCTCCGACTTGTTGCCTCAAGCCCTGTTCCCGGCGGTCCTGGCACTCAGCACGCTCCAGGATCTTCTCCGTCCCGTTCCAAATGCCATCACCTTCATGACAATCTTGTGCTATGGACTGAAGGCCGTGTGCCCCCAAACTCATGTGTTTAAACTTCTCCCCCAAGGTGATGATGTCAGGGGGTGGGGCCTTTGGGAGGTGATGGGGTCATAAGGGTAGGACCCTCATGAGTGAGATCAGTGCCCTTATAAGAGGCCCCAGAGAGCCCCCTCGTCCTGGTCAATCACGCGAGGATGCCTCAAGAAGACAGACGTGCAGGAAGGAAGTGGGCTCTCCACACACGTGGAGTCCGCTGGCCCCAGCCTGTGGTGTTCCACGGCCGCCGCCCACACGGCCTCTCGATAGATGCCGACCCCCGTGCGCCCACAGCACCTGCAGGACGCCTCTCACACTGCGGTCAGCTTTGTATTTTGCTGTTTGTGCGGTTGTCTTACTCGTTCCGTGCATCTCATTCACCCTGTTCTCTCTGGCGACACTACTAAGTGCCTAAGAAATATTTGTTATAACAAATAATAACTCTCAGCTCTTCCTACTGAAAATTTTAGGACAAATTTTTGACGGTAGAAACTTAGCACCCATCAGAGAGTGTGACACGTTTATTTTCAGATGTATTTTAAGGCACGATGATGCCGTCATTAAATTTAGGTGCTAAGACAGCTCAGCGACCCAGAATTAATGCCCCGCAGCGTGTCCTCTGGGTCTTGATCTCTTGTCTCCCACTTACCAGACAACAATCATGAGCAGGTTTTAAACTCTGAGTATGTTTCTGTACCCGAAGAATGGGAATGGAAATAGTCCCAACTTGAAGGATTTATTTGAGGACTAAGCGGGAGAATGCACACCAAGCATCCAGCCCAGTGCGGACACAGAGCAAACACGCGGAGGTGACGGCTTCCCCATGTCCACTCAGCCTGACCGCTGATGCTTCTTCAAGGCCACCGCCTGTCATTTCTTTAGGCCAGATGTTTGTAGGCTGAGCACTATGCTGCACATCAGCTCTGTTTTACAAGACACAGAGACTGGGAGACAGGACGTCAGATCGACATGATAATCACTGGCCTCTGCTGACATTCCACAAGATCCCTGGGACCTCAGCAATATCCACTCTGAGTAGAGTGCACACCGAGCCTGCCCCTCCTCTTCCCTTTATAAAGGGTTGGTAATACACTTTGGTGGCATATGTTCCGTTAGTCTGAGTTTGCTAATGCTCGGCACTCCAGAAAGGAGGGAAGCAGAGCTCCCTCCAAAAACAACAACAAAAAACCCTCAAAATAAAAAATCCTCATTAAAGAATATTAATACTCATGAATTAAGAAAAACAAAAGGAGAAATTGCCTGGAACATATTCAGATCACCCTTTGATTCTGTCCACTGACACGTATAAACGACTGCTCCATCACACAGAGGCACGGGGACCAGAACGGAGCTTGGAGCTCACAGCCGCCCGTCCAGGTGAGCCGGGCCCCTGTCAGCCTCGGGCAGGGTGCTCACCTGTTCTCCGCTGAAAGCTGGATAATTGTGGGATACAGACTGGCACCCAAATTATTTTTCAGTGTGATACACAAACATATTAACATATGTTGATAGCTCTTTCCTTCCCCAAAGTAAAGATGGTGTGAAAAGATGGAGATTAAACAAAATAAAACCACAGGCTGGATTCATGGCTTTTTGCAAGAGGCCACACTGTTTCAAGTGATTTCCTAGAGAATTAAAATGCAACACAAGTTCGAGTATGAACACAAACTCCTATGGACAGAACAACTATTATTAGACGTATTTAAGTTTTAAAAGCCACCTATGGACATAAATGCAGTTTCCTTGTATAAATTTAAAAATTTTCACCTTCAGCATTTTGTCCTCAAAAAGTAGAGGCATCACAAGGATATTCAAAGACACGTATCAGACCGGGACACTCATTTTATTTGTTGGCCAGCCCTGTGGGAGCCACACTTGTATTTTTAACTCCTGTGGTCGAGTCCCCACCTCATTATGGAACCCTTAGGGACCAACGACCTCCCTTGTGGTCCCAGGAACTCAGGGAGCATCTCGCTCCCCAAAACCTGTGTCACAGAAGATCCCATATGAACAGTGTTGGAACAACAGGCAGCAACCCCACGTTTTCAAAACTCAAATCATAAGGCAAGACAAAACGGGTCCAGTGTGACACCATCCTGGTTCGCTGTGTGGTGGTTTGTATGTGAACATGTACACACATCAAGAAAGAAAGGAAGGAAGTACATGAAAATGTTAGCCAAAACAAAACAAAACAAAACAAGCCAGTCATGGGCTTTGGGGTCATTTTCCCTTTTTTATTTGTTTGTATTTACCACATTTTCTACAATGAACATGAATTACTTTGGAAATTGGAAGGGAAATCTTCTTAAAGTGAAATTTCATTGTGGGAACATTTTCATTTATTTATTTATTTATTTATTTATTTTTAAAGATTTTATTTGGTTATTTGAGAGAGAGAGCAGGAGTGGGGTGGGGCAGAGGGAGAAGCAGGCTCCCCAGTGATCAGGGAGCTCGACACAGGGCTCGATCCCAGGACCCGGGATTCATGACCTGAGCTGAAGGCAGACGCTTCACAGCCTGAGCCACCCAGGCATCCTTTTCTGTCTTTAATTTTCACGAGTCTATGACAAATCTTGGTGTGGACTTGGGTTTTTGTTGATGGGGTTCGTCCACTCAGCTTCTTTGTAGGTTTGTACCTTACCAAATTTGGACAGCTTTCAGCTACTATTTCTTGGAGCGTTTTCTTCAGCCAGCCCCGTCTCTCCTCCCCTTCGGGGCTCCGCGGCCTGGAGCCTCAGCTCTTCCGTCAGAGCCGCGCCGGCCCCTGAGGTTCCGTCTCTTCAGTCGCTTCTCTCTGCTGTTCAGATGGGGTCACTTCTCTTGTTCTAGCTGCCGCCTCCCTGATTTTCCCTCTGTCCCCTTCTGCTGCTGAGACCACCGACTGAGCTTTCTGTTGTGCCTGTCACAGTGTTTTCAGTTCTCAAGCTTCTGCTCGGCTCTTCTTTGTGTCTTCTGCTTCTTTGCCGGGTTTTCTCACTTAACGTTTCGTGGGCCTGTAGTTCTTGTGGCAGCATCTTTTCCTGCGATGCGATAACATCCGTGTCAGGACTTGTATCATCTTTGCCATCTCAGAGGTGACGTTTATTCAGCTTGAGACCTTCCTGGTTCTTGGTAGGACGAGTGATTTTCGACTGAAGCCTGGACGGCTTCATATCACGTTGTGAGCATCGGGACCTTATTCAGACCTTGTGCCTGGCTGTCTCTGCCCGGCTGTGCGCCAGCAGCCCAGGTGGATGCACTGCCTCACCTGTGCCCAGCGGGAAGTCCAGGTGTGCACCGGCCTCGTTTGGCACCTGCGTGGGGGCGGTCATTGCTGCCGCCAGGCCGTGGGGGCTCCGGCTGTCCCCGGGGGTCACAGCCAACACGAGGTGGGCAGGTGTCCACATTACCACTGGGGAGGGTGGTCATTGTCCAGAAGTTGCCTGTCCTGCCGGGCAGCCCCTCTCCTGGTCCTTGGGCTGGAGAGAGCGGCTCTTCCGGGGGTTTCTCCGTCTCTGCCCGACACTCTCTGGGCGGTCAGCTCTTCAGCTCTGAGTCTGGGGAGGCTCGGGGAAGTCTCTGCCCAGCTGGTTGCCTCCTCCCACCCTCAGGGTCTTCTCGGGTATGCTTTGCAGGTGTTTTAGTTATTCTGGAGGGAGAGCATGACACCTCATCCTACGGGAAGCCGGTTGGCGCTGTTTCCACATCTCTCGCCCATGCTGGCCTTTTTTAGCCTCCTAATCTTTTGATTGACAGAAGTCCTTAATTTTGATCATTTTGTCCCCTTTTCAGTTAGTAATTTTTATGTTCAGTTTTGAAAAACCTTCTCTTGGCCCATAAACGTATTTTAACCTGTGGAATTTTCTAGCAGATTTATTACTTTACTTCTTGCATTTATGCCTACATTTCACCTGGGATTGAGGTTTTGGTTCAGCATGGGGTACACAGAGCTCGAGTTTAAGTTTTTTCATCTGGATGCTCAATTTATGACCGAAGCAGCTGTGCAAGCAGCAAGGGAAGGATGCTCTGTTTAATAAACAATGCTGGTCACGGATATTCATACAGCATCCATAACACAGAATGTCCCTCCCTATATTGAGATCTTCCACTTTGAAATTCAGGGTTTTTCGGATTTTAGAAAAGTAGCCTGGTCCACATAGCATTTGCCACATAACATCTGCAGTGGTACCTGTTTGTCCCCTTAGTTATTTGAGAGAGAGAGAGCAGGAGACGGAGAAGCACGTGTACAAACCACAGAATATGCAGGTGCCTGTGTGTGCGTGGACGCATGCAGCGTGCAAGACCCACAGGCACAAACACGCCAGTGTCCCATAAGTGGCTTCACTTTAGTTCAGGTCAGGTTCACCATCAAATAAATTTTAGGACCACTTCGGATTTCCAAAACACTTCGCATTTCTCGACAGTAACAGCCTTAGATCTGCGCTGGGAAGGGCGCTGCACGTTTTCCTCTCTGACCCATGACTCAGCTTCTACCTGAGTCACCCCAGTGACAACAGACCCCCCTTCTGCTGGGTGGCCTCTTGCGGCTCTCGTGGGCACAGAAACGCAACAGCAGGAAATACAGTGATCCCTATGTGTCCACACCCTTCCAGGCAGGCTCCTACAGAGGACTGGATTTCACGGCATTTCCCATGGAACATTGCTCATTTTACATAAAAAGGAAAGCAGCATAATTTGTAGATAACCCCCAAAGGGAAACTTGGCAATTTAATTAAAAGCAGCTCTTGAGGCCTTAAGCATTTTATTTTTCATTGTGACAACTCTGGAAACCAACAGCCTAATATGCCAAGGGAGAGATGGGCAGCTGGTTTATCCTTAGTGGAACTTTCCTGAGAGTGTACCCAAACTGGGCTGCACAATTTGATTTGTAGCAATAACCCCAGTAGCTGTTAAGTGAGAACTTAGTATAATCGCTGATCTTTTGGACATAAGTTTCCTATCAAGACACCAGCCACACTGAGGTTCTCATTGTGCATCCCTAGCTTGATTCCAATATCTGTGCTCCTGACATCACATTTGCTTTGTTTCTGTCCTTGGTCATAAAGGGAATATTTTTAAGTTGATGGTCCTTTATCTCTTTTATCATTTTATTTTTTTTTTATTTTTTATTTTTTTTAAAGATTTTATTTATTTATTTGAGAGAAAGAGAGAGAATGAGAGATAGAAAGCACGAGAGGGAAGAGGGTCAGAGGGAGAAGCAGACTCCCCGCTGAGCAGGAGGCCCGATGCGGGACTCGATCCCGGGACTCCAGGATCATGACCTGAGCCGAAGGCAGTCGCTTAACCAACTGAGCCACCCAGGTGCCCTCTTTTATCATTTTAAACTTGTTCAAGTTTCTTGTAAGTAAACTATTAGATGATATTTAGACCATTCTACATTAAAGCCAACCTTATATTCAACAACCATATCCTAAAATTCATCTTTGGAGACATCAGGGCAAATGGTTTTTCTAGATTCTCTGAGTGTTTCTGGGCTCTAACCATCTGTCTTAGCCTCACGTCTCCATCAGAGCTGGGCCAAGGGCTTCCATATACGTAGTCCACTTGGGCAGCATCCTGATGATTTAGATCCAGTGCCTTGATCTCCAGAATCCATATTTAGGTGGCTCTGGGACTCAGGTTCTAAAGTGTGGACCACCTATGGTCACTGCTTTTCAAAGCATGGTCCAATTTTGTCAGAATTGCCTGGGACCATTTTTGAGACAGCAATCCTGCACATGGACCCTTAATCTAACCTACCGGGATCTTTTCAGGGAGAGGTCAGAAGGCCTGATTATAACTGAAATGTTCTCTCAAGTGGGGCAGCTCTAGAATTTCTTTATAGGGGGGCCCCAGTCAAGCTATGTAGCTAGTAATGAAGGCAAAGGGGCTGGTCAAGGTGCCGTGTAACAAACCCTGCATTGTTACCTGGGTCATATGTTGATTTGGGGTGTCCCCCACCCTTGGCGTCACTCCCACTCAGAGCTCTGGTTCAAGGACCGATGTAGGGAGCCCTCAAAGCCATCCCAGGATGTCTTGATGAGGTGAGGGCTCCCTGGAGTTGTCTTTTCCCAGGGTGTCCAAGCCTGGTATATGGGAAACCAGCCGTCATCTGTACTGGATGGGGGATGCCCAGGCAGGGAGGTGGAGATGGATAGGCTGAGCCTGTGTCTGCAGTTACTAACACGGAACCTGGTCATCTCTGTGTGCCTCAAATTATTGATGGACAATAGAATTTGAGCCACGTGGAGGACTATTGTATACTTGGTGACTCTGAATGTGTACTGATAACCACCTGGGGATGCACTACAAGGTCCACAAGTTCCCAGACATTACCGACACCTTGCTCTGAGGTTGTTTTCCCCAATCCGATTGGGAAAATCCAAATGTGCCACAGGGAGCTTATGCACGCATGGAACTGGCCACCCAATGCTGTCACCTAGGTTTGGGTTTTAAAACTTGCAGGTGGGCAGTGGCAGAAAATGGCATTTTGCCCTACAAAAGTCAGTGAACTTCATGATGTAGACGAGAGTGTAGGGCTGGTGGGCTCCCGCTTTCCTCCAATACCTCCGGACAACCCTTTCACTCAGAGCAAAACAAAATGGCAGCACTCATGTTGACCTTCTGTTTTTCTGTCAGAGAAATGAACATAGAGTGGTTTTCCTTGGACGACGTGGATACATATCAGCCTTTTGATTGTCAACGTGGACTTCGATATCACAAGGTTGTGTTTGCTGGTCTACCGATGTCTGTGCCACACGATGGCCACAGTCGGTGAACCAGTCCACCACGCGGCATCGGGTTTCCGAGCGAGGATGCGACTGTAGGAGAAAGATGATCCGCTGTCTGCAGACACAGATCCGCTCCAGAGCGCTGGCTTTGCACGTCGTCACGTGCTGTGTGTATGGAACTATGTGCGACCTTGGGATGCGCTCTGCTTACATGTTTTGAGGAAGTCCTGTCTTCTCCTTTTACAGATATACGCGTATTAGAAACATCACGATGTACACATATGGATAGCCCCAGATATTCCTACATGGTCACACGATTGTGTGTGTTTGCTGCCACTTCAATTTGTGGCTTTAGCAGACAGGCCTGCAGAGTGCAAGTAAGGTGGAGTAACATTTCACGACCATATTTTCTAAAAACAGGCATCACTTTATCTAAGAAGAAAACTTTCATGACGTAAATACGTATTTAAAAAGCACCAGCAAAAATCGTGGTGGGTGGATAATATGCATTAGGCAAACAATCATATCCTATCGGGACCAGAATCCTCTGAAACATTCCCAGGAGGGTCGATTACAGGTCACTGTTTTGGGAATTTGAATGCCCTTGTCACCCGGCAGGGAAGTCGGTTGGAGGCGCTCCTCTAGCCGAACACCAGTTGTAGAGGTTACCTACCCAGGGACGTGGAGGCAGCCGACGGCTGTTACCCGGAGGCCACGAGGAACCACTTTGGACGGGTTTCTAGTGGAACCGGCTGGCTCCTGGGGCTCGTGGAGATCTACCCTGCGTGTGCCTGCAGGAGACAGAGAGCTAGGAAAACCAAACAGGGCCCAGAAAAGAGGTGCAGAGCACGTCCTGGCGCTGTCTGTGTCTCGCTGTCACCGTCGGGCGTCCGGAGGCCCCCCGGAACCTCTGGCTTCTGTTCATGGGGGAAAGGGCTTCTGACCTGGGGCCACGCAACCCCCAAAATATATCCGCATGCTCATGTCTGCGTGTCGTTTCTGTATTGCCGAGAGACACCCACTAGCTTCCCTCACAACCCACGATGGAGGATGAGACTCGGCTCAGTTCATTTTTAAAAATTAGTTTAAATAAAGGTTTATTTTAGAGCAGTTTTAGGTTTATAGAAAAATTGCAAAGAGAGTTCAGACCATTCTCCATATACCCCCACATCTAGTTTCTGTTATTAACATTTTACATTGGAATGGTGTGTTTGTTACAATTAATGAGACAATGTTGACACATGGTGATACCTTAACGTCCATACTTTCATCAGGTCCTTAGTTTTTTCTACTGTCCTTTTCCTGGTCTAGGACCCAGGTTACTTTGAGTCATCAGGCAGGTTGTGCCTTTTCCTTCATTCTAGGATTTCTAGTACCAGCATCTTAAGATCATGTCTATTTTTTCAAATAAGGATCCAGTGACGTGGATTAGAAAATTCAGATTAGACCATGATCCTGCAAAGCCCTGACATGCCAGGATTCATATCGCTGTTTGTACTTAGCTCATCATTCCTCGGGGATGGGAGCTCGTGGACCCAGAAGCATGCTTCATTCCTTGTCATGCAGGATCCCCGACAGCGCCCAGCAAAGGACTACCTGGTCAGCCTTTGTATTTGGCTGGCTTAGAGAATTCTTCCATGTCAGTTTCTTTATAAAGGGAAGTCCTCCTCTATTCCCGTCGGATAAAAGAATAACATTCAAATCTGGGTTCTGGGCCTCAGTTCAAATCCCATTGCACACTGGCCTCTGAGCGCCAAACCTCTGTGCTGAGGTCTTGAGAGGATGGTGGCGAGACACTGGGGAGCCCTGGCCGGCTCGCAGTTCCCGGTGACACTGGGGAGCCCTGGCCGGCTCGCAGTTCCCGGTGACACTGGGGAGCCCTGGCCGGCTCGCAGTTCCCAGGGCATGCAGCATGCTGGTGTTTGCAGAGCCTCACTCAGAGCTTGGCGTAAACAGGCAGGTTTCATCACAGAACCTTGTGTTTATCAGTACAGATAGGTAACTAGCCGATTGTTTAACTTGCTGGGACGGTGGAGACCCAGGTACTGGGTGGCGCGGAGACAGTGTCGGGCAGGACATGAGGGCCCGTGGCACTGGCACCTGCCCTCTGCTGTGGACGCTGCTGACAAGGCAAACTGTTTTTTCTTAGGATTTATCTAGTCACCATAACTCACAAAACAACAGCTCTTTGGGCAGAAATTTTTCTTAGTAATGGGAATGAGAGCAATAGGGAGAAACATGTTCTAAATAGTGACACTATTGGAAATGCTTCCTTGCTTCATGCAGCTGTCGGATTTCATTTCTTTTTCTTACAAACCAAACTGACTCAGCATAAAAAGTCATCTATTTGGAAGGGGCCTTCCATCACCACCGTTCTGAGAAGGTGAATTAGGCAACAACGACAGTTGTGAGAAACACCTCCAGTGCCACCGTCACATCAGTTTTAGCCGGTCTAGCCCAGTATTGCGGTGGATGCCCTATTTCTGTTTTGTTCTGCTTGCTTTGTTCTATTTCAGGACAGGACATCAAAGAAGGAAAATGGATCTGAAGACCACATCTGGCTTAAGTGTCAGGGACAGGAGTCCTAAGTCTGGGTATTTATTCTGATTTTTAGATAAGAGCCAGGTTCTATGCCTGTCTACCTAATAAGCATCAGAGTCTATATTTAAAAAGGACTTGACAGTATAAGTAATGCTTGCTTAAATACCCATTTTTACAAAACGGTTGCATTTCCCGTAAGATGAAGGCTCTCATGGGATCAGGTTGAATTTCTGGTGGAAGACAGTTCTTAATGGATTCCTTACGTTCCTGCCCTTCCCATGAGGGGGGCACCAAAGGCTTTGTTCGAAACCACCTTTTCAAGATGTTTGTACAGTGAACAGCATGAGAGGATGGGGAGTGGCAGGCTGGCTTCCAGCTTTGGGAGGCAGTGACAGTGCCTCCCTCGGGGAGAAGCATGGGCCCTCCCTGCCTGCTATAAAAGGCTCGGGTGCCCTACACTCAGGGTTCCCTCCTGTGACCAGCTGTGTGTTCTGGTGTCGCCCTCTGGCAACCAGGGCAAAATGCTGAGACTCTGGCAAATAACAAGCTGTTGTTCATCTCGACTCAGTTGCCTGGACTCTCCTACCAGCACTTTGAAGCAGTGCTGGGCAGCTTGTGAGCTGGGGGGTAGGTAGATGCTCAGATGCTTCACAGTTGGTAACAGTACCTACCACCATAGGTACAAATGCTATTTAATTTGTAAAATATCCCTATATTGTTTATAACCTGCATGATAATAGTTATCGCCCTTTGTACCAATAGGAAAATTGATTCAGAAAGGTCCAATGACATAGAGTGTCTCCAAAGCCATTTAAGCACAGAGGGGAGTGGACTCTCCCACCCTCTACCTGTCGGCATCTCACGGGCTGGCTGGGCCTAGAGATTTAGAGGGAATACCGATGTAAATAAAGGGACACGAAGGTTTCAGCTCTGGGGGACAGGAACTGAGGAATGTCCGTGGCCTCTTGGAGGGGCTGTGATGCGTGGCCACGAGGAGCCTGCATGTTTCCCCGGGCAGCTCCCTGCAGCCCAGCTTTGCCTGGGGTTGCGCCAAAAGCAGCTCCCCTGACCAGGGCAGGTACCTCTGCTGTTTCCCGGTCACGAAGACCAGGCCCCTCATGGTTTGCACAAAGTTGCTGGATGCCTGCTTACTGCTCCGCCTCTCACTCTGGTTTCTCATGGAGCCCGTGCTCTGGGGGAAGCGCTAATGTCAAGGAGAACCATGATGCTCAGCTCTTCAAAACCTGTTTGGTTTGGCATGTGTCTCTACTCTTGGTGAGCACTAAAAGGAAACAACGAAACCAAGCATGGGGAAATAAACAAACAAACAAAAACCAAGCATGAGATAAACATTTGTTTTTAGCCCAGCTGCTCGAGGAGCAATGTGGGCAATGTGTATGGGAAGTCACAGAGACTGACCTCCCCTCCTAGGCAGCCTCCGACAGGAGACCTCGCTGCCAGGGCCCAGGCAGCTCATAGACTCTTCTGCCCAGGTTCACAGCTTTCGGTGGCAGGCCTTCCTGCAGAACTTGGGAATTGTGCTCACCTGTACCATGCAGGAGGAAGGAGGAAGTGAAGCAGCTGAACTATTGACACACCAAGAACATTGGCACGGTGGCCTGGGGCAGGGGTGCAAACCCAAAAGGCTGCAGAGCAGGCGGGTACATGAGTGGGCCAGGTGTGCAAACGCTGTTAAAGGAAAGCAGCAGTCCCACGTGAGGATGGCGGATGGTGTGCATGTGGCCTCAGGGGCACGCAGGGAATGGCTGGGTGGAAATCTAAAGTCCTCTGACGTCTCCAGGACAACTGCTCGTCCCGGACAACAGCCCCGGACGATGGTGCCGTGTAGACGAGCAGGCCAGGTATCTCCAGGTATGGTCCTTTTATACGAGCTAGAAATCTGGGCTGTGGGGTAAAATTGCACAAGGAATGCAGTTAAAAACAATGATGAGACATGGTGGTTAAAACAAGTGCACGTTTGCTGGCTGAACCCCACTTGTGTAGCGGGACGGAGACAGGGAGTGCTGGTCACTCCACCGTGAGCGTTGCCTTGGGTGGCATAGGGTCTCTGCAGGTGTTGTTGGGTACGATGAGGTCGCGTGGCTTAGTCTGGACCCTAATGTGTAGGAAGAGGAGACCCGGGGGGCGGATCACCACGCGCAGACGGAGGCAGGGGTCGGGTGACACTTGTGCAAGCTAAGGAGCGCCAGTAGCCCTGGAAGCTGGACCTGCCGACATCTTGACTGGGGCGCCGGGCTCCTGTGACTCTGAGAGGGTAAGCACCCGCTGTTTTCAGCCCACTCCGGGACTTTGCTCCAACAGCCCCAGGAGCCGGTATGAGAGGAGGCGGGTCTAGAGGACAGTCAGGTGGTACAGGAGGAAGAAGCCCTGAAAGAACAGGACAGTATCTAGGGTGTAGCAGACGGCAAACCACGGTGGGGGCACCTCGGTCGTGGCCACAGTGATAGCGTGGAGCTTGGGTTTTCACATCTTGGTTCTGTGGTCCTCATCTGGGAAACATGCACACTGCACCGTTCCCTGAGATTCATGATGATCATTAGCTTATTTAAGGCTCTGAGAAGTCCTGCCGCAAAGAAAACCAGCTTAAGTCTTTCCATCAAGTGTTTTCCCAGATGATTTGCTCCCAGGCCACACCCTTGCTCAGTGCCGCAGTTTCTACTCTACAGATAGGCTGTTTACAGACGCTAAGTAAATCATTCAGGGGAAGCAAGTAGAGGAAGAATTTAAGCTGGAGGGCTTTTCACCCGGATACTGTAACTTTCAGCCAAAACAAACTCAAAATTAACTGGTCCAACATTACAATTCCAAGTTAGTCAAGGATTGCTTTGGAAAATACCATTTTCTTTTTTTTTTATTTTAAAGATCTTATTTATTTGAGAGCGAGAGAGAGCGAGAGAGTGAGAGAGCGCATGCGCGTGTGAGCGGGGAGAGAGAGAGAAGCAGACTCCCCGTTGAGTGTGGAGCCCGATGCGGGGCTCGACCTCACAACCCAGAGATCATGACCTGAGTGGAAAGCAAGAGTCGGTCACTCAACCCACTGCACTACCCGGGAGCCCCAAGTAAATAGCATTTTCTTGATGTTGCCCTAGAATTAAAAGAATATCTAGTACAGAATTATCTAGGCCACCTTCGGACCCAGGTGAGTCAGGAAGATTCGGTACTAAGACAAATCCTTGAACAAGGTTCTTCTCAGAACAGCCTTGGCGTTGGAAGTGCCACAAGCAGGCACCGAGAAAGCTCAGCGTTTTCACGACGAACAGACGCTACGTGTCTGTGTCTTGAACGACTGAACGACGTGATGGCCCGAGTCATGTGAAAAGTAGTGACTGGAGGGTTGACAGCATGCTTGGCTCGCAGAGTTCCCACTCAGTTAGTTTCTAAAGTGGTCTTTGAGCAAAATACCCCTGCCTTGGTCGTCCTGTCACGTGGCCTGTTCCACGAGAGACCTTCTGAGACAATTCGGGGTCTGGAAAACTTTGTCCTGGTGCCTCTTTGAATCACTGTTTCCAGGCAAAATTCCTATTTTGTGTGCCGTAGGAATGTGTGAGTTCCTTTCTGCGTAAACAGCTCCTCCCCGGCACAGCCGCAGGGCCCTACAGCCCAGGAAGGCACATCTCTGCTGGGCGGCTGGGACCCCGTCAGTTTACTTCAGGATTTAAAACAAGTTTTACCGTTACGAAGAGGGTTTTGGTTCTGCTGTTATTTCTATTATCTAGAACATGCCCAAATGCTTTAATCATGCTAATGTTTACCAAATTCATTATATATTTTCCTCAACAACCTATTGTACCCATCCTGCTGAGGAAAAAGACTTCTGGATCTCTGTGTAGGTGAAAGCTAGATTTATTGCACCAAAGGAAAGCAAGCCGTGGTTTGAAAATCCCACTTGTATAGGCATCAGCACATACATTCTCTCATAATTCACAAAAAGCTACTGTTTCTCTTAGATTGTGAAAAATACAAAAAGTATGTATTTGCCCAATTGTTTGATTTGGGGCTATGCCTTGTGTAGTCAAGGTGATTGATCAACGGAAAATCTCCTTCTGAGTTTTGTTTATAATTCTTTTGTCACTGAATTACATGTAATTTCAGAAGTCAAATGGTCACTCATTAGAATGGGATGCTTGCCTGTTGGTATTAAATGTGGCCTTCCCAGGATCTGATTAGGCCAGAGCTACAAAATTATACTTCTGATGGTTTTCTTCTACTTAAAGATTAAACATTTCTGCAGGACAATCCTCTCTTTTATTTTAGCTTTCTCAAAGTCTGATTTATTTCTGACTCTTGCACTGGCTCTTGTTGGACAAGTATACCTTGCCATTTCTTTGGTATAGTTAGACCTACTCTCCTTAATTTCTTATATGAATTACAAATAATCTTCCAATAACCCCAGGAACATATCTTAGTGTTTACTCTTAAGTGTGTCTCACCTTAAAAATTATTGCATTTTATCATTTCACTGCCAAGTAGCAGATGCTCTTTCCGTTGTATATTCATCATCCAAAACCAATGTCACTGGGGCGCCTGGGTGGCTCAGTCATCAAGCGTCCTTCAACTCAGGTCATGATCCCAGGGATCGAGCCCTGAGTCGGGCTCCCTGCTCAGCCAGGAAGCCTGCTTCTCCCTCTCCCACTCCCCCTGCTTGTGTTCCCTCTCTTGCTGTGTCTCTCTCTGTCAAATAAATAAATAAAATCTTAAAAAAAACCCCAAACCAATGTTATTAAAATCCTTCACCATTACATCAGAAATGCATACACTCGGTGAATGATTCCTATAATTGAAACTTCATTAAGTTTGTTCCAAAATATTTAAATTCAAATAGGAATCACTCTTCTTAATATCTAATAAAGCTTCCATCTCAGGAACTGCAAAAATTTTAATTAATGTATAAATAATTCTGGTATAAAGGAATGTACATCTTCATTTAAAAACCAAACCCCAAACATAAAATGTTGACAGAATAAATACAAGGGATGTATCATGGTGAATGAGCACTCAGGAGTTGATAATAGCGCTGGCAAATGCTTCCATAGAACTGACTACCTGCCAAGCATTGGCCCAAACTCTTTACATGTGAATGAACTCATGTAACTTCCGACGAGCCTGGGAAGCAGGTGCTAGGATGATGCCCATTTTACAGAGGAGGCAAGTGAGGCATACAGCTTAATCAGCATGCCAGCTAGTAAATGCTGGAGCCCAAATTTGAATCTTGGCAGACTTCAGATTTTCTGCTTTAGCCTTGACTCCTTATTAAGTAACCCAAAGACTCAAAAGAAGAGAAAGCAAGTAAGAGAGGAAAGGAAAGCTCTATGCAGACAACGATGTTTGTCAAACATTCTGGCCATGACCACTCCACGTAGAGGTCCTGTCTACGCACATGCGGATACAAAGTGGGACTCATTGTTTCAACTTGCCTGCAGCCTGACATTCTCTATTCTACTTTCCTTCATTGAAAAAATGCTGGTTTAGGGGCGCCTGGGTGGCTCAGTAGTTAAGCGTCTGCCTTCGGCTCAGGTCATGATGGATCAGGCTCCCTGCTCCGCGGGAAGCCTACTTCTCCCTCTTCCACCCTCCCTGCTTGGGTTCCCTCTCTCGTTGTGTCTCTCTGTCAAATAAATAAATAAAATCTTAAAAAAAAAAAAAGAAAAAATGCTGGTTTAGAGCCACTAAAGTGATTTCATGACCCACAAATGGGTTATGACTCACACTTTGAAAACTACCACTCAGGTGGAAACCCTGAGTAACAGAATGAGCATGCGGAGCCATTTAAAAAGGAGAGACATCTATACAAATTCTGAATTCTTATTCTGAAGATGATGGACAAAAACTTCAGAATCAATTATTCTAGCTTTCAGGTCAATATGAAACAATGGTATGGATTAAACCTGAAGTCTGAAAAATTCTAACATGTTAATGAAATACTTAGATTAAATTTTTGATATGGGCAACAAATAAAACACCACAATTTAGGATTTGTCATTATTTCTTAAATTGTCAGTATAAATGATGAGCAACTTAGTTTTTGATTTATCTGTATTACATTTCAGAACATTTTTAGGCAGTGGGGATATAATATTCTACCGATAATATTTTGGCAAGAGACAAAATAGCCCCACATGATCTGCTTAAGAAGGAAATAATATTTAAGAATATTTAGCATATTCCTCACATTCAACTACATAATGTTACATAATGGAAGTATAAAAATGCAAAGTAAAATACAATCTCGGCTGACGAATGGGGATGACGATTCCCTAGGGCAACAAATTAAGTACACGGAGGCAAATAGTATTTAACCAGTTGACAGTGGTACCCGATGGAATTGTTGATAAGTGTAGTAAGAATAAAGGTCACTTATACAGTTCAAAGTGTATGAAAGGTTCAGCCCTCAAAGCAAGCCTTCTGGAGTCAAATATATAAATGTGGCTCTAGGTTCATAGCAGTGTTCAATGATGAATGTACATTCAAATGTGACCCTAAGACTTAAACCCAAGATCAGATTCAAGGTTCTAATAACTACTGGGTTATAAACTCTCTGAACCAAGAACAGTTTCAAAAATATTGCATTACTTCAACATTTAATTTTAGGCTTATATGAAAATGTTTCAGGACCCCACAATAGATAAAAAAATTAAATGCCTAGAATTCACTTACTTTTGACAACTGAGTCCAGTGATGGTTACAAAGTATCTAGACTTTGGCTCAATAAAGCAAGTGCTAGAATAGACCATCAATTACAGTAAGAATAATACACTATCATTATAATGGAAGCAAGATACAGTGTAACTTTAATGAATGGAAACACACCATGTACTTTGGCTGTTTATTCATTCCAGGACCAAAACAGCTACTGAAATTTCTGAGTTTCTAATTTAGAAAATCTTAAATAGGGAGAGAACTGTTTGGACAAGCCTGGCTAACAGTTTTCAAAAACTCATTAGTCCTGTAAAATTTCAATTTATCCTCTCAAATTTGCAAGGCTTCCAGCACATTTACCAATAACACCCTTTTCTTTTCAAGTTATCCTCACCTCCATCTGCAGTTCCCCATAACATTAAGCTGAACACAGCGATGTGACCGCAGGGATACCGCTCAGCATTCCCTGTCAGTAAGCACGGCTGAAGCACAAGAAAGGGGGTGGAAAATGTTCAGGTTCTTTGGCAGGTTGGCTTTCTTCTTGGTTTACCCACACTTCTCTAAAGTTCTGAGAATATTTCTGCATATACAACACCAATTTCAGTTCATCAGCACGTTTTGTTAGACATGGATCATGCGCCCCAGGAAGGTGAGAGCCCGGGTTAAGGAGCACTGCTCTGGTGAATACAAGATTAATCCCGCAGTTCCTGGCCCTACGTGGGGTCGTCACCAACCGTGCAGGGCCTGCCTTCCACACCCCTCAGCTCGGCACGGCTCTGGCCATCCGCACCGGGGCTGCATCACTGGCAGTGGGCATGACACAGTGGACACGGAGAAGTGTGAGCGGGAGGAACCCACCGCAGGTGACCACTGCAATGGGACAGGAAGGGCGCACAGGTGTGGTTACCATGCTTGGTGGCAAAGCCACGAGGGGCAGAGCCCCCAGATGACAGGCAGGGAGGCCCCCTGCACGGACTTTGTCCCAGCTCTAGCCAGTGGCCTGCTTCTGTCTGCTTTCACTGGGTCGGAGCTCAGGGGCAGACCCCTTTACTCTGTACCCATGTCATTAAATTTAACTCTCATGAAGGACTCCAACATTCCCTTTTGTGAGGTTGAGCCTCACCCCCAATTTCTAGATGCGTGGATCTCCGAGTCTTTGGGGCACTATCCCCCACACCTGCTGTGCTCACTCTCAGCTGGTCACAGCAGAAGCTGCTAGTGAGCAGATCATCCATTGGGCCTGGACTGGTGCAGTGCCCCTGCCTGGCTCCCCTCCTGTGCTTTCTGAAGGCAGCCCCATCAGAACCCTCATCCTTGCTCTGCTCATAAATAGTCGATGGCCCCTCTGCAGGAGGGATGGGTCTTGAGGACACATGAGGGAGCCACCCTGGGAAGAGTCAGGGGAGGCATTCTGGAGAGAGGGAGCTGTCTGGTAACAGTCATTACCATGCTGGGTGGGCTGTGGACTTTAGCCCGGGGAAGCACAGTGAGGTGGTATCCTAACCCTGTTGCACAGACCCTGAAATTAAGACCTGGAGACCATGGGTCATGGCCACAGTCAGAGCTGAGTGTGAGCGCAGGTCTCTCTGGTCTGAAAGCCCGTACTTGACAGGGATGGCCCGGCATCCTTAACCTTCATGTCTCATGGGTAGCAGAGAGCATACCGCAGGCAGAATGGAGACCCTCTGGAAGATTCCACCAGCAGATATCAGTGGGAACCCATTAGGGGCAGCTGGTTTTGCCTGTCTCTCATACACACCTACTTTTCGTAGCCTCTTCCAGCAAGGGGTGGCCGTGTGACCCAGTGCTAGTCCAAGAAATGAAAGCAGAAGTCTGCTAGGTGTACTTTGTGAAAAGAGATGGGCTGTTGACTTCAGGCCACATGCCCTCTGCTGTTCTTCCAGCTGAGTGGAGCATGAATGTAATCCCTGGGACTGCAGTAGCCACCTTGGGCTCACGAGGGAGCCGCATGAGGACAAACCAACATACTAATGCCACTGCCGAATCAACCCCAGCAACTGTCAAACCCTGGACTTCTCACGAGAAAAATAAACCTCAATTAAGTTGTTAGATGGAGTTTCTGTTATCTGCAGCCAACTGCAAACCTAACTGTAGGAGAAGGGCCTGGGGAAGAAGAAGGGCATAGGACCCGGGGCCTCAGGTCATGTTGAAGGTGGGCGTCTCCTGTTCACAGCAGTGCAGGTTCAATCCTGTCTTTGTGCGGTACCCAAAGCTTCCTGTTTCCTCTCTGTGCTTAGTGCTGTTCCGAGTCCAGCCGCATCGCATCCTATTGGAAATACAGAATCCCAAGCCCCACCCCAGAGCTGTTGATCCAGAATCTGCATTTTAATAAGACCTCCAGGTGGTCTGGATGAATGTCACCGTTTTGCAAAGCCTGGATGCGTTTTGAATGCTGAACACCACACTGTGCTTCGCCTAGTCTGGAGGGAGGCCAGCCTCGTGGCCAGGACTGAGAACACCCTGCTCTGGTCACAACATCAGCGGTAAACAAATCACCCCAGAACCCAAAACCTAGAACCCTACCCCAAGCCTCTGAGGTGGGCCTGGGAATCTGTGGTTTAAGCAGACCCAGGTGATTCTGATGCACACAGTTCCAGAACCACCAATAAGCTCAACAAAAGACCGACTAGGAAGGGGGAGGGAGGTGTGCATTGTAGAGGGTGAAGTAACACCGAGCCTCGTGTAGTCTTAGCACAGGGATGTCTCCTAGCTAAGCAAGGTTGCCTGAGGGCAGGTATTGGATTTCAGTGAAATTTCTACTCTTTCCAATAGTACAGGAACCATGCATTCATCCATCCATCCATTCATCCATCCATCATATCATCCTCCATCACCCATCCATCATCTATCTATTTTTCTATCATCTATCTATCATCTATCATCTATCATCTATCATCTATCATCTATCTATCTATCTATCTATCTATCTATCTATCTATCTATCTATCTATCATCATCATCATCATCTATCTATTATCTATCATCCATCCATCATCCATCCATCCATCAACCATCATTTATCACCTACCACCCATCATCTATCCATCAATCATCTAATCAATTAAGTCAGGAATGTTAAAGAAGGACTGAACAAATGTTTTTGCTCACATTGATCATCCTTAAAAGTCCCTGGTACAGACCTTTGTTGTTTGAACTCCTTTCTCTACACTATGGGGCAGTGTACTATAACTTGCCCTTAAGTTTTAGGTTATTCTGATCAGTGACCAGAGCTAACTAGTCTGGCCCTTCAGTGAGTGGACACTCCAGATTCAAATGTCCTGTTATAGGTTTTCAGCACCTTGGAAAAATGCAAGTGCTCAGACAGTGCAACCTGTCTGAATGACAAGGCTGATTTCGGTGACACGGCTGATGGCATGGCTGCTCTCAGAACTCGGAGCAGGAACCTACAAGCAGTGCATTTAAAATAAACGTGTGACATAACTGGGCAACGTGTGGGAAAAAGCAGTGTTGATTCTCACCTCCTAAAACAGCATCCAGGCCCCCCAGGACCTGTGGACGTGGTGGGCAGAGGAGATGGCGACCATGGACCGAGGCACAGGAGACACGCCGTCTTCTGCTGAGCTCACAGAGAAGGACCATGGGGACAGTCTGGCCCTCAGACACCCTGAGACACCCCAGAACACCTCAGCCAGCCGGTGCCCCTCACGATCTGCCCTCTGTGGCCAGGAGACGGTGAACTGCCCTTGGGATATGAGTCCATGTGGCAGCTTGAGGCAGGGCCTCCATCCCAGACCCTTCTGGCAGCCCCCAGCCTCAGACAGACCACACCTCTGGGGCTACATGAAAGTCAGATGGGCCTGTGGGAACAGGTCAGCTGTCTTTGTGTCCACCTGCGTGGCACCATTTGGCTGCTCCTGGGAAGGCTGGATGTGTTCTCCACCTGCTGGGGTGACCGTCCGTGGGTGTGGGCAAGACAGTCTGGGCCCAGTGAACCTCTAGGCAGCGGATGGGCTGAGTTGTCCTGTGTGCTCAGAGCCGCCTTCTGCACGACCCCCTGTGCCTGAGATCCTGAACTCTGGTGCTCTGGTCACACGTGTGCTCTTGCCAGGGCTGTGCCCAGGGAGGGGTTGGCAAGCACCCCAAATGCCCACACGAGTGGTCTCACTTACAGTCTCTCTGGCCTTGCAGCCTGGAACCTGGCCCTGGGGATGCACAGGGCTGCCCTCGGCTCTCCCAGCTCCAGGCGGCACAGCCCCGGCCACACGTGCAAAGATAGGCCGTTTTAAAGAAACAACGCCAGTGGGTTTGGTGGGCAATTACCTGAGAAGGAACAGTTTAGAAGCCACGTGCATCTGCCCTGCATCACAGAGTCACAGCTCGGCCCTGCAGCTTGGGCGGAGGTGACGGAGAGCCAGGCACGAGGTTGCCACCAAAGCCATGGGGGGTGGGGTGGGGCTGTGACACATCTGCATTCCTCACCCGTAGCTTTGGGCACTCAAAAGCTGGAGACCTTGTTTTATACATTTTATTTTTAACTTCGGAAAGCATCTTTTTATGTTAGGAAAGATGGGAATGTTTTAAGATTGTTTTCACATTTCTAAAGGAAACGAACTCTAGCTTAAATATCAAAGGTTACAGTAGGTGCCGGGAAGGGAAGTTAGCCATCAGCAGCTGGTAGCAAAGCCCACGGGGAAGGCCCGTCCCCGGGGAAATGGACGGCTCCCACATGTTTGTGCGGTCGTTCCGCATCCTGAGACGCACGACGACTGGCTGGACTCACAGCAGTGAGTCAAACATTCTGGAATCACCTCTAAACCATTAGCAGTTCTGCTAATGGAATTCCAATACATCAAAGGCAAAGCTCCAATCTCTTTAATTATAAAAGTAGAGAGAACACAAATGATTGCAACTGAATATGCAATTTTTAAATGCATGTGAAATATTGAATATTTTCTCATCTAACAATCAAGCCAGCCTTGCAAACATATGCCAACTGTCTCATCTGTGCCTACGAAGTTTAGAAAAACTAGCATTTCCTTACCTCAGGGAGTATGCGTTAATAAAATAATGAAGCACAGAATTATTTTCTGCTCAGAAAGCTTTCCTAGTTATTCTGGACAAACAGTATTCACTGAGCTGAATTAATTGCACCTCCTTAGAAAGTTCTTACTTTGAGGAGTTACTCTCTCAGACACACAGAGCTTATCAACAAAGTAGACGCTTCTACAACATACTAAAGTAAAGATCAAAACAATTTAAATTAGTTCTTATCACAGACTGCAAGAAAGATACAGATTGGGGTTTAAGAATATTTGTTAAAGTGAGCTTTACCCAGAGCCAGGCGGTGTCATTTTCCTGCGAGATGTTGGACTGATGTTCTCTCTGCAGGTCGTTCCTCTTTCTGCGATTACAAATACTCTTTTAACGCACTCATAACTTTTCCATAACCTACAATTACTCTCTCAGTGCTCCCAAAGCCAATCCAGCGAGGACGGGCAGAACGCGCCAACCCAGCCATCCTTCAGGGCTGGAGCAAGGGGTGGGGAGGCCCTGCCACGGACGGTCCTTTCTGCCCCCTCCCCCACCCCGGGAGCACAGGTGCGTTTTGCCAGCGGGGTCGCCAAGGCCTACCTAGGTAAGGCATCACGTGCGCTCTCGCATTAGCTTCTGCCTGTCAGCCTGAACACCTCTGAGGAAACTTTGAGCCAAACGGAAACCGGCAGCCAAAGGAGGCTGTGAAGATGCTAACTCATCTGTGAGTTTCCCTTTTCAGGGTTTGTGAGAAAACCCTGAATTTGTCTTCAGTTAAATACCAAGACCAGCCATGATTTCCATTTCCTGGAGGACCCCCAAGTCTGTGTTTCTAAAACTGAGTATCTAATTCAGGGCCCCGGGAGACAAAGACCGCGGGGCACAGAGCTTGGCCTGAGGGACCACCCTTCCAAAGAACCAGATCACGAGTGTGGCTTCAAACTTGCTCTCCGAGGTACTCCTCGGCAAACCAGCTGACAAAGTAAGGGCCAGGATCAAGGCCTGGATACAGACTGAAGACACAGAAGCACCACGCCAGGAGACACGTTCTGGATGAGAGGGCAACGCAAATGAGGGTAAATCTAGAGGGTCTTTCAATAGGCAAGAACCCATCGGGGACGGAGGACTTGCTAGAGCCACTAACTTCAACAATCTGCCCCACTTTTTCAAGTCCTATAAGAGGTACTGAGATGACGAAGAATACGCCTGGCGTTTTCCTGAGGAAAAATGAATCATTTACAAATATTCATGGATAAAGTTCTTTTTCCCAAATTGCCTGTAGCTCCTAATTGAAGATCTATGAGGTTAACGCAGGAAATAGGACTCTGAGAGATGGGCAGTTTTTTCTGGTTTAGGTTGCGAGTGCTCTTACTCTCAAGGCTGGTGGCTTCCAGGTCGGGTTCTCATTGGTTGGTGCTCCTTCCTCAACAGGCAGCAAATAAAGATGTAGCTGTTTCTCAGGTGAGATCATAGGCTGGTTCGACTTATTTTCAGCGTGTGTCTACAGATTGATGCCAAATAAGTGAATGATCCCCTTAAGAGAGTGCCTTCACAATGCCTGCTTCTTTGGATTGGTCAGTGAAATCACTTAAAGCCCCAAAGAAGAAACACTCTCTTCTCCATGGCCCCGGACCCAGCCCTCCGAGGGGCCTTCGGGGTGGAGCTCACCCTGCTGCCTGCGCCCTTGATGGCAGCACCACATACTGGCACTAAAAATCACAAAACACTGAGTCAGAGAGGAAAAGCCCGAGAGGGACAAGCAAGGAAATGCTGGGGCTGCTCAGTGTTCGCGCACGCTGTCACCAGAGGACTCCCTGTGGAAAAGCACGGCGGCTCCGGGCTTACTGAAGGAAAGCAGACTTAAAATTCAAAACCTAATTTATCTTTAAAGTATTTAAATGTGTGGGAAGGTCTCTACACACTTTCCCCTTATGCATCCCTATGACTCTTGCCATCTGAAGTGTGGAAAATACTGTTTCTAAACCTGCTGGCTTTTGTCAGCGGTGGTGTTCGTGGGAGGGCGTGACGGATTTCTTCCGGGTAATTCTAGGTCAGAACAAGAGCTGTTTTTAAATTGTCCTTCATACAGCAAATAGGATTATATGTTCTGCATATAATAAAAAAAATCTGCTAGTTATAAAAGAAATAGAAGACTTTTGTCTTAGATATTATATCCCTTATTGTAAAGGGATATAATAAAAAAAAATTAAAATTCAGGTGTCCTTTAAGTTAAGCTAGAAAGGACACAAAGCACCTAGAGCACCAGGGTGGCCACTGAGGGACAGAAATCCTTCTTTGTTCTACAAACTCCACTTTATTGGTCATTTATAGGTCATTCTATAATTTTTAATATGTATATATATGTGTATCATACCAACTAAGCAGGCGTTTGAGGGTTTAAAAAGTCCCCACGTTCTCAAATAATCACATTTGGAATTGCTGTGATCAGACATTTACTTCTACACTGAACCACACACGGGGAGTGGCTCACGTGGACGCAGGGGGCCGGGTCCTCTCTTCAGGGCAGGCTCCGGACGGGCCCTGCCTCACTGCTGTCTTGGTCATCTCCCCCGGTCACTCCAGTGCTCCAGGAAACAATTCAGTCCAATCTGTCACACTTCCAAAGTCAGACCAAAAAAGGCAGACGTGGTAATAAATTAGGGCAGGAAAACCCACATTAATAGTTTATGTTCTCTAATCTCTTACTGAACAGAACGGTAAGAAATAACCATCACTTTAAATGGCATACTCTTCCTAATATATATGTGTGTGTGTGTGTGTGTGTGTGTGTGTGTGTGTGTGTGTGTGTCTATATTGTCTCGGTGAGGACCTGTACGTGAGTCTCAGGGTGCCCTACCCACGACGGAAAGCACAGCATTTGGAAAAGACTCTTCCGATAGAAAATGCAGTAAGCATAAGGTTCACAGAGCTTTCTTTATTTTACCTTAAATATAGTTGCATTTTAAAAAGCTTCAATAAATTCAATGATTTAAAATAATGAGAGATACCAACACATTTTTTCATGGTCCGGAAATGATTCCACAGATTTTCTTTAGCAAAGTCATTTGTAATAGAATTTTCATATTCATATTCTTAGGTTATCATTTGTATTTTCTCTCTATATAAATACTGTCAATTTGTCTAGTGAATTTTGGGAGGAAAAAGGAAGGTATACATTAGTGGTAGTTGTTTCAAATAAAAAGAAAAAAAACAAGAAAAGAAAAACCACCCTGGATTTTAGAAATGGAAAAGGTTTTAATGCCACCAGCTTCTACCGTTGTAGTAGGTAAGGGAGCAGAGTGGGGCCCGCCAGCCCCAATGGCGCAGGGGATGCCGACACCCCAAGCCTGTTCCCGGGGAACAGAAGTGTGGGCACAGAGCCAGGAAACCACCTCTGGTGGCTGCACTTGAAAGTCCTCCCCTCTGTGAAGGACGCCGAAGTTAATACCAGGATTTCCCAGCTGCATGGAAAAGAAAAGGGGAATATAATTTTCCCCTTGTTTTTTTATAGAATATTCTGGAGATGGAATTTAACAGAGCTGAAAAGTCAGCCTATAGACCCGCCCATAGAAATGCGTCATGGCCTGTTTCTCCCCGAGACACTAGGTCAGAAGACCTCTCAAAAGACACACAAGTACGTGCCTGCTCCTTCCTCAGCACCAGTCATCAGCCAACGAGCCCAGGATTTTAACATGACAGACGGAACCCCAAGGCCCCCAGGTGGGCTGGCATGCTGGACACGGGGTTCCACGCAGGTGACTTTATCACTCTGCCGCAAGCATGCACGGGGTGGGGCAGAGAGAAGCGAGGGGTCTGGGCTTCCGTGGCATTAGACACAAGAAATACAGCCCCGTGGAGCGGCTGGGCTGGAAACGCACGCGCCACCTGGCGATAGAGACCCGCCCCTGAGGCTGGCCGCGGCTGTGGGATGCTCAAGCCGGGCGGGCAGCATCTGCCAAGCACAGGGCAGCAGCAAGCAGGGGGACCCACTGCCTTCACGCTTCCACGTGGACAAAATTAAACAGTGCTGAGTTTAAAAACAATTGCTTTTTAGCCCTTCAGCAATACTTTTTAATTAGTTTTAAATGTTAATGGTTCCTGTAATGAACTTAGAATAGAAATATATTTAAATAAATAATTTTTAGGGATCGTTGGCATTTATGATTCTTGGATGCATGGTCTTGAGCGCACTAGAGTTGATGTCAGGAAGAAGTAAATATCCGGGCTTGTTAAGCTGCAACAGCCCTGGATTTTTACCCTGGAAATCTTTTTGAAATAAGTAGGTCCCATGTTTCCTGCGTTTTAATTTATATTATTTCCAACGGCAAGAGCCTTTACTTCCTTACCATTTTAAAAAACAGATTGAATTTACGGTCTTACTGAGTCCGCTCTTGTTTGCTAATTTCCATCCTAGCGCTGAAACCAACATGGGTTGGCCGCTAAGGTTGGGATCTGGGCTGAAAGGCTGGCCCGGACAGGTAGTTCTCCCCACGCTTCCCAGGCAAAAATCACTGCGGCTTCTAGGGGCCTGGGGTGACTGGAAAAGGAAATGGGTTGGATATGCTGAAATCCAGGCGCTACTACATTTTTTAAATTTTAAGTCCTATCAAGTGTTACTGGTGAGGTAAAGCCTCTTTTCAGTAAAGACATCCTCCATCTGGAGCAAGGGGACACAGCAGGTACGGGCAGCCCCTCCCCTCCCACGCCCCACCTGGAACGGGCCTTGACGCACAGCGATTTATTTCTCAAGTGATCCTAAGAGCCAATACTTTCACTTAACGTTGACGATGGGAAGGCAATTCAGAGTGTGGTCATTTTGGGACATGGCCGGCAGTCTCTAACGAGGAGGCAATTTCTACTACATCTTCGTCCATCACAGATGTAAAAAAACAAAAACAAAAACAAAAACCACCATTAGGAGGTTGCATTTTTATTTTAGAAAAAAAGTGAAAAATAAAAATTTCAAGACCAATCAAGATACATGTAGATATTGCTTAAATCTAAGCTGTCAACCCTCGTTGACTTTCCTCGGAGAAACACCACGGATATGACATCCACCATCAACGACCAGAACCTCAAATTTCACGGTCTCCATTCGAATAATCAAGGAACGCAATTCAGAAGTCATATTACATCCTGCATTTTATTCATTTCCATATGACAAAAATAGTAACCTAGTCTAAGACATCCATTTCAATCAGTAGATGTATCGAGCCACAGATTTATCATAAAAAATATTGGATCTCGGTAAGAATGCCGGCTGGCTCCGGGGGCCCCAGCCCTACATGGTGCTGCAGTAGAAAAATAGTCTCTCTCTTGACCACGCAGAGAGGGACGGTCTGGTCCTGAATACAGAAGGGGGCGCGCCTCGCCGTCCCTTCACGAGCCATCTTATTTACAACACTTTACATTTCTTTTTTAAGTTATATACACATCCTTCTGGGATAAGAGAGAACACTACATGGTACCAAATCCTAACCAAAAAAAAAAAAAAAAAAAAAAATCACACCAAAAAGGACACATAAATAATAAAATCATTCCACTGTGGACACACAGCAGTGCCGGAGGGGTCAGTGCTGGGTTCGGACAGGAAGAGACGGCTAAGCCGGTGGAGTGAGGCATCTTCAGGACACGACACCGTGGCACGGTGAACGTGGCTGTGGTCGTGTGGGAAGGATTGTCCTGTGTTCCTGTTTTAGCGGAGAAGACACCGCTGTCCGGTTCCCGCTTCGGGGCGCACACCTCGAACCGCGTCTCGGGGACAACGCTGTGGGAGGAGGCGCGCCGTCCCAGACTCCAGCGCGCTCGCAACGCACACAATGAGGTAGCACACACGGCCCCGCCCGTGCAGGCCCCGACCCCGACCCTGCGCCCGACCCCGTGCCCGCCAACGGTCCCCTTCCTTACGCCAAGCCATTTAAACAAAGTCAGCAGCTTCAGACTGTATTTTGAACGATCGGACGACATTGTGCTTTGTTTTCATCTGAGAAGATAATAAATAAATCAGAAAATGTCCCAGTGGTGACTGATTCTACTGCCAGACACTGATCCTTCTCTCCGGTTTACTGTACACGAGAGCCAGTGCTTGGAGGCAGTCAGAATCCTGTCTGGGTGTGAGAGGACGGGGAGGTTTCGGTAGAACCTGACCCTCACAACGTTCTCTGAGCCCGTGAGCTCCACGCGGTGCCACGGTCCTAGGATTAATTCATCAAAGTTGTGTTAGGGGTGGTCAGGGTTTTAAATGGGCTTTGTAGAAAAGTTAAATAAATCATTTTAATTTAAGAAATGGTAGGCCCTAGTTTATGAGGAACAGACAAGTCTTGGTGGCTTTTCTGTTTAAGTGGCATAGATTTCTCATAGTGTTCGACCTTAAGACAAAACAAGAAACCGTAACAGTTTTTTTTTTTCATTTTCCTAAACCAAAGTACTATTTATAAAATACTTTACATCTTTTTAAGTTTTCAAATTATAGACAAACCTCCCTAATACAAAATACTAAAAGTGCAATAGTATAAATTAAGAGTTTGCAACCACATTATACAAACATTACCTTTTTATTGTACAACTTTGATAACGTGAAATATTTCCTCACAACTGCTTATAATGTTGTGAATAATTTATGGTGATACTTGTCTGTAACTTGTTCCCAATCGCTGGACTACAGACCACACTAGGGAACAATTGTCCACATAGCAGCTACAAACATTTAAATTAAAAAAAAAAAAAAAAAAGGAACAACAACAAAAATAGGCTTGTCACTGACAGGAACTTGCACACGAAAGCATGCGGTCTTTCCCAGTGGGACTTCACAATTTGCCTGCATTGAAATAACTCACTTATTTATAGTAAAACAAACTCTGCTTTAAAAAAAAAAAAAAATCACATAGCCAGATGTATTCTGCAGTACAAAAGCTTCCTTTAAAGTTGGGGCTGTATTATCTGTTACCCGCATAATCTTAACATTATAAATACTACGGACGAAGTTACGGCAGAAGACGGCGCTGGGAGTACCAGACCACATCCTCGATAGTCTAAAAACAGAGTTCAAGTTTCTAACTAATTCGAACAAAACCTTCGAGTGAGTGTCGCTGGGACACGCGGGGGACCCCTCTCTCCCTCATGGGAGTTATTAGGTTTTGGGAGGAACGAAGTGGATGTGGTTTGAGCCCTTTCCATTCCCAAGGCGGTTTTACAAGGACTTCTCTTTTTGACTTAAATTTATTTAAAAGGTTACAGAGTTCCCAACAACAGTCAAGCTCACCGTGGAAAGAGTACCATGCAGTGCGTCCAAGACAACCTTCCAGCAGCCACACAGTGAACGTGTTTTCTGCTATGGGACATCTTAAGGGGAACTGGGGCACAGGGCCTTGCAGCCCGATGGTCGCACCTGACGGTGTGTGTGCGGCACAGAGCAGATGGGCGGAGCCCAAGCATAGCTAGTTAATACCAATCTCCTTGTTATCCTCAATAAACCTCGTGAATGGACGGCTGGCTCCCGTTTCGGAGTTTGCTTTGTCCAAACCCACGACGGGTGGACTGCCGCCGGTGCGCGCTTTGTCCATCCCGGTGGTCAGAGAACCCAAGGGGGGGATGGCGCTTCCACCAAGACTTACTGGGAGCTGGGGAATGCCGCCATTCTGGATGACAGAGATCTCATTGTTCTTCATGGCCAGGCCGTTTGTGATGGCTGCAGCATACTGGTTCCAAAAACTTGGGTCAACGTTCATTGCTCGTGCTGCCAGATCCTTCTGAAACATTTCTGAGAACTTCAGGGCATCGCCACCTAGCAGAGCCATGGGGTTTTCCACAGACAGGCGGCGGCCGCGCCTCGCGGGGGCGTTATTCCACATATGCGTGCCCATGTGCACCTGTGTGAGAGACACAGAGAGACAAGGCACAGGTAAGCAAGCCCAGCACCGGAGACAGGTGCGCATCTGTCTCCACGCGGCCCACGTGTTGTCCAGAAACCCAGCACAGTGGTTTCAAAATCGGTTTCTGTTTCCCGTTCTGAGCACCAGTTGGGGACAGCAAAACATTGTTGGGTGAGCTTTTCTGAGCATCTTATATTTAAATATACAATATTTCTCTTTCTACAAAAAGCAAAACCAGTCAATGTCTTCATGAATGTTTCTTTCACTAGATGAGCCTGACACATTAAGGTTCCCCACACGGCAGAGTCCCCAGGCCCCGGGAGGTTGTAGAGCTCGGAGGGCACAGAGGCTTTGGCCCCTCCTGCCTGTGCCCTGCCTCCTGGAGGGCCGTGTACTTGAACTCCCAGCTTCCCTGGGCCCCACAGTCACTTTCCCCGACATGGAAGAAGCACCTGGGGCCCGTGTAGCCAGCAGAGACTTGGGGCAGCTCCTGTCCTACCGGGAAGGAGCGGCCACAGGTTTCAAGCTGTTCACCGTCTCTGAAAAGTGCTCCGCGACCCGGATAGGCACGTGAGGTGGACAGAAGGGGGCATGTTTAGCTAAGAGTGCTCATCTAGAATCCTGCCCACACCCCACCTTCCAACGAGAATGGACAGTGTGGTTGCCATCTTAAACAGGAACCCTACACTGGCCGTCACGCTGGGAAGCTTCTCCAAACGCCTGCCCTGTTGGCAGCCAAGTGGACAAAGGCAGAACCGAGTTCTGGCCTGTGCCCAGGATGCACATTATTTTATCTTGTGCGAGTGTTTAAAAGCCCAGCTTATCCTGTTGTCCTGGTTCCGCTGGATTCAAGATGGCACCAGGCCCCACGACTGACCGCCCAGGAGCAGAGCCTGTGTGGTCATCCCGCGACGGGCGGTGCAAGCCCCAAGGGGAGGCCCGGCCTGTGCTGGCTGGCAAGTGGTCCCTATGCCGCACAGCACCTGCTCCTTGGTGGCACGTGCGCACGTCCAACACACAGTGTGCACACACACAACACGCACGCGCAACACAGACTCGCACACGGCCCTCAGGCTCCCCGCAGGAGACCTGCCCAACGCCCCCCCTCCCCCGCGCCCCGGGGTTAGCCCAGTGCACCAGGCGCCTTACCTTGAGGTTGCCCTTCGTAGTGAAGGCCCTCCCGCAGATGGTGCAGCCGAAGGGCTTCTCTCCCGTGTGCGTGCGCTCATGGATCTGCAGGGCACTGGCCGAGGAGAAGGTCTTCCCGCACGACTGACAGTTGTGCTGCTTGGGTGTCCGGCGTGGCGGGGGGGCCAGCATGGGCGCGAGGCTGGGGCTCATCACCGCCGGAGGCCCCGGGGGCACCTGCACGGCGGCCGGCAGCGGCGGGCCCTCGCCCAGTGGGATGGCCTTGCTGTGCCCATTCACTTCCATTTTGATCATGGCGGGCGCGGAGCCGGCAACCAGGCTAGGAGTGGTTTGGCTGGGACCTAGGGCAAAGTCGGGGTCACAGAACTGAGAAGGCGGCTCGCTCAACGTGTGTGTCAGTAAGTGCTGTTTTAAATTACCCATAGTGGAGCACCCGCGCCCGCAGAGCGCACAGAGAAACGGGCGCTCCTTAGTGTGACTGCGGTGGTGGATCTCCAACGCGCTCCTGCAAGCAAAAGGCTTGCCACAGACATGACACACAGTGCCCGGACACTTACCCCGTTCTCTGCTCAGGAACAGCAGGCTAAAGGGGGCCTCCTCCTTGATGGCCGGCCGGCCGGGCGGGGCCGCCGTGAGGTCCAGCGCGCCTCCGTTTTCGGGGGCGGGGGCAGGGCTGTCCGGCCTTTCGGTCTTTAGAGGCGCTTCCTGGGGCTCCTCCTGGTTGCTGAGGCCTGGGGATTTGGAGTGCAAGCTCTCGCTGTTGCTGTTCATGGGCGACAGGGCATGCATGGAGGATGAGGACTCCGACAGGGCCGGGCTGCCCGCGCTCCGGCTCTCCAGGTCGCCCACGGCTGACGAGGAGTCGTTGCTCAGGTGGTCGCTCTCCCCGGACCCGTTCTCCATGGACTTCAAGGCGGTCAGCTGTGGGCAGCTCATGACCGAGTCCATCATCTTCATCTGGTTCTCCAGGGCGGCGATGCTGGAGATGACAGAGGGCGGCGAGGGCGGGCAGGACCCGGCGTAGGACAGGAGCGGCTTGGGCGCGTCGCCGGTGGTCTCCCGCAGCTCGGCGTCGTCCTCCATGGAGTTCTCGTCCACGTCGTCATCGTAACCGCTGAGGGCCTCTGCCGCCTTCTCATCGTAGGGGAGCTCGGCATCCATGGCATCCTGGAAGCCCTCGGGCAGCGGCGTGTTGGGGATCTGGCCCCCCATGTGCATGCGGATGTGCTGCTGCAGCACCACGGCGTTGGTGAACTTCTTCTGGCAGATAGGGCACGAGTGCTGCACCCGCAGGGGCGGCTTGGCCCGGTGCACCCCAAAGTGCGTCTTCAGGTTGCCTTTGGTGGTGAAGGCGCGCCCGCAGATCTTGCACTTGAACGGCCTCTCCCCCGTGTGCGTCCGATAGTGCATCTTCAGGGCGCTCTGGCAGCTCAGCACGCGGTGGCAGATGACGCACTGGTTGGGGTCCGTCATCTTCTTGTCGATGTTCTCCACCAGCTGCTGCAGCTTGGACGTCTCTGATGTTTGCATGGAGTCGAGCAGCCCCCCAAAGGGAAACTTTGCCTTGAACTGGTCCGAGCCGGCGGGAAGGACAGGGCTGCACAGGCCTGTGGAGATGCTATTGTCCGTCAGGGCAGCCGATGCAGACGTGGTAGAGACCTGCCCGCCGCTGGGGACCTCCCCTGCCCTGGTGTTTGCACAGGGCAGGCTCACGGGCTCGGTTTTGGTCAGAGAAGACCCGCTGAGCGCTGGCTGTGGGGACTCGGCAGTCCCTGGGAGGCCCGACTCAGAGCTGTTGAGGCCAGGGGACAGAGAGGTGCATTCGCTAGATGCAGGGGAGGGCCGCTGCGGGGAGCGGCTTGCAGGGGTGAGGCTGGGGGAGTCTGCATAGCTGCTGACGCCGGGGATGGTGGGCGGGAGCTGCAGCCCAACCGACGTGGGCACCGTGGGCAACACGGGCTTGCTGTCCAGCCAGGTGGTCACGGGCTTTTCTGGAGGCAGCGACATCCCATAGGGGATGCCGGAGCAGGT
>NW_027397073.1:65000-165944 GCF_003265705.2 Callorhinus ursinus
CAGCACAGAGGGAAAGCATCGGCTTCTGATGTGTTCAGAACACAGGGGGACATAAAGTTGTTCTAACTTGCTGTGGCAGCTCTTCTCACTACCACGATTCAATGTGTATGTGCTGAAATGGCAGCATTCGAGTCTTCTTCTTTTTCTTTTTTGAAAACCGCTTTCTCTAACAAGAAAACCCATATGGAAAACTCTGAATGCAGCTCACGGTTTAGAGAACTTCTGACGCCCTTTAACCCTGCCTCGTTTGAAGACAACACTTCTTTGGATGCACAAGCATGCCGCCATCCTGTAGTTAAATTTACATTCTTTAAATTGGCCTTTGTAGTTAAAAATAGAAGTTATTTCACCCATTAGTGAACATGGCTTCAAATTTTTTATTTCAAGGTAAAACCATGTCAGTGAGCCAGTGTAACAACAGGACAACCCTCGAAGGGTGAGGAATTTATTTCCAAAGCAATTGGAAATTCTTTGTGTCTTAAGGGAGGGGGTTTGAAAAACAAGCATTAGAATCATTATCATTATTGTCAAAGTAATTTATTTTCTGCATTCTGACTGTTCAAGGACGGAGAGACCTGGGCTTGTAAACAGGCCAGGGATGAGGCAGGAATTTACAGGGCCCGGCGTCACCAGCACAAGCCAGGAGCCTGCTAGGCACCGCGCCCCGCGACAGCACGCAGGCAGGACCCTCCCTTCCTGGTTAACAAGCACGTCTGGGTCTGGTCTCCGCTCCTCTGGCAAGCGCCCCGCGGATCTGAGCCCGCTGCGTATCCGTGTGAGGAAGAGCTGTGCTGGGAGGAACTCTCCTTGGCTCATGTCATCCGTGGCCCAGCCATGCTTCAAGCTGAATTGGTTCTCCTGAACACGGTCAGGAGGAGGGAAGAGAGGCTGAAAGATAAAGCTGTTTCAGTTTACGAGAGGAAATGTGTAATTAGTTCACAGCTATCCCCACGCTTGCTATTTATACTGAAGATTTTCAGGGTTTCTATCACTGTTCAAATATTCTGGAGCAGGTTCTACAGAAGAAGGAAAATGGGTCCCACAGCGTTTTAGAGAAAGCCTCTAACAAAAGGATAGCTTCGATGGCAGTCTTAAAAATAGATGGATCTTTTTTTTCTTCTCACTAATAAAACACACAGAGAATGTTTACGAAAAATGTTTCTGTTCTTAGGAACAAACCCCTCAGTGTGAGAGGAGTCCCCCAAAAACGGTTTCATTTTTCTCTGTTTTAATTCCTGGTCTGTTACATAATATGCACGGATCATGTTTTCACTATCTGTAAAGGCACACTACGGTCTTCTCAAGAATGACGTGGCAGAAGACAGGCAGGATATTTACACCCGGGATGATCTTTTTAAGGCCACAAATGAAAAGCATTGTTGGAATATATTTAAGAACATCTGAGACATAATGCTTCCTTTAAAAATTTCCAACTACAGCTCCTCGCAAGGCTTTTCAATTTTCTCTCTTGAGGAGTACGGTACCTGGTAAAGTAAAAGCTAAGCGATTACAAACACATAGTAGATGGGTGTTTCATCATTTTGTGTATCAACCTCAAATGCTCACGGTTACTCTGCTACACTTTTGCTACCTATTTTTAATTCCCTACAATTAACAAAAGGAGAAGCAGAACTAGTTCAGTATGGGAGAAGGGATGTTCACTTTTCCACTTTAATTAGTAACCATAAAATGCCACATGGGTCTGTAGGAAAGGAAAAGGTACTTTCTGCTTTGCCTTTACCATCCCTTAAAAATCTAGAAAGCATTTTTCAAGTTTTCCTAAATTGTTAGGAGACACTTATTTTCTTGCAAATTAATTCTTTTTAACTCCTTATGATAGCACTGAATCCCATAAAGAAAGATGAATTATCACATACTGAGCCCAAGCTGTGAAACAGGAGGAGACAAATAGAGACCCCTACTGTGTTTAACAATGTAGAAGAAATTCCAGACGCAATAGAGAAATTTTGTCCTTTTCCCCAACCTCCAAGCTTGTGCGCACGGAGCTGAACAGTGGAGGGCACTCTTGTTATGCTGAACGCCGGCACTGACCGGCACGCGGGCTCTCTTCGACTCAGTGGCCCACATCTCAAATTTGTTAAGTAACGACCACCTGTGGCACAGCCACCAAATGTCTTCTGTTTAAAACATTTGCAGCTTCTAATCTGTGTGGTGAAGCACTAGGGAGGGAAACACTGTTTCCTTTATGGACACATGCAGATGGAAGCAGCCACAGCACACACTGGTTTTAACTCGGCCCCAACGCCGCGTCACATAGTAAGATGGGGGTCGCACTCCAGGCTGGAACAGCAGCTCCTTCGGTGGGATGCCGTGTGGCAGGCGCACCCGGGACAAAAACACATACATCACTATCCATGCCCACACACGCCAACACTCCCGAAATGGGTCAGCGATGCAAGCCATCCCCACCCAAATTTGGTGAGGAGTGAAAAACAAGGTTTGCGCAGGGTCCCTTTTGCTTCAGATGAGGATGGTCTCAAGTCCGACCTGACACATGCCGTTCCACAGCGTGCCTCCTGGCGGGGGGGGGCTACGCTACTACTCTCGCCCACGCCAGTCAGTTTTCAAATCCACTGTACATAAAACAAATAAATACGCGCAGCCACTTAGACGTACAAACACACCTGTGTCCAAACAGCCAGAGAAGCAGGAACTGCACTGTGTCCAGGAGCGAGGCTCTGATGAACTGTAACCGCCTTGTACTCGGGCTCAGGTTATGACATCACTTCCATTATTTGTCAGCACTTTACCGCGAAGTTTACACATATGCACAAAATCATCTGGGGAAAGCCACTGCCCTGGGTTGGTGAAGCCCGCAGCTCTGCACATATAGGAGCCGCACAATGGAATTACCAAACGGTGCTGAGAAGAGGTCACTCTCGAAAGGAGGACCAGGGAAGCCGGTGAACGCAGACCAAGTGCCACAGCACCTGCAGGGTTAATTAAACAGTTCAAGATGTAATAGCCACACAAAAGAAACCCGTTCTCTCTTCTTGAAGAACTATAAACACTTGTGCTGAACGAGATGGGCATTTGATAAGCCGTGCAGCACGGAGCCGACTCGTGGGTCTCTAGTTAACACTCAGACTCAGTGTTAACACTTAATAGAACAGTGTTGAGTCCTGTTGCCAAGGTCAACAGCGCAGATGCACTAATTGTATTATGAGCTTGACATCTAGTGGCCACCCCTGGCAGGGCAAAGCAGGCAAAGGTTAAATCAGCAAGGCCTGTCACGGCGCCTCTAACTACCCACCTTCGGGGAGAGCCAGGCGGAAGCTCCCACACTCCACAACCCTACCTTCCAGAGACCTCAGGCCAGGCCCGGCTCGGCGCTGGGCGGCCAGACGCTTTCCGGCAAAGCAGGGGGCAGGGAGCCACATGGTCGGCCTGGCCAAACCGGGGGTGACTGGAAAGGGCAGGCCCACGGACGACAGGATTTAGACCCCGGGCTGGTGCCCGGCAGGTCTCTGGTGGACGGTTCTGCCACTGGGGCCCCTTTAATTAACAAACATATCAATCTTAATCTCTCACATAAACAGAGCCCATTACGTTATTTCATTATTTCAATTAATATTTTACACTTTCTGTAACATGACTTGACCTATTTGCTTGGAAATCACACTGACAGTTAACTACAGTTTAAGTCATTAAAGTGTCCAAATTACAAGAGAAAAATCTGAGCTCGGGGCTTTTTTCAAATATAGAGGTTTATATAAAGTAATATCAAAACACTCAATTTTACATAGATTTTACTTATGTCTGATTTTGTATGAAATGTGAAGCAACTTAGCACACACTGACATTACAAACCTGTCCCAGGACTAGCAGGATTAGATCACATCTTTACAAGACGAAGTAAGATATTTTGGTCTTATTCTGGCAACTAGTCAAGAAAATCATGTGGGAAAATAAAAACTAACAACATAAAATAACAAACCCTTCCTGTTGTAAATATTATGCAAAAAGTATCCTCCTTGAAACTATTTTGCAACGTTAAAAGATGGTGCCTAATGTCATCAGCAGTTAAGACTTGTTTTACTTAAAAAAACAAAAACAAAAACAAACACACCAAAACACCCTGCGTCAATTCTCACACTTAAGAATGCTAAATTCCAAATGATGTTCAGCACACACAACGGACACCTTGGCTGCTGCTTTGCTGAATTCCGCCTCCCCACCCCGCCCCAATGTTCTCAGAGCTACCTTGAGATGAATGGTAAAGCCTCTTAGAGACTGCGGTTGAAAATGAAATCTGACCCACTTTTGCCTGCTTTTGCCATCATCTTGTATACAAAAAAATAATCAGCTTGCTAAGTAATTCCTGCTGTTGGTACATGCCTTCTTCTTTTTCTGGCTCTGAACAGATCTAAAAATATTGGATTATGCATGTGTTGTGGAAGTTTAAAATGTACATAAAAACCCCCTAACTGCTACAGAATCAGTTCTTTCTCTGTAAGGTGGGAATTGGCATGCTTTTTGTTGACCACCAAATGATGCATTTTTAAATAGGTTAAGTTTTTAAAATGTTATTTTAAAAATAAATATTTGCAAATTCTTCTTCTCCTCCCCTGCCCCCCTTAGTTACTTTTCACCTTTCATGTTTCAGAGAAAACAATCTGCCTACGAATGGTAGAAAGTGGCTTCTGTATTGTTTGCTTTTGGAATGCTGAATTGTAAATGTGTGCAGTGTGGGCTGGGGGGGGGGTACTCAAGGCAAACCATGCATATACAGATAAAAGAAAAAAGATCCCTTCACCGAGGGCTGGTGGCCTTCTTTCCCTTAATTTAAACAAAGTCTGTGAATACCACTGGTAAATTCTTAAATCACATGCTCACCACATTTAAAAGGATTTTTAAGATAGCCATACGACTGTAAGTTGGCAAAAATAAAAACACACTTTGAAACAATTAGTGCTAACAAACAAAATACAGGATGGCAAATTGTTTTAAATTATAATATCCTTTTGTTCTTCCTTAAATACATATTTTCTTTCTAACGACAATAAAATACATCTTTATTAAGTTGTATTTTATACAACAAAGGACAGCAATATCACACTTTTTTAAAGTTCTTAGTAGGAGTGTAAGTGCTGTTCTGTCAGAAGTTTTAATTAATTTTTCTTAGAACAAAAATATTCAGCTGGCTCAAAAGATTTCATTATCCGTGGCATATATTTAACTGAATTGTAAAGCTGCATCACTTTACTTCTAATTTTTCAGAAACAGGAATGAGATAATTTGCAATTTTAAATGATAGTTCTTACAGGGAAAGTAAGTCTCAGGCATCCTTCAAATAAATTTTACAACAGGATGACTTTAGAACTTAACACCAACCACTGTTACTTCTTCTCATTTTAGATACGTCATATTTCATTTCTTCCATGATGAGATTTGGGTAACACTGATGCTATTTTTGGATAGCTATGATTTCACTGCTTGCCTAAAAACCAAAGCCTGAGAAATAGTCCTATTTTTTTAAAGAACTAATCTCTTTTTACTATAAATTAATGTGACTGTGCTCCTCTGCTCTCCCCATATTGTACTAAAAATTGTAAGTGTTTTTCATGGCATTATCAACAGCCTTCAATTTTACTTCATGCATCTACTGCTTTAATTAATGTCACGCCCAAACTGATACAAAAGAACTATTTACTTTGTCTCTAAAACACTGTAAACTAACTTAGCTCTCTTATAACTTCATGCACTGTCTGTTTCTTTCCATTGCATTTAACAAATTTACAATTTTCAGAATATCTGATTCATGCTGGAGTAAGGGAGTTTTCAGGACCCTTCCTCTTAAAAAAATATTCTAGTTATCTTACTAATAACGATCAGCACGACAAAGTAATACATCCACGAGCATTCCTTGAGTGAACGGAGAACAGAGTATCTTTTATACTCCATGAACAATCAGCTTCAGAATAATTAAATCAGAAAGAACTATTTTTTAAATAGTTTGCCTAAAGTACCTTTAAAACAATCCAGGAAACATACTACTTGACTAAGGCTCAGCCCCAGACAGGCTATTTCTGGCCTGTTGCAAAATATGATCAGGAACTGTGGCAATATCTTGATTACAATTCCCAACGACTGTGAAAAACCCAAGCTCGACAAACTTTAATCCTACGATGGGTAAAAACAAAAAACAAAAAACAAAAAACAAAACCTGAATACGTTTCACCTCTAAATAAATTCAGTAACAAGAGAAATTCAAAAGAGAACTTGTAAATAATTTACTCCATCTTAGGTTTTCAAATATAGGCTACATATCCCTCAACATGTTTACACTATTAGGCTCACCATGCTCACATTTCTGACGTGAAATTAAAAATGAATAGCAGGGCCTCAGCTTGTTAATTGTTAAATACAAGGGGTTTTACTCTATTAATTAAAATATGCTTTAATAAAAGGAGACATTGCACATTTTGATAACGACCCTACAAAGCTGAGAAGTATTTACATTGTTGCATTTTGGGGCGGCTGTGAAAGCCGATTTTAAGCTATTCAGGAGCCACAATAATAAAGCTTTAAAATTCCTCACTGGGATGCAATGTAGTTCTTTTGAAGGAAAGACTGTCTTTCTCATTCGGCAGAAATAAATCCATTCATTTGATCATGTAGTCATTGAGGGCAATACAAAACAAACCAAGTGTGAGAAATTCTATGTGATGAAGTAAACAAAACAAAAAAAAATCCATTTCCATGACAAAAAGATTCTTTGTCCTTAATCTACCCACCATATGCAAGCGTTTCTTTTTAGCATATCTGCTGTTCTAATCTTGGGTGACTAGGCTACAGATAAGACTCCCTACCTCCACAGCGACAAAAAGACCCTAACGAGTTCACTAATTTTATTTAATTCATTAATTCCCACCGTGTTATAAGCATTTTCTCCCTTTCCCCATTCCGACGTGGACACATACCTGCTTTGCCAAACTTTACAACAGCGTGTGATAAACTCTTAAACTCCTTTTTTTTTTTTTTTTGCACCGAGTCTCACGGTAAAAAGATGCGTCTCTGCCTCGAAACAACTTACAATGGGTTAATCAAAAAAGTTGGCCGGCCTGTTTTTTCCAGGAGCTACGGTCGGAGCTCCGCGCGGCTCCGGCGACCCGCGCTCCGGCCGCCCCTGGCGCACCCTGGGGACCTGCAGACGCGCGGGCGGCAAAGCGCAGCCCGGCCGGTCCCCCGCTCTCCAGCCTCCAACTTCCGCGGCTCCTACCTTCCCTTAGGGATGCGGAGGGAGCTCCTGGCAGCCTACAGGCTGCAGAGGTGCCTGCGGCACATCCAACAGAACAGGAAAGGCCCGAGGAAACTTGGAGCCACCAGAAACGTGCCGGGTCCTACCGCGTGCAAGGACCACCCCCACGCCGCGGCGGGGCTCAGCCGGCTTAATTCCCAAGGCGGCCATTAGAAAGGCCAGGCGACACTGACTTCCTACTCGCCTCGGAACGGGATCCGGGCTCGTCGGCGCGCCGGGACCTCGCGGGCCTCACGGCCCTCGGGGCACACGAGGCGGCCGACAGCCGGCCGCGGTGGGGGGCAGGCCGGGGGTCAGGCAGCGGCCCCGCTCCGAGCGCGCACCGCCCCGAGGCCGGGCTCCGAACAAAGCTAACCGGGCGGCGGCCTCCCCGGCCCGCGTCCGGCTGTAGGTGAGCTCCGGACGCGTCCCCGCTGCCGCGCTGGCCCGGGGGTCGCGCGGTCGCCGAGGCCGGGCCCAGCGTCCGCGCTCAGGGGCCCAGGGAGGGCATCGCGGAGTCGGCGGCGCGGCCCCCTGCGCCCCCCCCCCAACCCGCCTGCCCCGGCAGCTCGGGCCCCCAGCCGGCCCGAGCCCCGGCGCGTCAGCGCGCTGCGCCCCAACTCGGAGCAGCCAAACCAACTTTACTTGCCCGCAACTCCGCGCCGCGCGCTCCGGGGAGGACCGGGGTTCCTGCTGCTGGCCTGCCGGGGCCGGGCACCACGCACCGGCTCTGGGACCAGCAGTTCCCCCAGCCCGCGGCGTCCCGCGCCCGACCCCCGCCGACCAGACCCCCGCGGCCCCTCACCGTGCTCGGGAGCCCCGTCCGGCGGCGGCAGCTCTTCGTCCGACTTGAGGTGCTGGGGCTTGGCCTGCTTGCGCCGAGACATAGTGCTAGCGGCGCGCGGGCCCCGAGCGGGACATCGGCATCAGCGGGGCGGCCGGCGGGGACGACACGGGGCGCGGGGCGCGGGGCGCGGGCGGCGGCGGCTGCGCGGGCCGCGCATGGGGCTGAGCAATTAGGCTGGTGAATAATGCATGGCCATTAGCGGCGGGCCGCGCCGATTGGCCGGTCTCCAGCGGACTCGGCGGCCTATGCAAATGAGGCCGCGCTCGCAATTAGCGGCCGCGCGGGGCGAGGGGCGCCTGCGGGACCCGGCGCGGCGGCGCTCACATCTCGGCCCAGGCGGCCCGGCGGCTCGGCGCGGGCGCTCCTCGGGGCCCGGGGCGGCGGGCGCGGGGTGCGGCGGCCGCGCTGCCCAAGACGCAGGCGGCAAACTTTGGCGGCGTCCGCGCGGCGCCGTCTCCACCGGCGCGCCGGGCTCGCCCCTTTATAGAGAGTCTGCGCCGCCGCCCGCGCCCCGCGCGCGCCCCCCCGCCGCCCGGCCGCCCCTCCCGGAGCGAGCGGCCGCGGGCAGGGCTCCGGCCCGGCGCCTTTGTCTCGCCGGCCCGCTCGGGCGCCGCGCCGCCTGCGCTCCGGGCGCGCAGGGTCGGGCGGCCGGCCGGCTCGGCTCCTCGGCGGCGGGTCTCGCTCGGCACGCTGGCCGCGCTCAGGCTCAGGTGCCCCTGTCTGCGGACCGTCTCTCCTCTCCGGGCTCGCGTCCCCTCCGCGGGCTCCGCCGGCGGCCGGCCGGCTCCGAGGCTCGCGGCCGGAGCGGAGCGGAGTGCGCACGCCGGGGTGGCGGGACTTCGGCAAGACCAACTTTCCGGTTCGGAAGCGGCGCGGGCCGCGCGGCTCCTCCCCTCCCCTCCCCGCGCCCCCCTCCCCTCCGTCCCCCTGTCTCCCCGCCCCCCCGGGCCCCTCCGACTCGGAGCGCCCGCCCCGCCCGCCGGGCCTCCCCGCCGCCAGCGGCTCCTTAAATCCAACGGGAGGGAGGGGACGGCGGGGCTCCGGTGTACCCCCCCACTAGCTCCCCTTCCCGACGGGTGCCGGGCCTGGGCGTATGCGGAGTGGGCAGGGGGCGCAAGGTGCCCCGAGGCCACGCGACTCAAAGTTCCAAGTCCACGAAAGTCCCGCGCGCGGTCCGCTGCGTTCTAGGGCTTTCGGGAGTGACTCGGGGGGGTAGGTCAGGGGGTCACGCGCGTCTGGCCCGGCCCCGCACCCTCGGGCGGCCGGCGCGGCGCGCTCCCGCACACCCACCCACCCTTCGCCCGCGCTCACACGCACGCGCCCTCGCACCGCGCGCGCACCCCACCGCCCCGGTGCACACGCGCGCTCGCCCACTCCCGCGTGCTCACTCTCGCGCGTGTCCTCGGTCCCAGAGCGGCCACCAGGATGTGCCCCAGGCCCTGGCGCCGCCGTGCCCGCCCCTGTGCGCCCCTTGTCCCAGTTTGTCTTTTTTCATTTCCTAAATTTCTTATTTTTGTCCTCACATGTGGCCCTGTGTGGTACGAAGCTTTGGTACAGATGGCCTCCCCAGTGTCGTGCGCTGGGGGGAAGCGGGCGGCGACTCGCCAGCCCCGAACGCACTGAGGGCTGCGAGCTCCTCGCGTGGCTGGGGGTGGGGCTCTGCCTGGCTGCGGGACCCCCCCCCCACGGGATGTACCCCGACCCTGAGCTGCTCGCCCGCCTCTCCACGGGCTTCTTTTCCGTTCTAGAATCTTCTCGCTTCCCAGCCTGCGTTCTCTCGCCCGACTCTAATTGTGTAAGTTTCACGAAGCAACAGCTTTGGGCTCCAGGATGCGCAGGAAAATCAGAGAGAGGAAGGAAGCGCACAGGTCGGCATCGCCTCCAAAGAACCCCCGCCACCACATTTGTCCCCCCACAAAAACAAAAAACAACCCTTAAGGTTGGTTTTGTTTTGCTTTTTAGTGGCGGGCGTAATCATTAAGGCGATTTTGGTTTTGAAAAGGAAAAAAAATGACAAATAAAAGATGTTTGAAGTGTAGAGTTCTTCGCCCCACACCACGCTTTTATGGAGAAGCTCGGCGGGGGGAGGGGGGGGAACATCCTTATATCGCCATTACCCTGTGAACTTTCGCAAATGCTGCGAGCATTTTGGGGATGCTCTTGCATCCGGCACAGGGGCTCTTGGCTGTGAAAAGTTTGCAGCCAGCGGCCGGGGCTTTGGGGCAAGCGGGGCCAGGAACTTTCCCGGGGAAAAAGGGGCAAAGAGAAGCGGGGGTAGGGGGAGAAGAAGGGAACGTGTGTTGGTGAGGACTGGGCGGTTGTAGCGAATGGAAGTTTCTTTCAGAATTTACAGGACCGGCCAGAGTTGGGTGAAGTTGCTAAGCTGCTGCTGAAAGGTAGATTTCGGTGATGTCTTTCTAGAAGAGAAAGAACGCAAAAACAATCATCGGTGGGTTAGACCCCAGGTTAAAGGTGCACTGCTTTTTGGGATCTGGTTAATTTTCTCCCCCCCTTCTTTTTTTTTTTAATCCACACTTTAAGAAGAAGAAGCAAATGTAGGTTCCCGCAGCGTCCGAAGCCTTTCAGAGGAAGCCCGAGCCCGGCTCCCCCGCAGCCTCCTGGCCCCCATGGCACCGACTCCTCCTCTTTGGGTTACTTGGCGCGCGCCGACCCCCACCTTTTTTGTTCTTAAGGCCATTCGTCCTCTCCCCCTGCCCCCAACCTTTCTCCAGCACACTGGCACGGTATCCCTAGGTCTTTATGGGACTTCCAAATGCAGCTGTTTAATTTTTGTTAACTTGCTTTGCATTTTCTACGAGGTGTGGTCTTGGAGAGGATCTTTTAGGTGCCTCCAGTGGAGGCAAATCTGAGACCCCTGCCCTTTATCTGTAAGAAGCAAACCCTCAGATTGCAGAGGTGTCGCGCAAGTCGTGCCGAGCTTTGTAAGGGGGAAGGTGCAGCGGGCTGTGCTTGGCGCTGTGGTGGACACAGGGGCTCTCACAGTGAGCGGGCGCGAACGCAGGACTCGGAGCTGCACCGGCCCGACATGCCGGGTATGGGCTCAGGTCCCGCCCGGGCGTGCAGGGTGCGGTGGGCTGGGGGAAGTCGCAGGCTCCATACCGTCCTCCGCGCGTACTGCGCTGGGATTTCGTTGAGAAAATAGAGCAGACTTGGAAGAAAGGGTCAGGGAGGATATGAAACGATAACCTTCGCAAATTCCCTGCCAGTGCTAAAATGGTGCAGATCAGTGAATCTGTGGCACACCCTTTTAAAAATCGACTGGGGTAAACAGGATCAATATATATTTTTTAAAAGGTCGAAAGCAAAAGGCGCATTACCTCCTCACTTACCTGTTCTGCCTTCCTTGCCTCTCTCCACTGAGATCTGAAACTTTTCTTTAATTGTTTTCATTCAGTGCAGCAAGTTTTAATGAAAGCATATGCATTTTGAGTCATGACAATAGATTTACTGTGAGGTGACAGCGTGTCAACAGCATATTTTCACAGATGAGGGACAAGATTATCCTTCAGTCGTGCCTAGATTAAGGGCAACCACGGGAATGTGCACCCGAGGTGCGGACACCGACTCATGCATGCAGAACACATAGACTTACCATCACATGACCACTGCCTATTAAAATATTGTAATACCTAAATACTATTGCAAAAACAAAAGTTGCTTTTTTTCTCTATAATTAAATCTAATTTGTTAATTGTCTTTCCTCTTGCAATGTTGTTTTCATCTTATGAGGCGACATGTTATTATTTTGTCTGCTTAATAATATTATTTACAAATTAATACTGTAGATTTTACATTAGTGGAACATATAATTAGATGTTTGATTTAATTTGTATCATTTATTCAGATAAAACAGAAAGCCTATCTGCAAGATGGATTTGACAAGGGGAGGTTGAAGAGTTGGTTCTATTTCAACATCCCAGCTTAGGGAAGCTACCTGGTTCTCCATCCACAAAGCACATTTTTACCTGAGGTGCATTTGGTACTTTATCATGTGCTTATTTCCCTAGCCACTTAATACAGAAAAAGTATTAAAGTATTACAGCTTTATCTCCTGTCCCCTCCCAAATCAAAGTTCTCGCCACTGGCCTTCACTCCCTTGTCTCTGGTTCCTCCACCCCCAACTTTTGTTTTAGGTCCTTGCCGTTAAATCCAGCATGATTTTGTGTCTTTAATGCTGTGACAAGTGACCGCTAATTGGTTCTCACTTGAGCAAAGATATTACCATACTAATATTATTATTGGTAAGAAGAGGTAATTGATAACACCACCTGCCACTCTGGAGTAGTCACAATGATAAATGTTTCCATCAACAGGAAATCTGTGCCTGGTGCACCACAGCCCAACGCAAACAGCATGTCAAGTGCCAATTATAAAGATGTTGCTTTTCTGTTACAGTGTGGGGCGCTAGGAAACATGTAGCCCCAAATTATATTTATGGCTTTTTGAAAAGGCTTTTTTTCCCCAAGCTTCTTGCTCACCCACTTGAAGATAACTTCCCCTTAAAAAAAAAAAAATGTTCTCTTTAAATAAACCAATACACAACTCACTAACCCCGCCCGCATTCCACTCAGCTCCTGCTGTCACCCTCTTGGCTTTCAAAGCTATTGAGGTAACTGTGTCGAAATTTTTAATAGATGGGAGCCAAGAGCATAGTATATAAATCCATCCAGATCTGTGTGCTTCCTAGCATCTTGTACATTACAGGATGGCTTACTACCTCAGCAGGAGGCATCCCAGGCAAACATTTCGTGGCTTTTTATGTCTTGCAGACAAACATCAGTGCATGGCCATCCATCTTCACACTCAGGGATGCAAACGATATGAAAGCACTTCTCTTGTGACCCTTGAACTGTGTACCCGGGCTGCATATAGACCTAGGAGGGGCACTTCAGCGTGTATGGTGACATAAATAATGCTGAAACTTTGGCTCCCTTGCTTACAGGGAAGCTCAAACGATTATTATTAGCTTGCATTATTAGATGCAGGCCTCAAAAGGCGAAATCAGCTATTGATAATTGCAAGAAGTATACAGCAGCTACTGTATCGATCGGCTTGTCCCTATTCCCCTGGTATGGGAGAGATAAGAAGACTCAGTCTTTAGTGCAATATAATTTCTTTTGACCTATCTGCTTGCTACAGACTTATGATGAATAGCCAGAGTGGTTAAAGTCCTTTATCACGAAAGTTACCCCTTGATATAATATTGATTCTTTATAACTAGCTCCAAACACAAAAATCAAACTGTCCACTTGACCATCATCATCATCAATATCATCACAAAGCCTCTGGAATAAAGATCAGCACCAGCCTGAAAACGCTTTCTGTAATCTTACCAGCTAATCTTTATTTGCTGATGATGGAAAGAAGGGAGGGAGCAAGAGGCAGAGTGCGCGGAACGTCACTCGGACGAACACTGTATTTATATGCGTCCGTATGTTAGGCCCACACGCGGCGGCCGCTCCTCGTCGGCACCCGCGGTCAGCGTGGCCAGCCTCCGCAGGGCTCGGCCTCTCCACCCACACCCGCAGGAATCGGGGCGCCGGGAGGCCCGGGGGTCGGGGAGAGACTGAGGGTCTCCAGGCGAGCTGTCTGACGTTAGAGACGGAAGGAGACCCACGGCCTCCTGCTTTTTCAAACCAATGTCACACGTCCTTGGCGCTCGGCCGGCTGCGCGCGCGGGGAGCAGAGCGCACGCCGGGTGGGCTCGCGGGCGCGGAGGGGCCGCGCCTGGAGGCGCACATCAAAGGCCGCCATGCAATTGGTGTGCATTTCCCCCAATTAACGGCATTTCCTGCCCCCTCCCCCCGCTGCCCCGCCCCCGCGCCGGCCCGGCCGCCGGGGCGCAGCGTTGAACGTTCCCCGCGAGCGTGCGTGTGTCCCCGCAGGCGCTGCTGGACGCCCAGGCCCCTTCCCCACCGAGTTTCGGGCGCCTTTTGGAGGGGAGGAGCTTAGGGGTGCCGGCGGGTACGCAGGCAGGACCCCACAACTTCTGAGTCCTGGAACCTCCTGTGCCCGGGGTCCGCACCTATACGCTTCGATTCTGGTCTCCACGCGCGGCTGTCTTCAGAGATCCCTTCACCGGACACCCCCGCCCCAACCCCTCCCTCCCGCATTTCTGCAACCCTCAGCCACAGCCGGTGGGAGGGGGGGTGTAAAAAGGACGTGGCCACAGCGCGGGGCCTCCCCTCCCCATCCTCCGCGGTCTCCTAATTAGCGCCGCGGGGGCTGGGGGCACGAGGGTGCCCCCCTCCGGTCTGGATTCCACCCAGTTTGTAGGACAAAGCCACGCTGCGGCCCCACTCCGGGCGGGCCTGCCTCGGGGGAGGCCCGGGGGCTGGGGGGGGGGCCGGGGGGGGGGGGGGGCGGGGGTCCCGCCAGGTGGGGCGGGGCGCCGTCGGCGTCTGGCTGGAGGAGGCCACTACCCCAGGGCGCGCACCGCCCCCTTCGCGCCCACCCCGAGGCCCAGGCTCTAGGGGCGCCCCCCACCCCCACCGCTTTGGCGCCGACTCCTCCACGCGGGGCCTCTTCGCTTGATTGCAGCCTGGGGGCGTCTTGGACGAAACCGCACGAGTGATTTCGTGACCCTCCGCGCCGCCCCTCAGTCGTCCTGGAGCCTTGAGAGGAGTACTGGCCTGGGCCCGGGGACGTCGCATCCCGAGTGGCCCCAAGCAGGCTCCTCCTGCTTTCCTGCCCCGTGGGGGCAGCGGGCGCAGGCCGAACTGCAGTGGGCGTGAGAGCTGCGGGACCACCCCCTGTCCCCGGCCCGGGTACGTCCAGTTCACTGACAGCGCGGGAGGCACCCTCTCCCCGTTTCCTTGGCTGGAGCGCACACCCGCTCTTCCCAACATGTTCAAAGAAGTTTTAGAAAAGCAGGCACAACTTTGATGTGACTGTTCCCATCGGTCTTGGCTTTCTCATTATCACAAATGTCATTTGCTTTGGCTCTGAGCTCTGCAAAAGCACAGAGCTGAAATTCTGCAGAAGGCCGGGCCTGTGGGCCAGGCGCTCACCCAGAGTCCTTGAACCACTGTGATGGGGACAAAGGCAATCAGGTGCTGGGGTCCTGCTCTTGTTCCAGGATGAATGTCTTCACTATGAACTAATGCACTGGGCTATTAGCAGAACAAATCTTTCAGGCTGTCCTGGCAGGTCAGCCACAGGAGAGGAGGAATATCATACAGATTAGCTTCAGTTCACATTCTCCAGAAAAAAAACAAGGAAAAGAAAAACCTCTCGACAGCAGAAGGAACCGTCCGTCTCCTAATCAAGCCATGCAATATGATTTGATTAGCTAAATAAATAAGCAGGTATGTCAGACACGGGGGCCATCACGCCTGGCTTCCCTAGCAGGATGGCTGAGCGGGAGGTGTCTCTCTACCTTAGTGAGACCCTGTTGGGGGTAAAGGAGGACAGCTTTCAGGATTCAAGAGCTTACACATGCCACCTGCGTGCTGGCCATTTCTGCATTGGGAGCCACTGCTGAACAGTTTTGCTTAATAACGTCTTCTGTGCCTTGAACTGCATATGTTTGATTCATCCAGACTTTTCTGTTTGCAATCAGATTGGAGGAAGTGATGCAGAGCTCCTGCATGAAAGGAGGTCCTCCCTGCCCTCCAGTGAAGGGGGTACACTGTCCCCAAAGACACGGATTTTCTTGGAAAGTTAAAAAGAAATCTTTTATAACAATTTTGATCACTGGGTGAAAAGTGGATTTGCCTCAAGTCTGGAAATGTTTGCTTCTACACATGTGCACTCTGCTTTAAGAAAATCTATTGAACCAGATTTCATAGGATTGAAAATGGAAGGGGTCATTATTTGCTTTACAAAGAGTTCTTTACTTTTCAGAATTCACCGCAGATTTGTCTTCAGCAGGCGGTGCCGCAGTAATACTGTAAATAAGCCAGCCTCTACAGGGGCACACCAATTTCACAGAGCCAGGCTCCCCACGTCACTGAAGGTAACACAGGAATGGCTCTTCAGGAGTGGGGACGCTTTCGAATGGTGTCCTTCAGCTGGGTGCGGCCCGCGCTGTGGGTTTGTTTCATTACTCATCTCAGCTCACGGAAAGGACAGCTTTGCTCTCCCACATCAGCTCTGCCCCGGCCTCTTGGGCAGCAAAGGCACCAGGCCTCATCATACCACAGGGAAGGAAAAGCGCGCTCAGAGGCTGAGAGAAAATGTTTGGCTGGAAGAAGGGGCCCAGGCAGGAGAGAAAATCAGACACTAATAAAGAGGGCATGTTTACCTACGTGTGGGAGCCACTTCCATGGAAAGTAGAGGGCAGGAGAAATTGGAGGCCCGGGAAAGCAAGAAGAGAGGGGACGGATGTGATCTTTGATCCTAAAACCAGAGAGCGGAGTGCGAGGGTGCAGGCCCAGAGGCCAGGGGATCTCAGAAGGAGCAAGGGCAGAGCGAGGGGAGAAGGTGGTAGGCGACTGGGGCTCGGAGCAGCGGGCTTGCTCGGAGGGCCTGGAGGAAGAGGTGAGGTTTGAGAGTAGCATGTCAGCACGCTGAGCCACGCGGGACAGGACCGGCGGGTCTCCCCTGTGCCCATCCCCACAGCACCTCCACCACAGCGGTGCTCAAGTAGCTCACTCCAGCCCCACTATGGACTCACTCCAGCACACCTGTCCTTCTCTGCTGTAAGGCGTTCCCCTGTGTTGAGAAAACAGCGCGGTTCTGTTTGGTTTTGGGAACCACTTATTTGTCACGGCGATTTTGAGAACAAGAAATCGTGCTTGCTCCCACCCTCTCTGACGGGGTCTCTTCTGTGACTTACTCCGAAAGATTATGGTCCTTCCCACATAACCTAGCTCTGGTTAGATTTCATTTTGTATTGTTCTCAATTTCATTTCAGAACTAGCTTTTGTGCGCTTAGGTCGGAAGGCCCTGTGTGCGTTCTCTCCAGGACTTCAGGCCATGGGGGGTGCCCCATAAGTGCTTTTGCCAGCAACCTTGGTGTGGGGCACCAGGGCAGCTTGCATGGGAGGGGTGTTCTCTGAGATGCACAAACACATCCACGTGTCCCCGGGTTAACGTTCTCACCCTGTCCCCTGTTAGGTTTCCTGAGCTAATTCAAGGGGAGAAATGGGTACTATGCTTTCTCGAAGTGCCTCAACCCCAAGGCACCTTTGCTGAACACCCACGGGGCCAGGCATCCTGTTGGGAGCCCTTCAGTTTCCTTGGTTTCTCCACCTGCTCTGCTTATAAACCCATTTTACAGACGCATTGATATTGATTTGATGATATTAAAGACATGCCAAAGGTCACGTATTAGTAAAGGAACCTGCCCTCACTTTGGTCTTCACTGGAGACTATCATTAGTGAGCATTGCCCATCCTAATTATGGTGCAAAGTTCCTATTACTGCTGATGCGTTCTCTGACAAGGCTGACGTTCAGAATTTTCTGCACAGTGTATTTTTCCTTTTGATTCCCTCGCAACACGTCAGTCTTTGTAAGTACCATATCACGCTCCTCAGGAGCACTTTGCCCTCGTCCTTCCTGTCATTTGCTGTTGTTTGGTTGGATTTTCGGGGCAAAGTACCTCATTTTCTTCTGCAGATGAATTTGTTCAGATGATCTCAGTTCTTACCCTCCCCCTTGCTCTGTCCCACCTATAGCCAATTTCCCTCTTGGCTCCCACTCACCTTCCTTTCTCCGAGCATCTAACTCATCTGAAATATTTCTGCTTTCATTTTCTTGACTGATTTTCGGATCCAATTTCACATTTTCCTTTGGGGAAGTGTTTCAAGATTACATGTACTTCACTCTCTGGTTCCGCTTTTCATATATATATATATATATATATATTTAGCAATCATGGATACTACATGATTTGTGCACGTGTGTCCTTAAATAAGATCATGTACTATCCATCCACCAGTTCTGTGCTAAGGGTTTTTGTTATGTCCTCAGATCCTCACAGTACCCTACAAGGTGCTTATTGTTACCCCATGCCATGGGGAGGAGCTTGAGGCCCCTGGAGCTCTCGTCCCTTGTCCAGGGCCACACCGCTAGAGCTCTGTGGATGGAGGGATAGCCCTGGGCAAAGATGCGCCTGCGCCTGGGAGCTCAGCCCCTTCTTTGAGTTCACACAGGCCACACCCAGGCATCTCCAAAGACTGAGCTCCTTCCCTAGACTCTGAACCTTTGCAGGGTTGCGAATTGAGAAAATTGCCTCCACTTATATAAGAACTCTTGATTGGCCTTAGAACCCTGCATTCTTTGTGCTAAACCAGAGGAGATACAAATTTCAAAGGAAGGGTTAGTGCAGAGACAACGTGTGTGGAGGTGAGGGACTGTGATGGCAGAGACACATGGAAACAGATACACAACCTGGGCCTCGCCCGAGTGGTCACTACAGGGCCACAGGAGGAAGGGGGAGGGTGGGAGGGAGCGGGTGCTCAGCAAATATTTGAATGAATGGCCACAGACACAGTCCGATGATTCTGTCCCACGTCCTATGCTGAGGCAACTCCATTAAAGGACCCCTGCCTGCATGGGTGGGTGGGTAGTGGGGACCATCTGGGCACAGACCACAGTCTGGTGAACTCTCCTGTGACACACTGAGAGTTGTTTTCCCCAATCCATTCAGGAAAATCCGAATGTGCCACAGGGAGCTTATGCACGCATGGAACTGGCCACCCAATGCTGTCACCTAGGTTTGGGTTTTAAAACTTGCAGGTGGGCAGTGGCAGAAAATGGCATTTTGCCCTACAAAAGTCAGTGAACTTCATGATGTAGACGAGAGTGTAGGGCTGGTGGGCTCCCGCTTTCCTCCAACACCTCCGGACAACCCTTTCACTCAGAGCAAAACAAAATGGCAGCACTCATGTTGACCTTCTGTTCTTCTGTCAGAGAAATGAACATAGAGTGGTTTTCCTTGGACGACGTGGATACATATCAGCCTTTTGATTGTCAACGTGGACTTCGATATCACAAGGTTGTGTTTGCTGGTCTACCGATGTCTGTGCCACACGATGGCCACAGTCGGTGAACCAGTCCACCACGCGGCATCGGGTTTCCGAGCGAGGATGCGACTGTAGGAGAAAGATGATCCGCTGTCTGCAGACACAGATCCGCTCCAGAGCGCTGGCTTTGCACGTCGTCACGTGCTGTGTGTATGGAACTATGTGCGACCTTGGGATGCGCTCTGCTTACATGTTTTGAGGAAGTCCTGTCTTCTCCTTTTACAGATATACGCGTATTAGAAACATCACGATGTACACATATGGATAGCCCCAGATATTCCTACATAGTCACACGATTGTGCGTGTTTGCTGCCACTTCAATTTGTGGCTTTAGCAGACAGGCCTGCAGAGTGCAAGTAAGGTGGAGTAACATTTCACAACCATATTTTCTAAAAACAGGCATCACTTTATCTAAGAAGAAAACTTTCATGACGTAAATACGTATTTAAAAAGCACCAGCAAAAATCGTGGTGGGTGGATAATATGCATTAGGCAAACAATCATATCCTATCGGGACCAGAATCCTCTGAAACATTCCCAGGAGGGTCGATTACAGGTCACTGTTTTGGGAATTTGAATGCCCTTGTCACCCGGCAGGGAAGTCGGTTGGAGGCGCTCCTCTAGCCGAACACCAGTTGTAGAGGTTACCTACCCGGGGACGTGGAGGCAGCCGACGGCTGTTACCCGGAGGCCACGAGGAACCACTTTGGACGGGTTTCTAGTGGAACCGGCTGGCTCCTGGGGCTCGTGGAGATCTACCCTGCGTGCGCCTGCAGGTGACAGAGAGCTAGGAAAACCAAACAGGGCCCAGAAAAGAGGTGCAGAGCACGTCCTGGCGCTGTCTGTGTCTCGCTGTCACCGTCGGGCGTCCGGAGGCCCCCCGGAACCTCTGGCTTCTGTTCATGCGGGAAAGGGCTTCTGACCTGGGGCCACTCAACCCCCAAAATATATCCGCATGCTCATGTCTGCGTGTCGTTTCTGTATTGCCGAGAGACACCCACTAGCTTCCCTCACAACCCACGATGGAGGACGAGACTCGGCTCAGTTCATTTTTTACCCTCATATGAGTATTTTTGAGGAAATCATTGAAGAAAAGCTGTGGGAGTGATGAGGGTCACAGGATAGGCTGAATGTGCTCAGCAATGACAGTCTCGATGGCCACAATGTGGTGGCCAGCTCCCCGCTGAACTCCAGCCGTGCTGCCCACAGATCCGAAACACAGGGCACTCGCGGACCGTGAGAGAAGTCTGAGAAACTCTGCCTGTTATCTAACCCTCTGGGACTTCCCACAATGCGTTTTAACATTCTGAAGCCCTGATATGTCCTATAGCTCAAGAAGCCTCCAGCGAGTGTAATTCTGCGTTTTCCAAAGATGTTTGACAGTAAGAAATGTTTGTCAGACAAGCGGCTTTGTTCTGCCTGCTGAGCTTCTTCTGTTAAACATCCTGCAGAAACTTTGGGCTGGGGAGCATTTCTGTCATCCTGGAAGAGCCCCTTGGATATGTCTGCAGAAAATCCCTGCTGGGCCCTTGGCCATGGCCCCCGACAGGCCCTGAGTGCTGGGCTCTCCCTTCGCCCTGCTGGCTGTGGACCCTCCCGTGCATCCTGGGTATTGGCAGAACCCTGGCCTCTGCCTGCTGGGTGCGAGAGCATCCCTGGGCGGCGGTACCCCCAGGGCTGCAGGTCCTGGCTGGAAGGGGGCGTCAAGGGGGCAGTATATGGGGAAGAGACTCAGGTGGACAGCAGTACTGCCCAAGGCGTGAACAGGCGTGCGGTGTAGGACACGTTCGTTTGGGGCGTCTGCACCAGGACAGATGGAGAGCTACCCAGCTGGGCCTCGGACTGGGAGGCTCCGGGACGCACCAGCTGCCATGGGTGGCCCCTGGGGTCTGCAGGCGCCCTTGAAAGATGCCTGGTGGCCCCAGGGGTGAGGAGGTGGCCACGGCACTGCAGTGGGTGAATGGAGGGAACGAGCTGGCCTGATCAGCCCTGCGGCGTGGCTCCCTCGAGGTCTGGCCAGATGCTCCATGGCCTGGACATTCCGTGGCCTGGATGTGCCGTGGCCTGATGTGCTGTGGCCAGGCCCGCACTTTGCGGGCGTAGCTCATCTTCTGCTCCAGTAGGCTGTGTCTGTGGCAGAGCTCCTGCCTACGGGAGTGGTTTTCTGCCCCAGAATTAGATGCCAACACTCATCCTTCACCTCAATTAGAGTGCACTTAAGACATTTCACCAAATATTAATTTTTTCTCCAGTCGCACAATATATGGGTGCTTTTCAGGATAGAAATAACCAACGCCTTGTTTTTATAGATGACTTGTGGATGTTTGTGAATAGTCAGCAATGACGGGAACCGCAGGACCGCCGTCTGTTGGGAACGATCGCTAGTGAATATGCACATGCACCCTAAGCCCGAGCATGCACTATTAGGAATGACTTCTGTTATGATGGGTCGCAGAGTTTTGAAGTTATTAAAAATTATAATGCATTTAGAAAATGTGCACCATTTGGAAAGTTCGTTTCAAGGACCTGACTTAAAGCAATCATGGAAGCTGTGTAGCCGCCAAACCTTGGTTAAAGGAGAAGCGCCCCACCCCGCAGTGTGGGTCAGGCCACTTGTGTTTTCCGAGATGCGCCCAGCGTCAAAGCGTAACAGCGCAAGTCAGTGTTCGCCGTTCAGAGAACACAGTAGGAGCCTCATGGAAGAGGTTGCTGGGTTTCTGTTTTTAGAAAACATGGTCATGAAAAGTTACTCACCATGCCTTCCGTGAGACCCCAGAACTTATTTGTCTTCTGATGGGGAGTTGGTACCCTCTAGGGGCCATCTCCCCATTGCCGCCTGTCCCGGGCAGCCACCCTTCTGCTGTGTTTCCACTGAGTTTGACTTTTTTTTTTTAGATTCTACATATAAGTGATACTATACAATATTTGTCTTTCTCTGTCCTATGTATTTAACTCAGCAGAATGTTCTCAGTTTTACCCATGTCACAAATGGCAAGGTTTCTGAGGTGGCTGGGTGGCTCAGTCAGTTAAGCGTCTGCCTTCAGCTCAGGTCATGGTCCCAGGGTCCTGGGGTCGAGTCCTGCATCAGGTTCCCTGCTCAGCGGGGAGCCTGCTTCTCCCGCGGCCTGCTGCCCCCACCCACCCCGCTTGTGCTCTCTCTCTCTGACAAAGAAATAAATAAAATCTTAAAAAAAACAAAAACAAATAGCAGGATTTCCTTTTTTCTTTACGATTTTATCTTTAAGTAATCTCCACACCCGACATAGGGCTCAAACCTATAACCCGGAGATCAAGAGTCCTATGCTCCCTGGACTGAGCCAGTCATGAGCCCCAGCTGTCCTTCTTTTTCTACGCCTGAATAATCCTCCAGGAGATCACATTTCTTCCCCTCTCCATCTGTTGACAGACACACGCAATGTTCCCATGCTGCGGCCACGGTGCGTGACACGCATCGCACATGGGAGGCAGGTGTCCCTTCAAGATACTGACTCTGTTTCCATCAGATATATGCCCAGAAGCAGGCTTGCTGGATCACATGGTGGTTCAATTTTCATTTTTTGAGGGTCCTCCATACTGTTTCCATAGTGGCTGCACCAAATACTATGGTTTCTTAAAATTAAGACTGCAGTTTGAACCCATATCATGTTTTATTTTCACACTAAGATAAGTGTCTTCTCATCCATATTTAAACCCCAGATTAACTTTCCGATTGAAAAACAAGGTTGCTGTTGTTTAAGCTTTTTCTGAGCTGGTGTGTCCTTCCTTTAATACACAACATATTCATTTAATATTGTGAATGCAAGTGTCTTGCGTTGTAGGAGCTAATTCCCCAGCATTGGGACCCAGTCCCTGAGTTCAGTAGTTATCAAACAACATGCAGGAGACCGTAAACCATTACAGAGGACAGACGGATTTAGAATTATGCAAGAAAAACAGGTATTGTCACATTCATAAGGACTCGCCCAATAGCTCATGTGATGCCCGTTTGGGAGTCGGTGGGGGAAGGAGAGCAGGAACAAGGGGGAGAGGCGCTAATGGAGAGTTCGGAGTGGGTGAGCATGGCATGACAAGGCAGCAGAATCATTCCCCACGCCTTTCACGTGACACTCAACTGTCCATGACTTTTTTAAGTTGGCCTAACCACTTTTTTTATGATGCTGATATATATATTTTTTAAAAATTAGGCCCATTTGGCATGTTCTTATAAAAAACTAATTTCATATACCAATATTTTCTGCAGAGTATAGACTCCCTTTTAATTTACCTTTTGGTCCATTTCTTTAGTCTTTGAACTTTTGAAAGGCAAGGAATTAGTCTCTTACATGAGGGAAGATGCTGATGAGGCAGATTCGTGAAGAATTAATTGCTGATGGACTTGCACCCGATACACCTCAGTCCCAACCCTGCTTCCGATGGTAATGACGCATGCGCGTTCTCAGAGAGCCGGACTGTGCTCACACGGGCAATGCGAAGCCTAATCAAACCCACTGTTTTTATGATTGAGACATACATCCCATATTTATTTGAAAAGTTAAAACGCACAATTTATTTTGCTTGCATTTTCCACTTTATTAATTGCTTTTGTTCTTTTAGTTTGCTTTTACTATTTCTTTTTATCGGATCGTGGCTGAAAACTTCAATACAGAACGTGTAATACAAAATGCCTATAATGTGGGTTACATAACGTAGAAACCTGTTTTGGACATTCTTTGCATTTCTGTTGTTTAATTAAGAACTGAGCCATCCAAAAAACGTGGTGTAGTTGCTGTAAAAATAACTAATCACTACGCTCTTGCTGGGCCCTTTCTGAGGCTTGACGCACACAGTCGCCTGTTCAGTGCGCTAACGGTCTGCGAGCGAGGCTCTGGTGCTCACGCTTCAGAATTCTAGTTTCATGTTGGGAACTGTCGTTATAATTCATACTGGAATTAGTTGGAATTGTTTTCCTCCTGGTCACGTGGCGCTGGAGTTGTACACTTTATAAACACAAATATATCAACCCCTCATATTCCATGTTAAACACATATTGTAGTCATACCAATGCCGAGAGATAATTTAGTTGCTATTATTTTGTTACAATGCACCAGTTTCGAAGAGAATTAACGCAATATCACATTGTGATTTTTAAAAAACTCCACCAAACCTTAAATGTGTTTGTGCAAAGAATCAGCCAAGGCCTTTTTTTGAACAGCTGTCCCTGGGCTTGTGTCGCTGACCGCCCCAACTTTCTCTCTCCCGTGTCCTCTGTGCACCCATGTCTTACTTTCGAGGAGTCCGTGTTAATCGCTGTGCATGATTCTGCGATGCGCTGCCACATTATGAAAGGAGCAAGAGAGTCGCTGTGGCCACCAGCTAGTCGCTTGGCAGACCTGCCCGCGAGGTGCCCGTGGCCCAGCCTGGGGTGTCCCCAGGGTGTTTGCAGCTGGGATGAGTCTTAGGCGAAACAACCAAGGGGAGATGATCTCTTGAGGTTTCTTCTTGCTGGATGGCCATTTTTCCTGCACTTGAGGCAGTCCCGCTGAGGGGCTAGATTGGGAAGTGTGTACATTTTATATCACACTTTATATTCTAGAGCTCAAAGGTCCCAGGCCAGATGTCCCACAGCACACTTTCTTTGGGGGTGAAACCTTCCCAAAATCTCAAAAGAAAGGTTGATGCATGGGGCTTTGTTTTCTGTGAAGTGCATCCTGAGGAATTTGGTTGCCCTGAGTCACATTTGAACATCTTTAGGTTTCCAGTGTTTGCCAGCCTTGGGAGTGGCCTTGGTCTCCTGGCCCCCGGGAGGGTGAGATCAGCCACGGAGTTACCGCCTCAGGAGGGCCACACGATAAAGGAAAAAGCCGTCCTCTATTACGTGAGAAAGTAAACGGCAGCCACATTGATCAGAACACAAATTATTGATTTATCTGTAGCTAATTGGACACAACTGGTTTTATTCTGTATGACTTTCTCAAGAGATCAAAAGCACACTTATTCTTGGTTGTGAGCTCATCGTAAGAGTGTACATATTATCTTCGTATTATCAGAAAAGGCTAATGTATGCATTTTGCCGAGTTTGACACAAGCTGTTACTTAATGAGAGCAAACTGTGGTCAACTTGGACGAGTTTCCTGCCATCAGTTGTGCTGAGTGGACATGGAGATACAGCAAATGACCCCACTTTCCAGGGTCCATCAGGATCTGCACTGGCCAAGGTTGCATGAAGGTGCTGCTCATCTGACCCCCATCAGGGGGGTAAGTGGGTATCGGGGGACCATGTTTAATGGGGTGTTTGTCTTCCTGGCTCTCTGCGTGCTGGTTTCCTTCCTTGGCACAGGTTTGTCTCTGCAGCAGGAGCTCCCCGTGGACCCTGTGCTGGAGGCCGATGCGGCTGCAACCCCTCTCCGGGCTCTGAGCGGCTGGCCCTGCCTCCCGTACCCGTTGTCGGTGGGCACCAGGGATGCCAGCTAGGGAGGCTGGGCGCTGCAGACTGTGTGTCCGTTGGCTCCTGGTCTGGCAGGGTCAGAAGAGAACTGTCAGAGTGGAGCCTTCTTGTTTTGGGTGAGGAAGGAGAGCCCATGCAAGCACTGGGTTCTCAGAGCGACAGCCATTTCTGCGTCACGTTAGATGTCCCAAGCAGTCTGCATTCAGTGATGTGGAACTGGGGGACAGACAGCCTTCTCTGTTGGGGGGTGTCCAGTGTGTGAACAGGAGTACATGATACCAATACTGGGGGGATGTTCTTAGTGGCCACGCACTAACGTGTGCAGAGATGGTGGCAAGAATCAGCAACATTCGACAATGCAGCACTGTGCAGGGGACAAAGTCAGGGCTATTTGTCCACAGCAGTTGTATGGCTTTGTATGGAGGTAGTTTGCTCCCAGCGGGCACATCCACAGGGCATGGGTATGAGCCACATCACATCACTCAGATGTAATGGAAAATCCATAATGGAATTTGGGCACACGGAGACCATCTATACAAATTTATGATCTTCATTTTTACCTCAGGTAGTATATGAGTTCTGCCTTTGGCTGAGGATGATTAGCAGCTAAGGAGACTGCTTAGCAGGACAGTTTTGGGGTGTGGGCCACCACCTATCAGGGTGCTGCGGACAGTGGATCGATATATTGCAGATATTGCCATATACGGAGAGGATCCATCAGATAAATCACACCGCTTCCTCATCTCAGGGGAGCAAAGGGAAGGGACAAAAACCATGCCCATGAGCCTGTTCTCAGAATGCCATGTCCGCTGACCTTGGGCTGCCCTTGACCAGTGGTGCTTTGGTGTTGGGGACATCAGCATAACTCAGTGAGCGGCAAGGGGTGAATACTGGGACAGAAACTGGTCCCACACACTGGAATCTGAGTTAGGACCTTGTCTGGTTTCTTTGGAAAGTGAGAGTAATTATGACGTTTTATCTTTACTTTGCAGCTGATGTTTTAAATCCAGCAAATGTGGGAAACTTTTCAGAGTGCAATTCTAATCTACCTTAGATAGCTCATAGCCTGATTTTCTGTCTGCCTGAGACACACAAGGGCAGATGGGACAGGCCAGTCATGTTGTGTGACGGATCCAGTCGGCGTGGATGCCATGGCCACGGGAGGTGCAAACCCACCTGCTCACCGCTTCCATTCTGCTCGTTAATTGGTTAGCTCCACGCAGTGTGGTCTTCACTGAAATCGTGACTTAGTGAAACGTAGGACATAATTTGGACTCTCATACCAAATTCAGAATTGACCATTTATTGAGCAGATCTCAGGGTCCCTGAATAATGAAGACTGTGCCAGCCTCCTGCCTTTAGAGGCGAGGAAATCAGAGAGTGTGTTTGCTCATGATCACCATGGTAATAAGCGTTGTCCATTTGCTACTGTTGATGGTGGTCACAGCTGGTTTGAAGGTCAGCTTCGGGGGCGCCTGGGTGGTGTTGTTGGTTCAGCTCAGGTTGTGATCTCAAGGTCGTGAGTTCAAGCCCCGCGTTGGGCTCCATGCTGGACGTGGAGCCCGCTTAAAAACAAAAACAAGATGAACGTCTGCTTCAGAGCTGACTCTTGGTGAGAAGGAGGCAGTCCTTGCTGGAGCGAGGACAGGCTCTGTTGGGGGGTGTGGGCACTTCACACTATGGCCTTGGGTCTTCCACCAGCATCCCTGGGGCGGACCAATGCCCCATGGCAGTTTCCTGGGGCTGATGCTGAAACACCACATTTCTCTTCCCATGGTTCTGAAGGACAAGTCCGGGATCCACGTGTGGGCAGGACGGCTCTCCTGGAGACCCCTCGGGGGTCTCATCCTGGTCTCCGGCTCCTGGTGGTGGATGGCGGTCCTTGGCAATCCGTGGCTGGCAGCTGTGTCCCCTGGCACGAACGTGTCCCTGTCTTCTCCCTGCGGGTCTGCCTCTTCTCCTTCGGAGGGAGCTGGCCTTACTGGAGAGGCCCCCAATCACCTCCTCCTGATTTGCTCACCTGCAGACACTATCTCCAAACAAGAGCACATCCGCGGCTTTGGGGATTAGGACTTCAGTAGATCTTTCTGGGAGACACCATTCAACCCACGGTGCTCATGCCCCCACCCCAAGAAAAGGAAAGAACAAGACACACATACACCTGGGAACAAATGACTCAGTTTTGATGTGTCGGATTCCAGGTGTAAAACCAGGCTGCAGTTTAGGAACTCAGTGATTTCTCACGTGGGGGCAGAATTTCTCAACAATGGGACGGACAGTGTGTGCACAGGTACCCGTGGTCACAAATGACCGTGTCACGTGTCTGCTGCGGTCATGCGTGGGTGCGCGGGTGTGTGTGGGGGACACCACCAGTTCCTGCCGGGACTGTCCTCGGCCTGCAGCTCAGGGGACACCACTCACTGGCGGTCACTGAGCAGCCAACAGGCTGGGGGGTTGAGGGCGCTGGGGCTGTGTATGGTCCCTTCGTGTGACTGGAACGTGAAAACCGATCACCAAGGGGTGGTGGCCGTTACTCACAAAGATGGAAAAAATAATAAACAATAATGGGGCCGATGTCGATAAGGAGGAGCGGAAACAGGCCCCTGCACAGGAAACCGGGTCTGTGCAGGGGTGAAGCCCGCCGGCACAGGCAGGGCGCCACTGAAGGTGCTTCCTGCTTATTCACATTTCACGAAGAATTGTCCACGCTGTGTTCTGCTGTGTCCTCGTGGCAATGGGATGTGGGATGGGTCAGGTGTCACATTGTAGTAAATTCACATTTTCACAGAGCTGACTTTTCCCAAAGCTGTTTACACGGGGCTGGTTACATCTATACACGTAGTGTGACCACATCAGATCGTGTCACGAATGAGATGATGAATCACGTGCGGCAATCCCCTCAACTCAAGGGCTTCTGTGCCGTCTACAGCAGCGGTCATTATCCAGAGAATCAGATGGGCTTTCCGCCTGCCCCGCCCCGATGTGGGTAGTGTTGCTTCCCCAGGATCAGCTGTGACTCGGGCGGCCCTCTGCCGGGAACGACACCGGGCGCCCAGCCCCAGTGACCGTGGGACCAGAATGAAATCCAGGCTGGTCGCAAATACCTGCCCTGGGTCAGAACCAACACCTTCCTCTGGGCGCCCGCTGTTCTTCACCTCTGAGTCCCGGGCCCCAGACTTGTCTCCACTCCTCCAGTGTGACCCCTGTGTCTGCGTGTGATGTCCCTGACCTCCGGCCGGTGAGACTGATCAGTCCATTTGTCCAGGACTCAGAATACTTGCCCTCTTCCAAGTGAGGAGATTCATGGCAAAACCAGGACCATTTCCCATCACACCACAAGGATAATGGTATTTCCCCAAGTACAAGGAATGAGACCAGCGCCGCTGCATTCCCAGTGTGAGGTGTTGGCAAATGCATTTCATTCTGGAAGATGCTATATTTGGCTGAGGGTTATGTGGTAGTGAGGTTAAGCTGCTTTTTTGGGTTACTGTCCAGTAAAATGCATGAGCATAATAAAAGGCCCGTAAGCCGTTAGAGATGAAATCATCCTCTGTCCCCCTCACGTTGTGTGTTCCTTCCATCCTTCAGGGTGTGTGTGGCTGACAAGAACGATGGAGGGACCACTGATTATTATTTTCTGTTTCATAATTCAACCACATACGCCAAGGGACGAAAATAAGGTTTTATAGGTGGGACTGAATTTAGTGCTTTTCCTATGAAATAATTTCCACAAATTTAGCTTCAGGCTCTCTTCTCTGATATAGGAGACTGGATTCAGAATACATTTTTTTTGGACATCCATAAAATGCGCACTCCTCATGACCCACAAAAACCTCCTAGCAGGACTCCAGCCCTGCTGCCGGCGTCCGCGGCCCCTTCCCGGTGGCCTCCTCTCCACATCTGTTCTTCCACACAACGTTCAAGTGCCTTTTCATCGCGGAGATGCCGGCTTCTGCGGCTGTTAGACGCCACCTGTCCGAGTCCCCTTAGCACACGTGTGTGCCTCAGGTTGTCCGAAGGATGGCCTCTCACGACACTGCGGGCAGCTCGGGCCGGTGTTTGGTTCATTTCTGTGTCCGACCTTGGCCTTGGGAGCCTTGCTGTGCACATCTCTGAAAAGAAACTTTATTGTGAGCAACTGCCCCTCCCTCCCCTCCCTCCCCCTCCCCTTCCTCTTCTCTCCCGCTCCCTCCCCTTCCTTCGCCCTCCCTCCCCCTCACTGTGCTCCCTTCCTCTCTTTTTGCTCCTCCTTATCACTGAAATTCCATATAATTCAAGGATTATTGAATATAATAAAAAAATCACAAATATGAAGTTAATACATTTGCTTTCTTTAATTTTTATTCTTAGGTAAGAAATGGTGAGTGGGAAAACAATGCTTGATTTTGGGTTTCAATTAATACAAAAGTAATTTTATTCTCCCAAGATGAATATACAAATAAATGTGAAGAATATAAAATACAAGGAATATTTAGACCCAATAATTCAAATGACTCAGAGTGATCATATTTCCAACAATACTTTAATCTGTAATTTAAAGTGTAAATATTTTCATATGGTCAATTTTGTGTTTCTCCCCTTACTGTTTGCGGAATAATGTAAACGGTTGGCATCTAAAGAGATCGGAAAGTCTCCCCTCCCCCACTCTGTAATAGTACATACTGTTCCTGTATAAATTGCTTAAATACATGCAGGTGTTCTTTAATAGGCAGCCCTAGTCTGTTTCAGATAGATGTGCATTGCCCTGTTTATCTTCATGGCTAGGGTTCGCTCCTACACCCCTGGCTTTTCCACTAAAAGGAAAGATTAATTGACTAATGGTTACCCGTTGGGCCAGCCTGAACATTGTTCTGGGGCTCTGCTTCATTCTACTTGTTAAAAAAAAAAATCCTCTGCAACAATGTTATTAATGTGATAAAAAGAAATACTTGCTAATAACTAGATAATTTAAAGAACTTGGGTTCATCCATCTGTTAATCTCGGTTGTGATTAAGGAGCAAATCCTAATGCCCATTATTTCTAATGACAAGACCAAGCAGGCTTAAAGCATTAGCTTGTGGAGGCCACGGCGAAGAGGCGATGAAGGATATCTGCAATCTCAGCCACAATTGAGGAATTGGCCCGACCTCCACACAACAAAAGTGATACAAAAGAATTACACCCTCACTAAAGTCTATTTCCTCGTATAATCACACAAAATGATTTTTCTTAAATATGATAATAAATCACAGCAAAAAATCAATGTGGCAGGGCCCAACTGCTATGGCCTGATAACGCATCAATCAATATTTAGTATTTAGATTTTAATTAATACATAGCCGTGCAGAGGCTTTTTAAGAGAGAAATATTATCTCAGATAAAAAATCCAGCACTGTTAGCATGCAAAAGCCGTTGCTCATATCCGTCATTGATCAATCCGCTGGCCCTGTGATTAAAAAGCCTGGAAAATATCAGACAAGAGGGGAAAACAGATTGAACCAAGAGGAGGATGTTGTAGGCATCTCGGTCCAGGAAACCGCCAGCACAGGATTCAGGGAGAGTGAGTGAGCCGGTCCAGGCCGCCTGCCCGGGGAGCAACCCCCGGGGACAGACCTAGGGACCATGCTGCCGCCTCAAAATCATAGCGCCCCAACCTCCCTCCCATGCCTGGCTGCGGCCGCCGTTCTCCTTGTCTTGCGGATTGCAGTTTCAGATCAAAGTTTCTCTTGATGATGAAGTATTTTAAAATAATCTAACGCTGGGGGATCCATGTTGGTTTCAGTAGTACTTTTAATTTCCTACGTTTCCCTTGATGTGTGAATGGCATGGGCTGCCAAACAGAGACTATAGAGACTCATCATAGATTTTCCTTCCCAAAGCTCTGACGGGGAATGGTCCATCCCCGAAATTCTGTTTGTAACCTGTGCTTCCTCCGTCTGCCACAGACCACCTCCCACCCACCTTCCTTCCCACGTTCTTTAGCGGCAATCTGTACTGCCAGCTTGCAAAGCCCATCCCCGAGGACGTGACTGTTCTCTCGGTGCCCTCGACCCTCGAGGCTTACCAGACTTTCTAGCGAGTAGATCTAGCAGTTCATGCAAAACACCAGACAAACAGGGAAGACAGAGCATGTGTTTCTGGGGTTTCTTAGGGAGAGAATCTAAGAAGATGCTAGCTTGCCTTTTGGGGAGGACCTAATGCAGCTTTTTACAAGTGCCTTTTTTATTACAAGTTTTATTTTTTAATTTATCTATTTATTCATTCATTTATTTATTTAATTTTTTGAGAGAGTAAGAGAGAGAGAGAGAGAGTTTGAGAATGCTCGTGAGCGGGATGGAGAGGAGCAGAGGGAGAGGAAGAGAGAGAACCCCAAGCAGACTCCATGCCCAGCACAGAGCCTGGTGCGGGGCTCAATCTCAAGTCCCTGAGATCATGACCTGAGTTGAAATCCAGAGTTGGACACTTAACTGACTGAGCCCCCCAGGCACCCCCACATTTTTCTTTTGAATCAGTCCCCTCCCTGGGTCTCCTGTCCCTGGTTCCTCTACTAACCCATTTGATATGTTTTTCCCCTCCCTGAGAGAGTGATGTGTAACCCTTAGTTGAATCTTTCTTAATACAGTGTTCTTTGGGCAGACCAGTCTATGCAGCAAATCAAAGCCTGGAAATTTTGCTTATGTGGGCAACGTTGATGCGTGTTGAGAGAAGAGCCAGCCTCCAACTCGGCCCTCTCCTGAGGTCTTAAAGAGGGCCCGTTCCTTATCTGGATTATCTCCTAGCTACACGTAGTTCCCTGTTGAATTTGGGGTCAGCTAGAGAGATTGATGCATGGAAGGTGTCTACGATGTCCCTCTTACATGGGGTGGACAGAACAGAGGGGGCACCAGAGGCAATTCAGTAGGACTGTGGGGGGGGGGGTTCTCTGTGATGCCCAAGCACAGATTCTATGCATGAAGCTGTATATTGAGGATTTTAGCAAGATGGCGGCTCATGAGTGAGAATGTGTCCAATCTCATCAGCTGAGAACAGTTTCTCCAAGACACAGGCTCCTGGTGGGGCACAGATTAACCACACAGACACAAGAAAAAGTGTTCGGAGACTCTTGTGACCCTGGGGACATGGGACAATTGAGAATTTCCAGGTCTTTTCTGATCTTTGCTTTGGGAACTAAGAGGCCCTATGCTATGTTGAGGTCAATGGCCATGAGTAGTGACAACAAATTAAATTTTCTCTTAGTAGAAGTTAATGGGATTGTCATCTGTGGTGGGCAGGAGGGTCATGGGGAAAATTGTGGGTTCAGGGATAGCCAGCAGCTCTAATCCTCAGGTTTCTGCCAAAGTCCTCTTGGAATCTTCTGACATGGGGACACAGCCAAGCCAGGGTCACTGGGGAAGGAGCTCTGACACCAGGCTCCGTGCTCACTAGGGAAAAGCTGGGTCATTGAGGAATTAGGGGATGATTAGGTTTTCACTTACTGGAACCATATGGTATCAAATGCTAACCACATCCCACATTTTGACCTAATAATTCCACCTCTAGGGCTTTATCCTAAGAAAATAATCAGATAAACACAGATATTTGTGTGTCGGCGTATTTGCTGTAGTGAAGCAACAACTGCACGTATGGCAAGGAGAAACACGTAAGTGCACAAAGGTGTCTCCGTGCCACCGCGTGAACTACCGCCCTGAGGGACACGGGCGTTCCGGAATATTTAGACATTGCAAAAGGGGATCTTAGTTCTGTTAAAAATGAGAGAATGGGGACACCCTGAAACATGAACATTTTTTTATGTAGACGTTTTGGGTGTGTCCTCGTGTTTTATTGGAAGCAGAAAGGGAGAGATGATCTTGGAGGTTGAGGTTCAGAGCTGGTGACCCGCCGGCCCCAGCCCGCGACGGTGTTTTCCGTAGCTCGTTCCTCTTCTCCCCAGAGTGCCTCGGTCTCCGGGTCGACCCAAACCATTTCTCTTGCTGGTGTCACAGGGTTTCCTGCCCCATCACTAGACAGATATTGAAAGACACCGCTTACTGAGACAAGTCCCACAGGTTAAGGGAGGCTGGCGTGGACACATACTCTCGTGAGGGTTTCAAACTGAAGAAAACGCTCGGCAGTCATGTCCTTAAATCGTTACAGACTACACTTTGTTATGGCTCCTCGGGGCCTCACACGGTGTGAAGAAGGGGGTGGTTTGCAGAAAGGCCCGTAGGCATCTGGAACATCACAGAGGGGATGGAAGGCCTTTTATTTGTGTTAGAAATGGCCTCTTTTTTTTTTTTTTTTGCAATGATCAGATCAAAATAAATTCATGTACTTAGCATGAGTCCATCTTTACAAATGTAAAACAATGGAAGGAAGCATATTTATTTGTAAAATAAAGCCAGAATCCCATCCACGAGATTTATAAAAACAGCCATTTTAGTGTCAGTTTCCGAATCTGATTTGTGAGGGGTTTATGACGTCACTATCAAAATAATTCGTTAATGATAGTGGAGGCCGAAGGTCTGCAGGACTGTGGATACCGTGTCCAACGGCGATACAGACCCCGTCCCTGCGTGTCTGCCTCCCTGTCTGGGGAGTGGAAGGCTGGCCACTATTACCAGGAATTTCTTCCCTTCCCGGGACAGAAAAAGCACCCTTTAGGAAACAGGTACCCTGGGGTTCTGGCTCTCGGGCCCCAGTGCATGGGTTTCCATAGGACGCACTAAATAAATGCTGGATGAGTCAACTTATTTAAATTTTGGTCTTCTCCGTGGCCGCGCCACGTTCCTGCCTGAGCACAGCTCGGGAGAGGTCCGTGAACACGCAAATATCACACAGGTGACTTCTTTCCTTCTCCAGGGGAGGCAGAGAACGTTCTGTGTCATTCAGCGAACATCGAAGTCTGGTTCCACAATGGGTGGTGATGCCCGGCAGGCAGACCCCGGGCGTCTCCAGCGTGGGGCTGTCGTGGTGGGGGTTCTCCTTGTGGCGCCAGCCCTTTGGGGTGTGTGGGGCAGTGCCGTCCCCCGCCCCCGCTGCCTCCGGGGGGCGCACGAAGGCTGCGGGGCTGGCGGCCCTGCCAGAGAGTTTTGGGGGAAACGTGAATATAGAAAGCGCCCTGGATTTAGATGTTAGACGATAAGATTATAATTGTTGGGACTTCTAGTAAGTTGGCTGTAAGAATCTTCCTGAGGAAAGGCCTCAGGCCGGGTTCCAAAGCTGGGGAGACCGGCACAGCTGAGGCCGTGCGGCGGTCCGGTCGGTGCGGAGGCTGTGAGCCTCGCCGTTCCGCCGTTGGAAATCGTCCGGCCTCTGCAATGGCAGGGGTAGGAACTCTCGCGGACGCTGGGCTTCTGGACCTGGAGCTTTCCTTCCTGGGTCCTGATGTGCACTTGGGCCAGACGGAAGGGTCTGGGGGTGGCATGTTCCGGGGGACGACGGTGGCATACAACGTGGCAAAGAAGCAATTAGGCAAGCTGGACTCAGGCCTCCGATGTGTGTGGGGAGGATGTTTCTCTTTTTAACAAAAGGTGAGAAAGGGGTGGGAGGCCGGCAGAGACGGAGTAAGGAAGCATCACCAGCCAAGCTCCTCAGACAGGCACTGGAGGAGGGTGTCTCTCACCCGCTCTGTCTTCAGCGGACATCAGGGGAGGACAGTTTTCTGCTGGAGAGGTTGTGTGTTGCTGAGAGTGACTCGGGGCCAGAGGCAGGGAATGTGAACCTTGGGAGGCCTGGAAATGCCCCATACCACAGACTGAGCCTTCGGGGGCCAGGGAGTCAGTCTCGGCTATAACGGTGGCAGAGGCGACAGGGGCCTGCTCATCACGGTCCTCCCCTGTAGAGGACCTGGGGTCCCCAGGGCCAGAGCAGATGCGTGCTTGCAGCCGAATTCCATGCACTCCTGCCCTCACTGTGGCGGCTAGGAGGAGATCAGAGGGAGAGGTTCCAGACTCTGTAGGGAGCGTGTGTGCATGTATGTGATTGTGCGTGCATGCGTGATGAGTGTATGATGTATGGTATGCGTGTGATGTGTGCGTGTGTGATGTGTATGATGTATGTGTGATACGTGGTATGTGCATGCGTGATGTGTGTGATATGTATGTGGTGTGTGTGTGTGCACGCGTGTGTATAGTGAGCACATGCCCATGGCAGCCAGGTGCCCTGCACGGACCCACTTCCGTCGTGTGCACAGCACTGGTCTGCACACGTGGGCAGGCTTTGGCTGGGAGTGCCCGCAAGGACCAGGCGTGGGTTCAGAGCCCGATGTGCACCGGCCTGGCGTCCTCTGGGCCCCTGTGGCCTTCCTGGGAGGTGCTGCCAGCGTGGGGACAATGACTCCCTCGGCAGGTGCCTGCGCACAGAGCTCAAAACTCTGGAAGGAGCGAGCGTCCTGCTGAGGTGGTCAGCTGTGGGGACACTCGAGTTCAGGGCTTCTCTCCCTGAGCTAGTTTGGGGGCCACCTTCTGGACTTGGAAACGTGCATGTGGATTCGGGGTGGACTTTTTCTGGCTAATTTGTACCTGTGTTCCCGTGGCTGGCCTGGGCCGGTGGACGCACTCCCGGATTCCTCCTTCCTTTCTCCGAAGGTCGATGGGAGCGTTTAGTGCATCTCCAACGTTGCCGCATGTCCGTTACTCAACAAGGGTCACGGGCTTTGGCGGGAGCGCTGGGCTACCAGCAGCGAGGCCGCGGTCTCTCGGCTGTCCTCGTTGGTGGCACGCACACTCCATGTCTTACTGCGGCGGCCCCGGACTCCAGTTCACGTGAATCGTACTCGAGTGATGGGGAAGGCTGATTTCCATGCTGGTAAATTATGTGTGAAGGGCTGCTGAGGAATCCGTGTGTTTTCATAATTTGGTGTATTCGGAATAGGTACACTGAACGTTTATCTACCTAGATGAAAAATTGTCTTTGTGAGATGAAAAGCATATCATATTTCAGTTTTTATGGTGCGTGCATGTGTGTGCGTGTGATGTACGTGTGTGTGTTTGCACACAAAGGGGAAGAAAACCAACAATGTGTGAACATGTGTCCGTTTGAGATGCTTACTGCCTGGGTTGATATTACGATACCCAAAGTGATCGTGGCCGGTTTGCAGACGAGACGCTAGGCTTCCTTAGGTCTCAGGCTGCACAGCTGGACAAGCCCGTGGCCTTCTGCCCCGCCGCGGGTGTGTGTGGTCCCTGCACGGCAGCACCGCCTCCTCTCGCCACACTCGGGAGCTTAAACACACAAGTGCTCCCGTCTGCATATTCCCTGAGCCCCCACGGCCCGTGGCTTCATTGGGGCATCACCCCGTCGGCAGCCCCCTCCCCCGGGCACATGCCCACGCCAGAGACAGAGGCTGTCAGACCCAGGCAGGTATGTATTCATTCCCCAGGTAATCAGAGGCACAGATAAAATTAAGCTTCCAGTTGACAGACACCAGCAGACAGGGCTGTTAGCTTATGTGGGGTGCAGGCAGAGCCGGCTGGAAAATTTTGATCACTTTAATTCACTATATCCACCTGCTGTACTCAGCCGGCACTTTTATCAAGCACTGTGAGGCGGTATTGATTGTTTTATTTTCTATGTAGGATAAGAAGACAGAGAGTTAGGGCAGGAGTGAATGAAGAACTTTCCTCAGACGGCTGTGACAGTCCAGCTTATACCATGCTGTCGTCTGTGCTTCAGGTGATGTCCGCGGCGTCAGGGCCGCTCGGAGCAATCGACAGGCTGAATCCCAACAAGAGCGCAGGTGGGGAGGATTGAAGCCGTGGACGAGACGGCGAGCAAGCACACGGGAGCAGCACGCACACCTCAGAGGCCGAGGAGCGTCCCAAGCCGGCAGCTCCAGGGCACCGGCCCTGCGGGCCACGCCGGACCCTCGCCGTGGGGAGAGCGGCTGCGGAGCCAGAGGGCCACGGCCTTTGTCTCGGGATTTTCTTCCTGAATCTGAGAAACAAACACACACAAAATGATGACAAAACACGCAGGTTCCACACAACAGCCCCCGAGAGGTTAAGCCCATCTTCCTTTCACACGCATGATGGGATGCCGCGGACCCGCATGGGTGTGGATACAGATGCTGTACCCGGGTGTGAGCACTCTCCCCGGTGTGGAGACTGTCTTTGTCTTCTGCAGTGTCCTGGGAGGCAGATCAGGCCATGCCGGGGGCCCCGTGTCAGCACACACACCCCCAATCCTTCTGTCTGCAGACCCTCAGGTGAGCATGTGGCCCCACACTCCTTGTTACTGGAAAGCCCCTTTCAACGTCCAGACTTCTGGTGAGCCAGATGAAGGCTGACAAAAAGTAGAGGCTAATGTAGGTGATTTTCATGGTCTGACGTCTCCTGTGTTATGGTGGAGACGGGGAAAACGGCGTGAGGAACAGAATCCCGAGTCTAGCTGTCAGGTGTCTGTTGCTCCCTAGTTCATAGCTGCACCGATGATTTGCCCAGGGAAGAGGTACACTCACCCCGTGCCTTCTCTCTCCACTACTGGGGGTGCACTGATGAGGCAGAGTGCTGCTGGGGCTCAGACAGGAGCATGGCTCGGCCCGGCGGGGTTTGGCCCTATGTCACCCTGCTCCTGGCTTTCAGAAGCGTGTCGAACATCTGGGACCAATGCTCATCATCGTCGAATAATAGCAGTTCCCTTACTGTCCAGGCGTAAAGATGTGGGTTGGTAAGGACAAAGTAGCACCTAGACAGCGGCTCCCGGGGCACCGTCCGGGGCAGGGTTGGACCCCACGGCTCCCGGGGCACCGCGCAGCCTCCTGAGACACCTCAAGGTGAGCAGTGAGGACAGTAGCACATGTGGGCAGTGGCAGTCAGGCTTTGGAGGGACTTGAAAAATCAGAAACAGTGACACAATCATGCGTCGGTGCTGCTGTGCTTTGGTTGAAGGGAGTGACAGGGGTCTCACGGCATTTAAGTCCTGTGGGTAGTGGGCTAGTGGGAGAGCCTTCGAAAACAGGACAATGAAGGCATTTTTAAAACACATGCACTTCTCTCATTTTTAGATTTTCATAGTGTATTTGAGAGTGATTCAAGTCCCAGTCTGGCTACAGCCGGGGACGCCAGCACACCTGCCCTGCGCGTGGGTGGGGCGGCCTCAGAAGGGAAGGCACGCGCTCTTGGATGACTCATGATGCACGGTTGTGGTCGTGTCTCGTGTGAGACATGTGTTGGAAGTAGGTGCAGAAATTGGGCAGGCAACCTGCAAAGGCAGAGAAGGTTGCTTCCACCTTCGGTGTTCTGGTGGGGTTGGTGTATCATTTCTAACAGGGTGATTTATTCTCATTGTTGTAAAAGGCTGTTTTACAGTTGAAATAATTTGATTTATTTACGAAGGGAGGTGGCTTTCTGAAAGACGGCAGGTTAGGTATGAGTGAAAAGTGCCACTCTTGGGCGAGTAATCATCATGGAACCTTAAAAACGCTGAAGACTCGGGGTCCCGTGAGGGCCAGATGGCAGGCTAACTTCTCGGTGCACTTATTTAGAAATCAATTTCATTTTAAAGTAGAAAAGCCTCCCTAAGTGAATAGATTATCCCCCCCCAATGTGCTCCCACCACATTAGATGATATTGACAGGAAGGAAATCGGGTCTGCTCTCGGGAGGGGGCATCCCCCGGGCCAGGGTCGAGGGTCAGGTCCGGTCCAGATGTGGCAGGAGCTGGTTCCACTCTTTCCTAGCGAGGGAAGGTAAGCGAGCCTGGCCCGTTGTTGGAAAGGATCTCACGTGGGGTGGGCTGACGTTTCCAACGGAGTTTTGAAGACCCGCAGTGCTGTACACACTCGAGGGCTGTGGCCCCCGGTCTTTCCTCCCGGACTCTGGCAGAGCCCGCCTTGCCGCCCACACACGGGCCTCGGGCGCTCCCACAGCGGGCACTTCTTCCCGGGACGAAGGCTGATGTGTGGCTGTGGGTTCAGTATCATGGAAAGCGCTGTGTGGCATTCTGACCCTTCCTGACAGGCGGAGGCGCCAGGAAGTGGTAACAACGGCAGGAGTGACAGTCACAACAGTGAACGGTGGACACCGGATGGTGGAGGAAGGGAGACTTTCTTATAAAGGCATTTCTCGCCCCTCGGAACGCAGACCTGGGCATGTCCCCGGGACGAGCAAGGCGAAGAGACAATGGAAATGGGGTGAACGGCTGCAGTTCACCCGGGTTATTTCTAAGCAGCAACACAAAGGCGTGATGGAAATAATTTAGACATATGGATAAGAGCCTTCAAAATCAATAGTGCTGGAAGAGATGAAGCATATGCTGATGCAATCAAACAGAATTGAATTTCATACAAATGTTAGCAAATCTATATCGGATTATCACAGCAAAACTTCATTTTCATTGATTTATAATGTATTATTATTACCTCCGCCAAACTGCCACAGACAGCCGTTTAGCAGCTGCTGAGTGCCTTAAGGGTAAATAAGGGATGTCACTGACGGGGAGGTGCGTAGACGTTTGGGGCGCCAATAACTCACGGGGACGGCAGGTGGGACACTAACAGCTCTTGTTCCTTCCGTCGCGCCACGACTTCTCGGCGACTCTGGCGAGCGTGGGCTGTTGGTTGGTGTGCCGGACTGACGGAGGCCCAGGCGAGGGCTGTCTCGGACTGCGGGAGCTTTCAGCAGGTGCGCGGCCGGTCTCCGTCTCTACCTGTGGGATGTGACAAAATCATGGCACCGGCCTCGTGTTCGGGGCCTGATGTCCTCGAGCTGTGATGGTCTCTCGGGCGCCGGGGCGTTCCTTCCGCATCTGCATTCCCGCGTCTGGAATTGCCGGGAGTGTCTTCCCGGTCGTGGAGCCGAAAGGCTGTGCTCCTTCAAGTAGACGAGTGAACAGTTACTTCATTTCCTAAAACGCAGAAGCAGAATTAATAACAACAAGTCGGGTTATTGTGTTAAAACTTTAGCTTGTGGTGGTAAGAAATAAACTAGAAATTTGGGTATTAATTATATTCCTTCATTGAAAGTAGGTTTTCTAGTGAAAAGTGAAATAAAGTGATTGTGTCTTGGAAGGTCACCTTTTGCCGTCTTTTGGATCATCTGTGCCAGTAACTCCCTACTTACCGCCTATGACAAAACCCCAGGGTCACTTCTTCCCTTTCTCCAGTGACTCGATGGGGGTAGGAGGTCTGTTTTGCCAAAATTCCATCAGTTAAACATTCCCGATAGTTTGCTCGTTATTTCTCACGCCCTGTGGTGAATGGCAGGGCGGGCAGACGTGGGCACAGTTAAGCTCCCGCATTCAGTGGGCACTCAGTGCCCAGCCCGGCCTCGTCCCTACCCTGTGAGGGTTCTGCCGCGGGAGGTGGTGCCCGTGGGGTGGCTGGGGGCCCTCGGGCGGCCGGGATGGACTGTGCGCGGACACACGTTCCTCAGTGCCACCTGCGCCTGAGTCTGCAGCGGGACCACAATCACCGGGGTGAGCTCGACGTGGGTTCTGATGGTCCCCCCATGACCCAGTCCGGGTGTCACTGGGTCAACACAGGCTGGCTGGACATGCGGGTTTCCACGGGAACATCGTGGAGCAGATGCTCTGGGTGACCAGCTCCTCTTCCCAGGGGAGGAAAGTGCAAGGGGGTGAGGCTCATGACCTCCTCTCCCTCCTGATCCCCCACTTGTGTGAGCACAGGGCTGAAGGTGAACAGGCAGGTCCCAGGCCCAGGTGCCCCCTGAGCCCCACACTCCTCGGCCACAGTCCCATTGCCCATCCAGAAGAGGGTGCTGCAGGCACCACCATTTCCACCCCGTGGAAAGGAGAGCACGAAGAACACAGACACTGTCACACCCACCACGCTTGCTGCCATATTGGTCGTCTAGGGCCGACCTACTCGCCACTGGTACGGTGGGCTGAGGGTCAGATTTCCACTCCTCGGAACTCAGGTGCTGTGCACAACCCAACGTGCTCTTCCTGCGATCCCACCAGATACGTACTCTGAGCACATGCTCTGCCCGGTGAAGCAGGATGGCCCCGGCCAGGTCCTGGAGACTCAGCCGTTTTAGATTCACATTCGGTCAGTCTGGAGTCTTCTCCCCTCCCTCCTGTTTGTGAGTTCCCAGGTGCCTGGGTGGCTGACATTGCTGCTCCAGGTGGACCTGGCTGAGCTTGTCACATGCCCATATTTGTCTGTGATTGTGCACATGTCCTCTGCCTGGCTGCCGCTAGCCGCCATTCACCACGTGCACGCGTGACATGGGGCCAGAAGGGGGCTTGGGGGGTGGCCTCAGCCCTCTGACCTCAGTATGCACGTCTGTGACTTCACAGGTGGGGGAGTCTCTCCTCTGTTCCAGATGGGACCCCACTCAGCCCTGCCTCTGGGGGTCCCCTGGTGTGGACCGGCGTGCTCCTTCGCCATGCCAGCCTCCCTGAGCCCGGACGGAACTGTAATCTCCGCTCAGCCAGATGGAACTCCTCCAAATCTAGCATTTGTGCTAAGACCTTGGCCTTTGGAGACCCCAGAGTCAGGACTTGGCTTATTTGCTTGGTTTCTATTTTTAAGGGTAAGAAGTGCACAGATCTGAACTGATCGGTCTGAAGAATTTTCACGATTTAGAAAGAACCGCTTGGAACAAGGATCCAACATTCCTGCCACCCCAGAAAGTTCCCATAAGCAGGTTTCCAGCATCCCTGCCCCAAACCGCCTTCTGACTTCTGCATGGAGGGTTAGCTGGGCCTGCTCTTGGACCTCTCGGAATCACACATGTCCTCTCCTGCTCTGGTGTCTTACACGCGGCATGTTTTCGAGAGTCGTCCTTGTGGTTTTGTACCTCAGTACCTGTTCCTGTTTACTGCCAAGTAATTTTGACTCTTTTCCCATTTTTTCCCCTGATCAGTGGGTATACATTTGGGGTGTTTGCACATTTGGGTTAGAATCAGTTATACTGCCCCGTGCATCTGTGTGAACTTCCTGTGGGGACATAATGTGTTCCTTTCTCTTGGGTTACTGAGTTGTGTGGTAGTTCTTTTTTTTAAAGTTATTATCCATTTGTTAAAACTTTAAGGGCCATAGGAATGAAAGTAGATATTTGGTATAGAAATACAACAGTACAGTCGTAAGGTAATCCCATGTTTCAGTGTTCAAGGATCCTCCAGACCGTTTTCCAAAGTTGATGCACCATTTCACCTTCCCCTGGTTTTAAATAAAATGGTCTGATGGCCCAGCCGCGCCGGGGCCACTGGGTCAGTCTGTGCCTGGACTGGCAGCCGTTCCATGCAGGCCCAGCTGCTCCTGGTGGGCGGGCCGGCGGGCCTGGGGCTCAGCCAGTACTCAGCGGGGGGTAAGTGAGGAGAAGCAGGGCGCATTTGTCCACATCTGGCTGTACCTTTTTCTTTTAAAAATAAAAATTTTAAATGATCCTACAAAACATTTAACCAAACCCTGAAATGCGTGGGGAGTGTTCTGCAGCTATGGATGTAAAGAAATGACCCACGACAGCACAAATTCTCCCCTTGTTTGGAGGCAGAGCGGTCTGCCGGCCCTCCTGTGCCCGACCTCGCACGGGGCAGAAGCCCGCCGGCCGTCACCCGTGCCCGAGACCTGAGCCACGGCACAGGCGTGTCACCGCGGCCCCGCCATCTCCTCTTTGGCATCGGGGGCTGGACTGCTAGGAGTGTCTCCAGCTCAGTGCCTTTGAAATGGACTTGTTCTTGCGTCCACGAAACGCGCTCTTCCTCCACTGTGTTCTGGGCCGACTGCTGACAGCTCCCTGCTTGACTCCCTGCTGCTTCTAGAAGAAGACCATCTGGCTGCCCACCCGCTTTCGCAGCCTTCCTGGTGGAAATCCTGGGTTTGCTCCCCTCCTTGAGGCTGGCAAGGAAGCCCCGTGAGAATGGGGGCCAGCCCCAGGGGACAGTGAGCACTGGCCGCGGACGAAGGTGGAGCACACCACTGCTGCCCCCGTGAGCCACGTCCACGTGAGTACAGTGTGCTGCAGCTCCCGCAAGCCGCCCGGTTTGGGGGCCTCCTCTGTTTCGGACAGTGGGTCTCTCCGTAACAGGCACGCCGGCTCAGTACCCCACGTCACCGTGCAGCCTGCGACCGAGGCTGGAAACCTGGGATCCCTCCTGCCTCTCACACCCGGGCCCTTCTCACACGACTTGCTCATTTGACATGGAACACCACATCGGGGACCGAGGGCCACCGTGGCCAGCTTGCGGATGTGGTCAGTGTGGCTCTTGGGTTTGGTCCAGGTGATGCTCTACCGGGCGCTGGACAGGGGAGGCGCGACGTCTGGACCGCGCACAGGTGCCTGAAGCACTGGGCCAGCCTACTGCCCCCAGCCGGCCGCGAGTGTGGATGGTGTGTGGATGCAGCTGGGGCATCAGCTCTAACCGGCGGGCCACCTTCCGTGGCTTGTAAACGCCTCGACTGAGGCGTGTGGTCTGTTCAGTGGGGCTAATGACAGCGGCCCCTACCTGCCAGCATTGTATGAAGGTTAAAGGAGCCGTCCTCGAAGGAGACCTCCAAGTGTGACAGACAGCAGGGACTTGGGGTGGGGGCTGCCCCCTCCCCTGCACCTCTCCACCCTTCCTGGCCCCCTCCCTGCCCTCCCACCACGGACTGCCAACGCCCCAGTCTGAGCTGCGTTTTCAGTGGGGTCCTACTTGCTAAGCTCTGCAGGACCATGTCCTGCTGGTGACTTCCTCCTTTTCACTCTGGCCCAGGTCCTGAGTGAGGGTCTCGGCCTCGCTACTCGTGGCGACTCTCCCTTCTGCTTCTCTGGCCCAGTTTCTCCCCAGACATGCGACATCTTCTTTGCCGGGCTGGCCGCCCCCGGTCTTACATCTCAGTCCATCTTCCAGTGCTGCCAGGATGAAGCTCTGGGACTCCAGATTGGATCGGCTGCCCCGGGGTAAGGCCTTGGCCCTGCGGCTGCCCGGGCCCCGCGGGGTGGCCGGCCTCTTTGGCCGCATCCTGCTGCTTTGCCTCTGCTCCTCTCCACCCCCCAACCAGCCTGAGACTCTCACCTTTGGCACTTACTTTCAGGGGCCGTCTGTGGGGAACCTGTCCTCCCTGACGGACTCATTCTCAGACACAGAATTCAAGTACCTGCTTCATGGAGCTTTTTCCTGCAGGATGCAAGGCCTTGTTTTGTTCCCCAGATAGACTCGACTGAACTCCTTTGTTTTCTGTTAATGGTTCCTGTCTCCGAGCTCCCTGCCTTAAACTTCTGCAGGGTGGGAGCATCTGCTCTTTCTTACGTGCCCAGGACCCAGGGGCACACCCGTGAGATTCCGAGCTTCCAGGATGCACAGAGGGACCAATCCTCACACCCTCTCCTCGGGTGCCCCTGAAGGACATCAGAAAACCACCTATCCCTTCCACGCTGACATCTGAGGGTTTTTTTTTTAATCGTAAATATAAATAATTGCAAAGATGTAATATCCATATTGTTATATATGAATGAACCTTTTGAAATTAGACTCCCTGACATCCTTAGACTATATCCCGTGGAATCCGTAAAAACACGTGAAACAGATTCTTAACACTTGGAAGTTTGATGTTATTTCTTTTTTCCTTAAATTTCTGTTTCTTTTTGTTGCAAGGGGGTGCGGACACCTGCAGGGCATGTTGGGGTTCATGTGCCTGCAGGGCACCAAAGCTGAGGCGTTTGCGTTGGTGACAGAGATTGCAAAAGGGAGGCCGCAGGAGCCCCCGGAGTGAATGGAGGCAGGGGGGGAGGGTATGAGGCAATAGCACTCAGCAGAGGCTCCAGCGTAGGTTCTGATGTTGAGATGGATGAAGAGAAGTCAGTGGGTGTGGCGGGAGAGCCTGCGAGCCTGGAGGGAGCCAGGAGAGCCTGCGAGCCTGGAGGGAGCCAGGATGGGGCGCCACAGGGACTTGGGACGGGAGATGGCGGGACCCACACAGTGGGCTCTCAGGGAGGCCTGGGAAAATGAGCCGCTGTTGTAGGAGTCAGCTCCAGAGAACCATGGCTGGAGAAACAGAAATGTGAAGAGTCAGGTCTGGGTCGGAGAGGGGGTACCTGGAGGAGGGGGAGCGGAAGGGGGCACTGGGCTTTGCCTCTGACATTTTGTGGTTTTTAATTCTTGGAAGGTAGGGGCGAGGAAGGTGTGAGGACCTGGTGGACCTCCAGGGCCTGCTGGAGGCAGAGGAGGTGTGATGGGGAGTGGGAGCAGAGGGGGTGCCTGGGGAGGCGGGGGCGGAGCAGGGGCGAGGGGTTGGGCAGGACAGCAGAGCTGGACCGCAGCTGCCAGGACTGGGATGCAGAAGGAAGGGTTGGGGATGTTCTAACCTAGACGAGTCTGCAGGTGCGGTGTGTTCCAGGCGAGGAGAAACGAGGGACGGAAGCAGAACGCCGAGTCAGCCCCGTCGACGTAGATGTGGGCTCATCTATACATGCACAGTATTTGATGCTGTGGGAACAGCTGACGTTCATGAATGAATAGGTGGTTCAATTTAAATTTCATTGTGCAAAAAACCCCCAAAACACTGCATCCGCCTCACGGGTGCCTTGCAGTTTGCTTCCCCTAGCGTGTGCATGTGTACGAGCCCCGTTTCATGATTCAGGTTCATGCACGTGTTCTCCATTAACTGCACTTAGCCAGTGTTTTGAGAAGTTCTGCAATAAAGCCAGTGATTGGTAGAGAACCTACGATGCAGCCAGAACCACTCAGTAACTAGGACGGCGTAGTAGCGGGCAGAAACCACAGTAGATTTCAACTCTCATAATTAAACCAAATTGACCTGAAATTCCTTTGCCTAAATTTGGTTTGGGACCTCTTATCCCTGCGAGGCAGAAGGAGGGCAGTTGACTTAATAACATTTTACATTGAGAACTAATTTTCATAATGAGCATCACAACCACCTGAGGAGGGGGTCCGGTTTGTGTTGAGCAAACATGGTGGAAGCTGTGGGGCCGAGTGTGCAGGTCTCAGAAAAGCACAGATTGGAGCTCTCGTCTCTGGACTGAGGCTACATCCTAACAGAAGGAGGCAAATCGCAGTTTAGAAATTCCTGAATAGACACCGGACCAGGTGGGTGTGTTTCCCTCTCTCCCCGCCGCCGGCAGGCAGTCTGACGGGAGGGCTGCGCGGTGCCCGGACGGACTAGCACATTCCTCTTGCCTTCGGTTTCTCCACCCTGTGGGCGGGTGGTGGACCACAGGTGCTCCACTTCACCCTGAGGCTATGCTGAGGTTCGGTGCGTTTAGGCGGCTGGCTTGGGAGTTGAGTATAAGAAGTGTGACTAGTTCAGGTGCAGCTCTGTCTTCTCTCCTCACCTACAACATGAGTCTGAAACATCACTCGATTAGGGAAAATATCAGTGACTGGTCAGGGGTCAGAAGGAATGTCCGTTTCATATGATTGTGTTTTATTGTGTAACATCAACCCTAATCTGATAAACAAATTATGATTTCTCTGGGATTTGGACATAGCTTCATTTCAAAATTGCACACACTGTACTTGTGATAATGTTGTATTTGTATACCAGGTACTAGGGGGTGGTTGCCATTTGGTTGGAAGACAGAAAGAAGGTCATGTTTTGAGGTCAGATTTGGATTTTATTTTTATTCATCTTGAGTTGCAGCAGATGAAGAAATCGATTTGAAGTGGTTAAAATTAGACATTCTTGGACATTCTTAGACTCATTCTTGGACAAGGTTGAACTTCTCTACACCTCAAATGATACTGATGTGCTTCCCACCTATTTCTAGAGCAAATTCAGGAACACCACGTACTTGCTCACGTGGCCAACCATGGGGGAAGTTTATCCCACTGAGGTTGACTTTTCTGCTGAATTGAAGCTGACTTTCTCAGAGGGCAAATCTTTAAAGGAATTTTTAAAAAATTGTAAAATAAATATATTTGTTTTTGTTTTTTAAGATTTTTATTTATTTATTTGAGAGAGACTGAGAGAGAGAGACGAGCACAAGCAGGGGGAGGGGCAGAGGCAGAGGGAGAAGCAGGCTTCCCGCCGAGCAGGAGTCCAGTGTGGGGTTCGATCCCAGGACCCTGGGATCACGACCTGAGCCGAAGGCAGACGCTTAATGACTGAGCCACCCAGGTGCCCCCGTGAAATAAATACATTATATATTACTGATAGAAAGATCCTCAGATGCATTTTGCATTTCCTTACCCCTTGAAATGGAGACTGTGGGATGCTTGGGAATTTTCAGGATGACCATGGTGTCCTTCGGGGTGGGTGCTGGCTGGTGTTAGCGTGGCCTGGGTCTGGCCACTGGGCCACCTTCTGCCCGCCCGTGGCACCGGCCTCTGAGCCTCTGATCACCACCCACTGCTGGCGCTGTGGGGTCATCACCAAGGCTGGTGTCCATGCAGTGGGGGCGGGCGTGGCCGCCACAGACAGACCACTGGGGGTCGGGCGCTGTGCTGGGGTCACTGAGCTGGGACAGCTAGCCTGGAGCTCGCTGCAGAGCTGGCAGGAGGAGAGATGCTGAGGGCCCCTCGGCAGGGACTCGTGGTTGTGAGCATCCTTCATGCACCCTTTCTTTCCTGGCCGGAGCAGGTTATCCTCGGCCAACAGCTTTTGGCTCTAAGATGTAGACGTGTGAGGTCAGAGGCAGTGGTAGGTGGACCTGCACCCGCATGTCTCTCCTCTTGGGATCACACCGGCCATCGGAATGGGGTGAGATTCACAACACCCCATTTTCGGTGAGGGATGCAGAGTCTTGGCACGAGCTGATGTTACGTGCTCTGGTTTTGCACACACTCGTGCACAAGAAGGGCTGGTCTTCTGCAGACACAACCAACACTTGCAGATGTCAGTTTGGAAATTTCCACGAACGAGGACATGAGGACACGTGCTGATTTTCGAGCTGTGTGACCTGGGTTTGCCATGGCCGGTTCGTTGCTGGGTGGTGGGAAGACTCCAGGAACAGTCCGGGATTGGTGGTGGGGAGTAACCTGAGCAGCAAAGCAGATGCAGGTGCTTATCTGGAGATGGTGCCCAAAGTGCAGAGACGTTCCAGAGGCGCAGTGGGGGCTCTGGCACAGACGCTGGGAAGAGCGCAGCCCGCAGCGACCTCAGGCGAAGGAAGACAATAGTGTGATCGAGGAGGCGGCAGCGCAGTGGTGTGCCTGGCACATCTGCAGGAACCTGGAAAACGCTGGGGCTTTGCTTGGAATGGCTTTGAAGTCTGCCGCCTCTGTCAGGGGCGCGTGCCAGTGTGGGGGGCACTGGCAGGAGCGCAGGACGCGCGGAAAGGCCCCGGTCAAGTGGAGGTGGCACACAGCCGTGAGGAGAGTGAAGCCAGTGAGAAAATGGGGCTGAGGGGCCTCTGGGAGCCCGGCTGATGGGAGAACGGCAGTCCTCCCGCCCCGAGGGTTTGGGAGACCTCACGGAGGGAAAGCACCTGCTGGGGTGCGACAAGCAGTGCCTTTTGGGCTGTGGCAGGCTTGCAAGGAGCAGCCTGCCCTCCGCGCTGTTTGTTCTGAAAGTGAACGGCTGGCTCGTGTGGGTTCTGGAAATGCTGAGCTGCACCTGGTGGAGAAGTCAGGGATGCCAGCAGGATGTCAGCGGGAGCAGCTGGGAGACTTGTGCTCCCCACTCCAGCCCCGGGAACGAGCCTGGACTCTCTTCTGCCTTCACACTTGGGGCCGGCTCTAGAAGAATAAAGCAAACACCCTTGCCGGCCTTCTGAGAACATTCTCCCGTGCGGTCTATTGTAAACACCCTTTAGACCAGAATATACTTTGCCCTGCCTTGGGGAGCTGCCATAGGAACATGGTGGCTTTAGGGCAGGGTTCTGAACCCTCCTTGTGCTGGGAGGTCTGGGAGTCTGGTGAAGCTCTGGACCCCCTTTCAGAAGAAGGCTTTAAAACGCACAAAATAAAATACATAGGCATACAAAGGAAACAAATTTACTGAAACACACTTATCAAGATACTGGAAACAAGTTGATACATGCAATGTATCTTACACCGTGTGTGTGTGCGCGCACGCGCGCACAAGTAGGCTCTGCACCCGATGTGGGGCTTGAACTCACGACCCTGAGATCAAGAGTCACTGAGCCAGCCAGGCGCCCCCGCGCCCCCCGTGCATTGTTAATGAGTGATCTTATAACCAGACGCAGCTGGTGGCTGTCATGCCCTCACGTACTGATAAGCATCAGCGGCACTCCCGGGTCTGTTACCTGCCGCAGCTGTGAAACCAGCCGCGGGGACAGACGTGCGGTTTCCCCCTCCGACAGTCATGGGCACTGCCATGCCTGCCCCCCAGATGTTCGCCGTCTCAGCTGGAGGCTAGAGAACGTGAAGACAAATCACAACCCCCCCCCCCCCCCCCCCAGCGTCATTTGGGTTATTCCGGAAGCGGACACCGAGAGTGTGACTGGGGGGTCAGGGTGAGCCGAGGGCAGAGAAGCACACTATAGGGAGAGGTCTGTGAGCAAGGAGGAAGAGCTTCAGCATCGTGGGGGCCCCGGAGCAGAGCTGGCCTGCGAGACGGTCCTGCTCTAGAACCTCCTGAGCACAGCCACCGCCTGGGAGCGGCACAGGGCAGCGGCTGCGGGGCGGTCAGGCTCCTGGCGGGAGGGCTGGGTGGTGCAGCTCTGCGCCCGCACATGGCATGTCCACTGCTCCGGTGGTTCTGGCTCCAGGCCCTTTGGGGACCCCGGGCCCCAGCTAAGAACTCCTGGCCCAGGCACAGGTAGGAGACATGTTTAGTGAGGCCCCAGACAGCTGTGACTGCCCACTGGGGGCAGTCGCCCGGCAGCGTGATGGAAAAGGGATGCGCCTGTTGGCCGGTTTCTCACTCGGGCAGAGTCTCCAAGTGTGGATCCAGGGCCCTGTGTGCTTAGGCTCAGTTTCCAAGATCAAAATGTACCTGCTTTGTGTCTGTGTTTCTGGGGGTTGGTTGTCCGACGCCGGAAGGTGTACTGAAATTTGTGCTGAGGTATCAATGGCACATTTGAAGGACCTTCTCCACTGGAGGACGTTGAATATTTTTTTAAATTTTATTTATTTATGTGACGCAGAGAGAAAGACAGGACGAGGCAGGACTCGTGGGGGGAGCGGCAGAGGGAGAAGCAGACTCCCCACGGAGCAGGGAGCCTGATGTGGGGCTCGATCCCAGAACCCTGGGATCATGACCTGAGCTGAAGGCAGACAATTAACGACTGAGCCACCCAGGCGTCCCTGGAGGATGTTGAATTTTAACACATTGCTCCCGAAGCCATGGTTTGGAATCTTCGGTGAAAGAACCTGGGAAACCATATGTCTCGGCAGGGCAGGCTGCCCATCAGATGCTCACTGCTCACGGTTCTGGAGCCTGGAGGTCTGAGGTCTGGGTGCGGGCACAGTCGGTGGGTGAGGACCCTCCTCTGGGTCCCAGGCTTCTCGTGGTGACTGCTGGAATGTCCTGTGACACTGGGAGTGGGGGTGCCTCTGGAGTCTCCATGGCAAGGGTGCTAATCCCATCCACCAGGGCTCTACCCTCGAGACCTACTCACCTCCAAAGGCCCATCTCCTGACACCTTGGGGGGTAAGATTTCAGCACACGAACTCTGGGGGGACACTAACCCTGAGACCGTGGCGCTACGGGAACCTTCCTGGGAAAACCATGCGCTTCATCAGTGAACGAGCCGGTCCTGGTGTCAGCGGCCGGCCGGCCACCTGTCTGTGGGTATGTAGGGCCGCCCTGTCCTAACCCACGAGGCAGAGACCTGGGGCCGCAGGGAGGCCCGCACAGTGTATGAACCCTGAACGCCACCGCTAGGCCCTTTCCTCCTGCCCGGCCAGGGGGTGGGACAAAGTGACAGTTTCTCTAGATGGAAGCAGATGCTTGAAAGAACCCCAAACACTGAAGATTTGGAAGTGTCAGAAAACATTTTTCTGGCTGGTTTTTGCTGTTATCTGTTATGATTGCAGGGTTGTTTGGAAACATATTTTTATTGGCTTCTGTTTTAGGAATATTTTGGACAAGTATCTATCGTTGCAGCAGTCAAATAATTGTTAAAAATGAGGCTTTCCTTGGCCACAAATTTGCAGCCCTGGTTCTGCATCATGCAGGCCTGGAATTGTATCAAGAGGGCTTTGGAGCTGTGTCAGGAGGGGCCGGGGCAGGACAGGAGGGGCCGGGGCAGCATGAGAGGATCATGAGGAGCTGTCCAGATAGTGCTTTCATGGCAAGTAGCAGGCATGTGAATATTTTATGCTTTGATTTGCTGATTTTGGGGGTGTTATCTTGCTGAGCTACAGCTTTTCCCCTCCCCCCCAGTATCAGGTTCTGGTTCCTAGAAATAATAATGTTTTAATTTATTAATATGTAAGGGTCCATAATTTTTCAAAATGTAGTCTCTGGCTTAAATTATAATTGAGCAGCTTTCTTGGCAAAGCTGGTGTGGGCTCAGGAATTTCTGGGTGTGAGAACATCTAGCCATGTATGAGTTGTGCTCAGAAGCACTGAGAGTTTTATGAATACCCACTGGAGCAATTAATGAGGTGAGTTGATATTATGTTTTATAGATATCTAATTAAATATTTATTAATTTAGATTGTTGGTATTTTGATGTATTGAAATGAAGATCTCGCGCATCTAGTTAATCAAAAAATGTAGCTGTTCAGTAGGCTTTATGTACATGGCACAGACGAAATAATGAGCATTTAGAATTTTATTTAGCTAATTGAATATGTATTTATATCATGAGCTGTTCCAAAAAAGGGTTTGAGATTTCATCTAAAGGAACCAAACATTAAATAACCAGAATGAAAAGGTCAGTATGGGAGGAAGTAGAGGCCGACTTGGAAAAGCATGACAAGGAGGTCAGAGGTGCCGTCGAGTCCCACAGATGCTGGCCCCGAGCTCCTTGCCGTGAGCACAGATCCTGTGTGGTCACGCTCAAGATTCACATCTAGCATGTGAGTTACCTGCACCATCAGGCAATTCTCTCATTCCCTGCATTGCAGACCTCAGTGACATTGGGTCTGTACATCTATATATGACTATGATGACCTCCCATGAACGACGTGATTGTCAGGGTTCCAATGGTTGGTGAAGTGCAAGTGTTGGAGGAGAGGAATCTCATTCCTTAGAAAGAGGTACTGTGGGGGCTTGGTCTCCATCTCAGTTCAGGTCTTGATCTCAGAGTTGTGAGTTCAAACCCGCATTAGGCTCCATGCTGTGTGTGGAGTCTACTTAAAAAAAAAAAAGGTACTGTGTGTGTTTTTTTTAAGATTTTATGTACTTATTTTACAGAGAGCAGGAGAGCACAAGCAGGGGGAGGGGCAGAGGGAGAGGGTGGGAATCGATCCCAGGACTCCGGAATCATGACCTGAGCCGAAGGCAGTTGCTTAACTGACTGAGTCACCCAGTTGCCCTGATACTGTGTGTTTCTTGATGAACATTTATCTTTTGCGGGTGGCATTTCTCAGTAGCTGTAAACAGTGACTTGTCTCGTTCACCTTACTTCTGGGGCCCATGCATGTGACAGCCCGAGAGCGTGGCCCAGACTGTTCGGAGGAGGCTCGGCTTGTTTCACCAGTGGCTTGGGTGAGGACAGGAGTAGTTGAATTGTCTTCACTGGGCCTTTTCTCAAAATCCCCGTGGGATAAAGCCTCTTCATGACTATGCCCAGGACGCAAATGCTATGATAGAATGTGTGTTGTTAGGAACATAGAACACACAAATATGTCATTAGGATTCTGATTTGAGCTAAATTAAACGAGATATTCTATTTTTAGCTTCTCAGCCCAAATGTAATAATCATGAAGAGGGACCAGTGCATGATAAGTGGATTAAGGAATTGTGCACATTTCCCAGCATTTTTATAACACTCCACATTTTATTTGCTGAAGAAACTAAATTTATTTAAGACATGCCCTTAAAGTTCTAATATTTTCATATGAAGAATGGAAAATACCTTATTTTCTATGAGGTCATAGCCTCCTAAATTTTACTTTTCATCCGTACTCAATGGGAAGCATGCAGAGGTCATTAGGAACCATAAGCACATATTTTTAGGTAATCTTGCACTTTTGAGACAATCATTTTCTTAGGTTGCATGTGTTATATTGGTATTATAAGAATGTCTAAATTAAATTATAAATCTGCAGCATAGGAACTATCTCTTCATTATGTCCCGTGTAAGTGTGCACATTGTCGATACCCAATTAACTAATAATAATAATAATAATAATAATGGTAATAATGGTGTGGCAATATTCGACTTCCATCTGGCCGCACATTCTGCATATACAGTAATTGTAAGAGTGTGTCGTTCCTTACATTATGTGCTGTGCTGGGAAAGAATGTGTCATAATCATGGAATTAGAGTTAACGGCAGGAAGGGGACCTCTTTGATTGGCCCCCCAAACCCCTATATACACCTCTTAAATGCACCTCATTATGAATTCATTTTAAGCTTCATTGAGTCCCAGAAATTAATTTGACATAAATTTCATCGTAAGGCTCTGGAAACTTTAATTTCAAAGGTAATGTTAAAGTAGAATGTGTTTCTGTTGGAAACACATCCTACAGACAGATGTAGAAATACAGGTTGACTATGCCAGCAACGAACGTCTTTCTGACTTAGCGAACACTTTATTTTGCATCTACCTCTCACCTTCATTTCTAAAACTTGCGGTGCTTTCTGACACGGGTCCGCCTTGGGCCCAAGGCCACTCCTGGCAGCCTGCAGGGTCTCAAGCAGAAGGGCCAGGTGCCTGTGGGGACGGAGCAGGACCGGGAGCTCGGCCTCGTGGTGTGTGTGAGCACGGACTTCGCTCTCCGGTGTCAGCAGCCTGTTAATGTGAGAGCTGCCCTTCCTTCTTCTCATGCTGGGGTCTTTGCCCCTCAGCCTCGTCCTCATTCCCCAGGCTGGCGGCTTCTGGCTGCGTGCTTCTCCCCGAGTCTCCCGGCTAACGTTGGTCCTGGTGTGTGCACTGTGCTGTGCACCTACTCACCAAGCTCTCTGCTTCAACAACACAGCTCCCCCCGCTCCTCGCAGCCCCGGAGTCCTGCTCCGGCCCCTTCTCCCCTCCGTGCCTGCTTGTGCGGTAACTAGCAGGCTCACTTCTCATCCCAGGCAGCTAGATCTTACAGAGGCTTCTTTGTTTCCTTACTTCCTGTCCTCTCTTCCCAGCCCTGGAGCGCTGTGAGACCTGGTGATTTCCCCTGGGGGCTCAGCTTTCATTCTCTTGGGAGTAGAAGCTGCTCTGGACAGTGATGGGGAGTGCGAGGTGAGCTTCCTCCAGGAGACAGAGGGGAGGGAGTCTTCCTGGACCCCCTGCTGGTACCGTCTTATCCGGGGACAGTCACTGGCCACTGTCTGGTGCGACCCTAGTGCTTGGGTCAGGGAGGGGTGCTCACAGTGCCTGCCCTCCCAGCCCTGCCCTCCCAGCCCTGCTCCAGGCCCTGCCCGAGGCCCTGTCCTCCCAGCTCAGCCCATGGCCCTGCCTGTGGCCCTGTCTGCAGCCCTGGCACAGACCGCTCAGGCTGAGGCAGGACGCCCCACGCACTCTGTCACCCTCCCCAGGGCCCGGGCTGCTGCCCTCTCCGCCAACACCCCCCCCACACTGGGTCCCAGGTTTTGTCCCAGACTCCTGCTACTTCTCGAGGTCGACACCCAGTCATGCCGACACCTTGCTCTCCCGTGGTGCGTCCATGCTGCGGCCGAGGACCAGCCAGCAGCCCACGGGGGCTACGGGGGGCTCTCTCTTCCAGAATACTCTGAAGTTCTCAGAATACTTCAAAACAAGATTGTACTCTCTCTGCTTGTGAGAGTAACTGGTGAGATTAGTAGCTAATCACTCCACAAACTAGTCAAAGCCCCGTATGTGCGCAATGCCCTGGGGGGGGAGAGGTGAGGGAGTGGTCACAGGTGATAGCAGAGGGTGACATGAGTGGGGACCGGCCCTGCGGCCTCCCCATCACCCTCGCAGCTACCACGCTCTGCTGCGGTCCTCACGTGCTCCCGGGGGCGGGGGGGCACGCTCATAAAAGTTTTGGGTATTTTAAAGGGGTGGGCAGAGAGCTGCTGTGTCTGGTGCGCTCTGGAGAGTTGTTCCTGGTGTCCCCAGGAAGGTGAGCAGCTCATGGGGCTTGTAAGGGGGAGAGGCCAGTGAGAGGGGCGGCATCTAGCATTAGGTTCACGCGCAAGGAAAGTCTGGGAAGGCAGGGCTTTGACTGGAAAACTGTGAAGATATACAGATAAGTAGAGAGGAACAATACGGAGAATAAAAAAGACACAGCTCCGGCATCTGGAGGTAGCGCCTGCCTGCGCTGTCACGTGCTTCTGTTTGTCTCCTGCACAGACGGCACTCATGCTTGCAAATAAATAGGGTCAAATAATGCAGTACTATTTTATTTGTTTCCTTTAAAAACATTTTTCAACCAAAGACCTCTTTTTAATTCAGTACCTGTAAATTTTTAATATGGCCCCAAACTAAATTCAATAGTACAGTTACCTGTGGACATTTTTCTTCCTGATGTAAAATCTAATGTAAGGATATTAATGTATGAAATATACAAAGACAGTAGGTGTTTTCTTAATACATGTTGTAAAAATTTTCCCAAGTATTGTTTATCTTTGCATTTTTGTTTTGTTTTGTTTCATTTTGTTTTTAATGCAGATGATTTTAGCTGTAATGCACACTGTTTCTGGTTTTATTGTCCTACTTGGAAAGCCCTTCTTCAGCCTAAAATTGTGAAGAGGCATTGGAGGTTCTACACAAGTAGGAGAGTTAGCCTTGAACGAGAATCCAGAGTGACCTATCCAGGCCCGAGTGGAGCTAACCTGCTGGAGAGGAGCTAAGGAGAGCCAGGGGATGCTGGGCTGGAGGGCAGGGAGGGGACAGTTTCAGTGGCCGCCAGGGAAGGGGCAGCACCTGGAAGAGGAAGGGGTTTGCCAGATGGTGAGCTTGCTTGCATGGCCGTTCTGTGTTCAGTCTTTGGACTCACAGCTGTGGATGTGGAGGTTGGGGGAAGGGTCCAGCTGCGGGGCTGTGGGGTGGAGGTCTGAGGCCCCGGAAGTGGAAAGTGGGGGGGGCCTCCCCTCACGCCATCACCTGAGAGCTGGGGCGGGTTTGTTCTTGTTGACGCTGGGACACAGGCACACGAGAGGAGCTGCTGTAGACCCCCACAGCATCTCATCACAAGTAGCTTCCACTGGACAGAGAGTCCGAGAAGGCAGTTTCTCAATGATGTTACACTTGAGAACCCGATGTATCTTATACATTCCAGAACTGATTTCATCTGTGAGCTACATTGTATCAGAAACCATCAACAAAGTTTCAGCTTTATAATATGTAGCTGAGCAATGTTAAGACTGGGGCACACTGATGGACATTATCAAAATGTATTTCCCCTACTTTTTAGTATGGAAAGTATTTTTTTTTTTTTAGGGGGAGGAAGGGGTGTAGAGAATCCCATGTAGGCTCTACGCTCAGCCCAGAGCCCAATGCGGGGCTCAATCTCCCGACCCAGAGATCATGACCTGAGCTGAAATCAGGAGTCAGATGCTTAACTGACTGAACCACCCAGGAGCCCCTGGAACGTATCTTTTAAACTCAGTTTAATATCACAAAAGCCCAAAATTCTGTGAAAAAGATTCAATAGTGTGTCAGGAATTAAGGGGAAATGTTACATTTAAAAAAACAGATTAGAATTTGTATTTTATTTTTTGAATTCTATATTACTTGAATGTCTAATTATACACCAACCACAAATATATTCATCAAACATTTTATTACCATCCCAGATAGAAACACCTTGAAAGGACACATCAGGTACTAAAAGAGTAGATGGAAAAGAAATAGGGTACTCCTGGATCTACTATTTTGTGTCATTAAGCACAATTTGCAATACTTGGTAGGTAAGTGTGGGGTGTGCTGAGCTGTGGGAGACAGAGAAGTTAGCATCATAAAATAATAGCGAGGAACAGAGTCATTAATGGTGGAAAAGAACCAGTAGGTAATTGGGTCCATCCCCCAGGCTTACATGCCCGATTCCGCCAGGGTCTATTTTTAGTGTTTTATTTAGCAGACTTGGAAAACTCTAAGAGATGGTGGGGCTGCTTTCTTTTCTCCTCGGAAGACAACTGAATAGACAACCTGCGTTTCCCAAGGAAAGGTTCCCGATGCTTGGTGCCAGCTCTGGTGTTCAGTGTTATCCTGTGTTATGAGCGCTCTGGTTGTTGCACCCAAGCCTTTTTGTTTGGTTTGGGTTTTTGCTCTGGAGATCCCTTGCTATTACGAGAACAGAACTTTCCTAGTTATTGCTTATTTTAACCAAGTCAACATCAGTATGAATCAGCTAAATTTTAGTTTCCTTTCCCCTGATTTGTTCTTAAACTGAATGAAGATGCCAGATGTCCGTCCCTGAAACAGATGGGACTGGACGTGGCTCCCGCCTTTGTGGCCGCGGTGGGTGTGGAGCGCCATCTGGGCCGGGCGCTCCTGGCTTCGCGCACACTGAGGATCTCCTTTGCCCCTTCTCAGTCTGTTTTCTCCACACAGAGTTTTTATAAATAAACTCTGTTCAGCTGTATGGGTTCACACATGCCTTTCTGACTTTTGGCTAAACTTTCACCGTTTGCTTTACGTCTCCGTAATTCATGTGATCCTCAAATTTCACGACACGTCCTGCTCACCCCCCCACTGGCCTTCCCTCTCCAGAGCACACAGCTCACAGCGGTGTTGGCAGGTGTGGCCCCCGCTCGGGTGTGGACGGACCAACAGGCTTGGCCCTGAGTATCCCGGGGGTCTGTTACCCTGAGGAACCTTCTCCTGTTTGAACTGTACAGAGTCTTGAGAATTAAAAAAAAATCTTTCAATTTTTACCTCCCGCAGTCAGTGAAGAACCTGGTGTGACACGGCATTTCAGTACACAGGGCCTCTGGTGGCCTTCCGTGTGGCCATTGTGGGCGAGCTCCCTCAGGACCCTCGCACCCTTGGCTGGACAGACACCCCGCAGACCTCACAGAGCTATTGAGCGTGGCCAGGTGGCAGCCGTGAGGGCTTCCTCTCGGCTCCAGGCCTGCGGCCCGGCTTGCCGCTGAAAATCTCCAGTGTTACCTGATGTCTCTGTGTTTCCGAACCGCATCGTGTAATACTTTGCAAGCATGGTAACTGAGTCAGGGGGTCTTAGGCTCTGTTTGACTGGCCTTGAGCTTTGGTCTGGCTCAGGGATGCACCATCTGTACCACGTGGTTGGTGTGGGGTGGAGGGTCGCCGATGGAAATGGTTCTTCATTCATTCATTCATTCATTTTTAAAGATTTTATTTATTTACTTGAGAGAGAGAGTGAGAGAGATCACGAGCAGGGAGAGGGAGAGGGGGAGGGAGAAGCAGACTCCCCGCTGAGCAGGGAGCTCGATGTGGGACTGGATCTCAGGACCCTGGGATCATGACCTGAGCCAAAGGCAAACGCCCAACTGACTGAGCTACCCAGGCATCCCCTGAAATGGTGCTTTAATGTTACGAGGGGCGATTCTTGTCTCCCTTCCCCAACCCCTCAACACACACCCCTGCGTCTTCACAGAAGTGAAACAAAAGCAAAACCCACACACCCAAGATGCAAAGACTAAACCGGAGAGCTCTGGACTCTTCCACCAGGCCAGTTCCTTTCTTTTTTTGCTCTGCTATGGTTGCAGGCATCCGATGCTGAGGCTCTGGAAATGCACAACAGAGACGAGCCCTTCCTCTTAGTTTCTAGTTGTGTGGACCCTGGACGCACATGAGCAGATGTGGGAATCTGGGATCTGAAGATGAGTTAACTGGAGACAACAGGTGGGGAGGGCTGCCAAGTTCTGCAATGTTAGAGATGCTTCTCCTCTTTACCGCCTTTGCCCCATCTCTCAAAAACAATAAAACAGCAGAAATAAAGAAGAAAAAGAAGAAAGGACACACACACACACACACACACACACACACACACACACACACACACAGAAACCCACACAAGTCCCTTCCCCAAACCGCTCTCAGCAGGCCCTCCATCAGGAGCCCCAGGCCTCCTGGGGATGCCCCCTTCCAGGCCCTCCCCCGAGACCCCACATGGTGGAGCCCAGCAGGTGCTAGCGGGAGGCTGGGGGACTGGATCCAGTGACTGACCCTGGGGTAACGGGAAGTTCGCATTTGAAGTGGCCCTCTTTCTTGTGTACGCTAGGTTCCAGGTCTCTGTAAGCCAGTGAGGCTTTGTCCCTCTGCCTTAGAGCGACCCTGGGAATAGCAGCTTTAACTGTTCTCACCCACGGAGAACCCACGGGGAGCCAGACTGCATGCCTGGATCTGAGGGCCATGCACTGAGATTATTTGTATGTCAGTGATCGTCACAATGTGGATTGATGCTGAATTTGCCTACAAGGGAGACGCTCAGGCGCACAGAGGCTGAGTATCTTGTGTGAGGTCATTTGCTGGCCAGGCGGTGTGTGGATCTTGAACACGGGCAGCCTGCCTTTGGAGCCTGCCTTCTGACTGACATGTCCCAAACGCTCCCGCACTTTGCTAGCAGTGTGAAGAGCTGGTAACTGCGTCTCGCCGGCAAGAGTCCCTGGTGTGGGGGTGAGCGGTGCACCTGCACAGTGAATCAGGAACTGCAGGAGGAGGGGGCACGGCAGGCTGGAGTTACTGAGGAGACAGAATGCATTGGTCTCAGGTGCTGATTTGACCGAGAGGCCAGGGGAAAGGCAGACTCCAGGATGCCCGTCACATTCCTGGTTTGGGCACCAGGAGCAAAGCCTGCAGAGCCTAGTACTCTGCTGAAAGGACCTTATTCAGATAGGCCGGGGAAGCTGGACCTCACATGATGTCACATCTTCAGTCAGGAAACTGGGGTTTTTCCTAGGGCGCAGACCCCATGCCCATGGTAAGTTTGCCCTTGTTGGGTGTATGTTTGCTGACCTACCTGTGCTCCCTGAATCCTCACTCCACTCCTCTTCTACTGAGTACTCGCCATTTTGTTGGACATCATTTGTCCTTTCTAGAGTGTGTTTCCTAAGAGCAGAGTCTGTGCTTGTCACTCTCATCTTTATCCTCGGTATGCGACGCTCAGTAGCAGCTGGCAACCTGACTGGCTTGCCAATTTAATGGTAAGGGAGTTTCTAAGACCTGAAGTTAGGCACTGCCTAACTTAGGTGGAAAGTGAGGACATGCACCTGGCCAGGTGCTCAGGCGCTGGAAGAGGTGCATACCCTTCGTGGGGCACGGAACTCCAGCCCTGGGTGAGGACGCCGGCATTGTTCATAATTACCACCAGTGCTAGAGAAGCCAACATCCACACTGCAGGAAGTACAGAATGAGCCATTCTGGAGGAATGTTGAGCAGATAATAAAAATGAGTTACAGACGTGATGACCCACCCTTTGACTTCTGGCATCCAGAAGAGCTCGAAATTTTGTTTCAAAACAGTCGAGGGATTCTTTGTAATCCTTCCCTGCGGGGGTAATTGCAGGGATACTTCAATGCCAAGGAGAATAATTTGCAGCACGAATATGGCATTAGATTTGCAATCCCTTATATTTTAAAGCTTCCGTATAAAAGTGAGCATTTGGCAGTGGTACTTGGAAAATTGTCATTTCCTGCTTAACTTTCAAAGAAATTGAAGTTAAATGTCTATATTAACGTTTATAGAATTTTAAGAGTGACTCCCTTATTACATAATGAGCCTAAGTGCTCTGCTGTGTGTGCGTTTGCTGATCTCCGCTCCCCAGAACGGGCGGGACACCTGCACCCCAGGCAGAGAGAGAGGTGATGTGACCCCAGGAGCCCATGCCACCAAGACAGACAAAAACATTCAGGGCATACAGGCATCATAATTCCAAATTGTTCATTTTAGTAGAAAAGGTGTTCTTTGTTAACACAAAAAATCCTAAGCAAACTCTGAATACTGATAGAGGTGTTGGTATTTGGCAGTTAGAGAAGATGGTATTTATGCAAATGGCCAGTTCGCAGGGCTGGGAAGCCACACACAGGGAGACACATGTCTGTCCAGCGAGCTGGCAGTTCCACACTTGGCGCTGTGGCCCAGCCTGGGCCTGGGTTATGCTGTGTGTCCACGCGACACAGAGGACATTTATTAAGGCCCCAAATACCCTGCCTGGAGGAGTCTCATTGAAGAGTTGATTCTCCCACCTGATTCTAGTGCTGAGGGGCTCCGGCTCTGCAGACAACAAGAGAACCCGAACCCCGAAATCCCCAGAGAAAGGATGGAGCCAGTCAGTGAGGGCAGCGACGTGACCGCGGCTTCTCAGCCGCAAACCCTCCGGAGTGGACGCTGACACTTCAGACGGGATCTGGAGTCTAGACGGTGCCTTAGGAAGGACCAACATCACATCAGCACTTTCAAGCCAAGTAGATGCTCATTGTAGGACATGGTTTTCATCTGGAGCAGAACCCTTGATGTAGGAAACTGAGCACAGGTCCTAAAAACCTGTCAGTCCCGTGGAATTTCACTCATCAGGAGCATCAGACTCAAATACTTAGAACAGCACCAAGTGGTCAATATTAGAAATCTTGAGACATACCTTATCAGGATGTTTAAAAAATAATAATTCCAAAAAATAAAATAGAAATGGACAGCATGGGAGCAAATGGCTGGTTATCTACCAGAGCTCATCGTCCCCTCCCGGCCTGTAGCTACCAGCCCATGCACCCGGGCGGGGCCGCTGACGCTGTGTGAGCAAATTGACCTGTGCCTCAGGCAGGCAGGCTTTGCAGGGAAGTAGGCGCTACTTGGGGCTTCAGCTTGCTGTCCTCTGGCTGATGCAGAGGGTCCCCAGCCTTGAGGATGTGGGCCCGTGGGACAGGAGGAGTTCTGCCCAGGAAACACTGCTTTGGATGGTTGTATAAGTGAGAAGAAACTCCTAATATGTTGAATCATTAAAATGTGGGGTTTACTTTTTTTATAGCAACTAGTATTACCTGATGTCGTGGGTAAAAAGCAAAGTATTTACCCAGAAGAAGCCAGGAAAGTAATCCCCTCGAGGCTGACACACGTAATGTAAGAAATGTTGGGCTGTGTGAACTCGAGGTGGTCTGCCTCCTAAAGGAGGCCACACACGGCGACATGGAGCTTCGCAGCGTGACAGGTGCATGGGCGTCATGGCTGCTACTCTCATATCCTCCACACTGTCCCGGCCGGGCCACATGCCCGTGCCTTCACCAGCTGCACAGCAGGCACACGTATGCACAGTATTTAAAAGTGCATGTTGTTAGACGCAAGTTTGTCTCATGAATTGGGTTCCATTTTGAACATGGAAACATTTACTCCATTGGTTTTGAAGCTTAGAAAGAAGGATTTTGTTTGCTCTGCTCAATTTCTGGTGGAGGTGACTGGCAGTGGAGGGGTCCTGCTTGTTGGCTTGGTCTGAAATGGGGAGCACACGTCCCATGCGTGGTGATGTGCACCTGCTGGAGCTCCGACCCTCACACCAGAGACGCTGGCCAGGGGGGGAAGCATGGCTCAGTTACGCGGTGTTCCCTGGGGCTCCGGCGGCTCGCACCCTGTCTCTCCTGGCTTTCAGATGAGGTCCGACACGCGTGGAAATGATTCTGTGCTATTCCTCGCTGCTGAGAAAAATGGCAGTGATGTGAATTTAGTGGAAAGGAGAGCAGCGGGCCCTGGACCCTCGGGGGCCGCCTGAGTCCCGAGCCCCTCATGGCAGCCCGTTCAATGCTGTTACTTTAAATGCGAAGGAGGGGGTATCTGTGCCCCTGTGGTTTATGGGAGAAATTTAAGTTTGACAACCAAAGAATAAATGAGAAGTCTATGCAGTCTTGACATTTACGGGACTTCATTAATAGATTTCTCTCTCATGTTTCTAGAATATTTTATTTGATTTCTGCTTCCCTGAAAAACATGTTAGCCAATTTCTAATACCTCACACGATCTCTGGGTGATGTCTTTGCTGCTTAGGGCAGTATCAATCTTAATTCATGCTTGGAAAGCTTTGCATACTTTTGGCTTTTAATTTCTGACCTTATTTTGCTTGTATTAGGCACTTTTCTGTGATGCACAAACTCTGCTGTCGCTTTGAACCTTCGATGAAGTCAGAGACTTGCTCTTTCTGTTGCCAGCTCCCTGCTGCCACAAGATGCAGGACAGAGTGATGGAAGGTTCTACATTTTCTCCTTTTTCCGTTGTGGCTTCTGCAAAGAAAGCTTTTCTCTTGGTAGAAAGGAGCTCGTCAGGAAGTAAGTGTGGGCCTGATGGGTCTGCCTGGTGCACCAACTTTGACTCAACTTCAGCTGTAACTTTAATGCTGGCAGTGGAATGGGGAGGCCGCACAAGCTGGGATTTTTTAAAGCTCCACATTGAACTATGTTTTCATTGAATACAATTACAAAAGAACATAATATCTCAAATTTTTGAGTCACAATCTTAGGCTTATTACTGTCAAAAAGCAATTACAAGCTATTTTTATGCAGAGCTCAAACATAAAATTAAAGACTCAGAAATGAAAGAGAAACATTTTTAACCATACTATCCAGTGCTCACAACAATATCTATGAGCCAAATGTGGAGCATAGAAAATATGCATATTCTGCAACCCATAGAGGGTGTTTACAGAGATAAACTGGAAGAATAATTTGGGCCAGCTGTTTGTAGTAACTTTATTTCTATGCAGGCTGATATGTTAGAGTACAGAAGAGTCAGGAGAAAAGATTGTATTGAAATGTTTCAAGTCTTGAAATAAACCAACTTTTTTCGAACACAGTTTTTAAAACCAGAGATAGGACCGTTTGGTAATCCATCTGAGCAACCTTGGGTAGATGGACAGCGATTTCTGGGATGCTGGACTCTGTGCTTGCTCGTGGCCTCCAAGTAAGCTCAGAGTCATGGGGCATCAGAACAAGAGGGCCCAATTCAGAAAAGTGCCTGAGAAGTCTGAGCACTTAAGGCTGCCTACATAGAGGCACTTGCCTAAATGGTCAGTGAGCCCAGGTGGTCAGCCAGCCCCGCTGGTCAGTGAGCTCCAGCGGTCAGCCAGCCCCAATGATCAGCGAGCCCCAGTGGTCAGTGAGCCCCTGCTGTCAGGCAGCACAGGTTATGGTGAAGTTGCTCTCTGCGGAGCGGGGGCCGGTCCATGCTGGGCTGGTTAGAGGGCTTGGAGAAGCTGGTGAGCTCTCGGGGTGAGTGGGGTGAAGGATGGGGTGGCAGTCTGGTGTCAGTGTTTGGACCAGGACAGTTTCAGCAGGTCTTACTTTGCTGCTGCTGAGTTCTAAAATCCCAAATGCCTGGTGGATTTACCTCTTAACATCAGGGTGTTCCCTGTGTCTCTGAGCCAACATATTGCTGGGGAGGCCTGTTTCTCAAAGCGCTGCCCCATGGCACCCACCATCTCCTCTCCCCGACTGTCAGAAGATGGGAGGCAGTGATGCGGCAGGAAGCCGACTTTGCTCTGAATTTCCATTCCCAGAATCAGCTCCGCAACACAAAGCAGCTGCTCTGCTCAGAGCTTAGAGCCAAGGCGCGGGAGGAGAAGCATCCCTGGGTGCCGGGCCAGAGCCAGGACCCGCGGCCAGGAGAGCACAGTTGCAGAGCCCTGAGGAGGCAGGGGCTGGGCCTGGTCCTCCGCCCTCCCTGGTGCTGACTTGGACGGGACCAGGAATGGAGCCCTTTCCAAGGGAACGTGACAGCGACTGTTGTGTCCCTTGTTCCTGCAGACCCTTCACCAACCTTCCTTGTAGTTCGCCCCACGCGCCTGCACAGGCACGGCCAGCGTCACCCCTGCTATGGATGAAGAAGCCAAGCTCAGGCCCAGGATGAGTGACCACGCCAGCGACGGGCGGCCATGCCCACGACGAGCGGGCACGCCCACAAGGAGTGTCCACGCCCACCGCAGGCGGCCACGCCCACGACGAGCGACCACACCCACGAGGGCGGCCTGGCCTAGGACGAGTGGCCGCGCCCACGATGAGCGGCCACGCCCACAAGGAGTGGCTATGCCCACCGCGAGCAGCCAGGCTAGACCTCGCACCCACATCCGTGGATGCAAACGCTGCGGGTTCTCTCTCTCTCCCTCGTGTGGTGAGAGCCCTGACCGCACTCAGGACCCCGCACGCGGGCCTGCAGGTTCCACGCAGGGTTCAGAGGGCGCGTGGCCGCGGGCGAAGCTGGACATCGCATGCCAGTGGGCACACGGCCTCGGCCCTCTGCTTGGAGTCTCTGGGCTCGCCGTGGGGTGGAGGTGGCCGGGGACGCCAGACCGACGTGTTCCGGAAGCCGGTGGTGAAACCACGGCTTTCCTGCCTGTTTGGTGACGTCACCGTCCTGAGTCTCCTTTCTTTGGGCCAGACGCGGGTAAGGCGCGGTGTCCGTGGCGGCCCGGCTGGCGTGCCTCGAAAAGATTCACTTTTAGAATTTAAGAAGTCTTTCCCTCTGATTTTACAAAACATCTATAGCTCAGTATGCTGGGAAGCCGTCCTACAGCGGCTGAAAACCTTAATGAGCACAGAGCACCAGAGGATGGCTCCTGGTTTCCTAATTAGGAGCAACGGGTGTGGGGCCAGAGTGAGTCTGTGATGCCTCTGGTTTGTCATGCGTCCCTTTGGCTTTTCAAAGGTGGATTTTATCCCCAAAGTCCTGGGGCTCAGTGCAAGGCTGGGGTTGTAAAGCAGACCCACAAACTGTCAGACCCCACGGAGCGCGTGAAACCTGTGGCCACGTTCCTGGTCACGCTGTGGCCCAGGGGCGGGAGGTCATCAGACTGAATCTCCCCTCTGGGTCCTTCCAGGAACGGGCCGTGCCAACTCAGCAGAAGAGGCACAGGAAGCAGCTAGAACCGAGTGTCCCAACACACCCGCCCCAACACACAGTGTGCACATTTGCACCAGCCAGGAGCACGCCAGCACTGGTGTGCAAACCCACTCTAACCACAATGCGTGCACTGGACATGCAGCGTGGGGCCGCCGGGCCGCCGCCTTGGGCCAGGCCATTTGCCGAGCCCTGATTTCAGGTCCTTAAAAGCACTTACAGCGCTGTTCACACGAGCCGTAATTAGCAAACAAGTATATGGATAATCACATGCACTCCCACAAAGATTTCCTGTGTTCGCAGACCAAGCCATTTCCTGCTTCAGTGAACCGTCCTGTTGTTAATCTGTGCAGTCTCACCCCTGGGTGATGGAAATACTTGCCCTCTTTCCAGGTGCCCATTAGTATTGTTTTAGGTTACATGTATAATGCATGAGAAGAACCTGTTGGTCAAACATTCCAGACAGGCTGCGCAACTCTGCATCAGTTGGTCATGGTCACCCCAACAAGGTGGAGCGAGAAAGAGCCAGGGTTTGTCTTTATTTATCCCAATAACAGTTTTATGGAGATGTAACTCACAGGCCGTACCATTCACCTGCTGAATGTGGCGAGTCAGTGGTTTCCGCACATTCACAGGTGCGTGTATGCCCCCGCATCCACGCTGCCACATTCTCGGACTGCAGACAGAGACCCCATGTCCTTCGGCATGGCCCCCAGTACTCCCTAACCTCCCAGCCCCTCACAACCAGTGCTTACTCCCTGCCTGTGTGCAGTTCCAATAAATGGAGTCATGTAACTCGCGGTCCTTTTGTGACTGACTTTCTGGCTTTGCATCGTGTTTTCCAAGTTCGTCTGTGTTGTAGCGTGTGAAGGACTTTGTTCCTTTCTATCTCTTGCTGATACTGTTCTCTTGGTGGGTATACACTGCTCTTTTTATCCACTTATGAGGCTGTGGACTTTCAGGTTGTTTTCACATTTTGGCTCTTGTGAAAAATGATTCTTATCCTAGTTTTTTGTAAGTACTTAAAGTGAATATGAATCAAGATGACATTATGAAATCTTGAAGCTGGTGAACTATCTTGTGTTATTAGGACATAGAAGTGAAGTGATCTGATTACCAGCTATCTGTGCCGGCAGCTGGAGGGTCTCCTGGTATTTACTATCTTTCCTTCTTGTGACTTGTTGATCTCCCTAAAGTGATGACAGCTTTCGAGAAGGGCCAGGGTCCCAGGGACAAACTGGGCTGGAGGAGTTGGGTCAGGTAGAATCTTGATCAGAAGCACCTGCAGAATCAAGTCACAGATCAAGAGAGCTGAGCAGGTATCCTGTCTCTGTCCTGCCTAAGGAGCAGGTGGGCTATGGAGTTGGGGCTTCTGTCCACGGCTGGGCAACAGCCGGCCTCCGCTTTGGTGTTAGCACTTCTGGGGTCAAGTAGTGAGGCGAGTCCAAGCAACGTCAGCATCGCTTGTGATGTCCTTGAGGAGTCATATGCCCTGGGATGTTTCAATTTCCTCCGTTGATTTGGATGCGTACGTCATGCCATTCAAAGTGACGGGGGGAAGACAGCTGGGGGTTTCATGAATGAGAGCACCTCACGGACCCCGTGCCTCTGCAAGCACCCCCTGCTTCGTCTAGCTGATGGCTTTGTCAAGTTGCCCCCACTCCCCACCCTTTGATGGAGAAACTGAGGCTCCAGCACACGGTCCTCCAGGTTCTTCAGCTTTGTCGAAAACTGCGGATGTCCCCCCTTTTAAGGTGGAGTAATAGTCCCTCTGTCTCTCTCCACAGCCCACAGTTTCTCTATCTGCTCTTCCATCGATGGACCCTTGGGTTGTTTCCATATCTGGGCTACTGTGCATATGCGGAGTGAAGTGAGCCAGGCTCAGAAAGGAAATACAAGTATGAGCTCACTCGTACCTGGAATCCAAAAACGTTGGACTTCCAGAAATGGCGGGGGGGGGGGCACCGGGGGGGGGGTGGGGGCAGATGCTGACACAAACTCAGTTGTAAGATGAATGAATTCTCGAGTCTAATGTATAGCACAGTGACTGTAGTTAATTACACTCTATCATATACTTAAAAACTTCTAAGGGAGTAGCTCTCAAGTGTGTGCACTTCACGCAGGGAATGGTAACCGCATGAGATGATGGGTGTGTTACTGACTTGACTGCAGTGATCACCTCACTGTGTGTGTGTATTTCAAACATCACGCTGCATGCCTTAAATTTATACAATCTTTTTTTTTTTTTAAAGATTTTATTTATTTATTTGAGAGAGAGAGAGAGAGCATGGGAGGGAAGAGGGTCAGAGGGAGAAGCAGACTCCCTGCTGAGCAGGGAGCCCGATGCGGGACTCGATCCCGTGACTCCAGGATCATGACCTGAGCCGAAGGCAGACGCTTAACCAACTGAGCCACCCAGGCGCCCAAATTTATACAATCTTTATTTAAAAATGCCGGCATTTGGACTGAGAGAGACGCATCATGTGTGGAAATACCCAGCTTCACATAGTTCACGGACTGTTTCCAATAAGACTGATGGTTGAGTTTTCTCAGAAGCTTTTGCAGCATTTTTGGAGATGCTTATGTGACTTCTGTTCTCAGATATACTAGTCTGACTAATCAATGGGGTTCTTTTCTAACATTGAGGAAAAGGAACAGAGGCTCCGAAGGTGTGGAATGGGCAGCTCGCCCCTGTTTGTGTTCACCAGCCCCGTTCAGACAGGCTTCCTGAGGGCTCTTGATCTTGGGCGTATTTTATAGTTTTCTAACGCTCTGAGAATTGGTAATTCAGGTACAGTGAATCTGAAGGAACCAGAACCTTTCCTTCCCTGGGCCAATCATTTTAAATATGAGAAATGTTTGTATTAATGAGCTGGCTCCTTGTGTACATAATGTGACTAGGGCATATAATAACGGTAAGACGAATGCTTGTTTTGACAAATTCATAGGTGCCTCAGACACCGAGGAAAACGGGGAAAGAAGGTGGTGGAGCATGGGCTGGTGCTCAGGAGGTTGGCAGAAGTCACTGCAGAGTTCAGAGGTCCATGCTGGAGAGGGGACAGCTCTCCTTCCCTCTAGCCCACGCTGGCTGGACAGATACCGGCAGGTACACAGACTTGCATTCCAAATGGAGTTTGCCACCCATCAGAGTTTTTGTTTGTTTTCTATTTGGATTTTCTTTTAGTTGAAGAATAACATGCATATGTAGAAAAGTAAGCAAAACATCAAAGCTTCAGTGAACTATCCAGAAGTTGAAATCCATGTAACTACCACCTATACAGGGAAGAGGATCCCGGAAAACCTCTTCGTGGCTTGAGCGCCATCTTTGTTTTCCTGAAAAGTAAGCAGTCTCCTACCTCTACGGTCTGTTGTAGTTTTGTGGGGCTTTGAACTTTATAAGGTGGACTTAGCGTGCATTCTCTTTTGTTTGGCTTCTTTGTTCAACCTTATAATGACCGGATTCCTCTTTATCATCGATTTACTGCAGGTCATTCCTTCAATGCCATGAAGCATTCCTTACATGGATAGAGCATGGTGTCCTATTCCATTCTATTGATGGGCATTTGGGCCATTCCCCACTGTTTGCCTCTTGTGAATATGTATGGCAGGGTCCAAGCACACAACAGAACCACCAGGAGTGACATACAGTAGGCGTCATTTGACAGGGCTTTGAGAATTTGAGAATTGACATCTTCATTCAGTGAGTCTTCCCATCCATTAAGTGGGTGGGTGTATCTCCTCATTTACTTACTTGTGTAATTTCTTCTAGTAATGGCTTGTTGGTGCCTTTTCCGGTGAATGTAAGTGTGTGCACATGTGCAGAGGTAGAGATCGTGCATTTACTAGATTTATTTCTAATCCTAGGTGGCTGCTAAGCATTTGGTACACTTGATGCTAATATAAATAGTGCCTTTTTACTAAGCTGAATCTTAGTCAGTGTTCCCTGAGTACTGGAAAATAAGGTGTAGTTTGCAGTTGTACAAGTGAAATTTGTTGTCTTGTTCTAGTGTTTAAAAAGAATCTGCCTCCTCCATGTTTTAACCATTCATCCTCTCAGTTATTGAGCAGGAGGAACTCACATCTATTATAATTGTGGGTTGTTCATGTGTTTGTTTGTTGGCAACAAACTCTCCTGATTTTTGTTTACCTGGAAACACCTTTATTACAGCATATTCTTCCTGATGGTTATCTGTGCCGCATACAGATGTCTAGGGGGGCCGTTCTGTCTCTTAGCAATTTGAAAATATCATTTCATTGTCTTCTGGTTTTAATTGTTTGTTTTGAGGAGTCAGCCCTTATTCTAATGCTTCTTCCTTTGAATATAATATGCCTTTGTTTCTCTTGCTGCTTTTAAGATTTTCTCTCTTTTTAAAAAGTAATTTTAGGGTGCCTCAGTGGCTCAGTCAGTTAAGCATCCGATTCTTGGTTTTGACTGAGGTCGTGATCTCAGGGTCCTGAGACTGAGCCCCGCGTTGGGTTCTGCACTCAGTGGGGAGTCTGCTTGAGACTCTCTCTCTCCCTCTGCCCCTCCCCCTACTCTCTCTCTCTCTCAAAAAAGCAATTTTATTATAATGTGTTTCTGTGTAATTTTATTTTCTAACTGGTGTTTAAAGGACTTCTTGAATCTGTGGCTTAACATCTTTCAACATTTTGAACACTCTTGCCTGAAATTATCTCCTTGAATAGAGCCTCTGGAACGTTTTTACTCTTACCTCTTAGGTTCCAAATACATGTACAGGACATCCCAGTCTAATCCCTCCATTTTCAGGCTTTCCTCTTTATTTTCCACTCTTTTGTCTCTCCATGCTTCATCCTGGATATTTCCTTCTGGCCAAATCTACCAAGTCACCAAGTCTCTCTTGAGCTAGATCTCATGTGATAATATCAGCTCTAACACCTGGTAGTATCAATACCTGATAACATCAATCTGATATCCTCAGCTTATCTGCCCTGTATCTACATCTGAGTTTTAAAGTTTGTCTTCTCTATTTCTCTACAACGTTAAGCTGGCCATTTCACCCTCCTCCTGTCTCAGCCGCTGGCCGTGGACGTGGCCAGAAGTTCTCTGCAGCTCCTCCGTCTCTTCTCTGTCCTGGGAGTCGGGGCCACCGCTGACAACATCACCATGATGTCATGTAAACTCTGAGCCTGCGCCTCCCCACGTTCCATCCTCGCCGGGAACCCACCGCGTGAGTAGTCTGGCCAGACTGGTGAAGGACGAGAGGCCGCGTGGAGAAAGGCCCAGGCGTGTGGATACTTCCACTGGCCTTGTCCTCCTGGAGGAGGTTCCAGACCCGAAGGGAGGCCCAGCTGAGGACAGCTGAGCCTGGCCGGGACTAGGCAGGCTGCCCTCGGAGGTAGCCCTGACCTGCTGTGCTGAATAAACTTGTTCTTGTGTTAAGCCTTGATGTTATGAGGTGGTTTGTCACGTATTTCTCTTGTTAAAATTCTCAGCCATTTAAACACACTGAATAGTGTAATTTTAATCTATTCACATTCCATATCCAGGTTCCTTGTGGGAACTCCAATTTTTTACCCACTAGACCAGGGAGGCTGTTAGAAGCCTTGTGCATGTTTGGGCCTCCCCGCTGCCCCCTTGGGGGCATGACACCCTTAGGGGACAGCAGTTCCAGATTCCACGCTCCATTCTCCCCATTTTTCCCTTCTCCTACGCCAAGGTTGGCAGGGTCCTGCGCTGCCGTGTTCTTTCTTTGTGATCTTTATGCAAAGTAAATTTTTTAAAAACAGATTTTCTATCTGTTAGCACGAGAATTAGTTAGAATTATCTGGACCTGCATTACCAGAAACAGAAATACACAGGACTTAAACAATTTTTTTAATACATTTTAAGTATAGAGAAGTACAAAGGAAAACATAATAGCTATTCATCCTTCCACACCCAGATGTTAGCACTTTGGTCAGTGTTGGGGCACTCCAGAGATGCTTCAAACGTGGCCAGTTTTCAGCACGAGGCTGAAAATGACTGGACAGAAGGTGAAGAAGATGGACATGGAGCTTGGTGCCTCGAGGACTGTGTGTGCACGCAGGGGACAAGACACTGACCTGGGCTGGACGCTAGTGATACTTCACCGTGGTCTTTGGATAAATTTCCAGTGAGTCATACCATTTGACAAGGAGGAAACCCTAAAGATTCCTTCTTGTGTGTGGAATGTTCTGGGTTACATGATTGTTTGGCTTTTAATAGAACTGTAATCTTTAAGGGATCTGTGCCTGTTGAACAGAAACTATTAACATAGCTTCTGTTAGAGAATCACAGAACGTTATTCCCTCATTTGGAAGGGCAAGAGGTGATAATCAAACCAGTTTACATGAATACATTTGCTTTATCCACCAATTTACTGAGTGCCCATGGACATTCTGAAGGAAAAATCCATTCAAATGAATACCTGATGAAGGGCTCAGGATGTCTGTGTACATAGAGTACTTCGGCCATGCATTTCTGAAATTTCCTTTGAAATCCCAAGGACATCGTTTAGTTTAGAAATGCATTATTAATGTTCCAATTAGTATAAAATTCTCTGTCGTATTTTTGGCGACTTGAATAAGAACCGATAAATCTTACAAACTACAATGCAAATTGCAGGAAAAATACTTTACAACATTTTCCACTCTAGAAGTACAAGCTCCCTTTATAATTTTGTATGCTCAGCATTAGTTTTTCTTACTTGCCTTTGTTACTAGATGTAGATGCATGTTTTCTGAATTTACACTGACTCCTAAACCAGACACCTCTTATGACAAAGCTCCACAGTTCTCGCTGGAAACAATGGCGTTGCTCCTGGGATCATCATAATTAGAAGCTGGAGATTAATGGAGCACCTTTAAAGATTGCTCGCAATGATGACAAATATTTGCACAATTCCCTGAAATTTGCAAATTGTGTACTACTTAGCATTAATAGGTGCAAAGTGAATAACTTCTTATGTACTGCTGCCGGTGGAAGCTACGTTTAGTGTATGTGAAACACAGAGCTGAGACTTTCACTGAAGGTAATGAGTCCTGTGATGACACTCTAGAGCATTTACCCTTCTGCATTAAATAACTAAGAAATCTGAGCAAAGTCAGGGGCTTCCTTTGAAATTCTTTGAGAAAACTGGTCATATGGAAGCACATCTGTTTCTAAATGAACGCTTTGGGGGGCCTTTGATGAGAGTGTATTACAGAATCTTGCTTTCTGCACTTTTCATTCATCTTTAATTTCTGAGGTTTCTTGCTTTCCACCAGCAGATGCACTTCCCTATTTAACTGCTGTAGCTCCCGAGCATCCTCCGGCCAGCCGCGCACCGTTCTCTGCTGTTGGAGGGGTGGAGCAGCCTCGAGGAGCAGGGTGCGCCCCACTGGCTGGGACTCCTCCACCTGGGTCCCCGGGGCCTGGCTCCCCCTCCTTTTACGGCATTTGTCTTGCCCTGCCTCAGTTTCTGGGTGAGGCGTCTCCTCCTCGCCAACAGCCTGCCACTGGAGCACGGCCTGGGGGCGAGACCTTGTCGCCCTCCCCGCCCGCACGTCCTGGCGCAGTCAGATCCTTCCGTGGACCGTGCGGTGGAAAGGTCACTTCACGTGGCTCGCGGACACGGACTTCTCTCTGCAGGTGTGACTTTGCTGGAGACTTCTCAGACTCCGCCAGGCCCCAGACCGAGCTCTGTTACCATGTGGAAGGACGCCGTGCCCTTCGCGGGGGCGTCGAGAGGACTCCCTGCCGCCCCCCGAAGGTAAGGCTGCGGCAGGAGGCCCTGGGCGGGGCAGCGGGAGGCGCGCGAGCTGCCCCGGGCGGAGGGGCGTCGGTGCGGGTCCGGGGTCTTCCCGGAGACACAGTAAGGCCCGGGGTCTGCCTGCGGCTGCAGCCCGATGGAGGCGCCCGGGTGTGACAGACGGGACGGCTGTCGGCGACGCGCCGTCGGCGGTGCGGCCTGGGGCCGGACGGGCCTGGGACCCGGGCGCCCCGACGGGCACTTGGAGCTCCTGGCGCACGAGCGCGAAGGGCGCTCCCCAGCTTGCTGGGCGCTCCCCATGCGGACGCCACGTCCTCCCTTTCCCTCCCAGCAGGTCCTTTCCAGTGCGGCCTGAGGCCGGACGGGCCTGGGACCCGGGCGCCCCGACGGGCACTTGGAGCTCCTGGCGCACGAGCGCGAAGGGCGCTCCCCAGCTTGCTGGGCGCTCCCCATGCGGGCGCCACGTCCTCCCTTTCCCTCCCAGCAGGTCCTTTCCGGGCCCCCGCCCGGCGCAGGCAGGGGGACCCCCGGCTCTGTGCGCAGGCGGGGGACCCCCGGCTCTGTGCGCAGCGGGCCCTGTTTTCTCAGCCCCGCCTCAGACCCTGAGCCTGTCGGGGGTGTTCGTGGGGTGGATGCCTTTACCACAGCACCTCTGTCTTCCCTCCTGCCTCTTGATCTTCCAACCCGTATATAGGTTGACACCTTCCAGAAAACCAACCAACCAGCGGACCACCCGCCCCAAACCCCAAGGGCTCAGGCCCCTCGTACCTCTGAAATTGGCGGCTCCGGAGACTATTTGAAATCGGTGCGCCCTCTGCTGGTGGCAGAGTGTCCCTTCGTTCTACAGAGAGGTCCTGGGCAGGATTTGTTATATCGGGATTTAACTGAGTTTCATGAAAACCGAATCAAAGCGGTTGATTGTAAGAAGTCATGTGGGCATCTCCTGGGGCCGGCGTCCGGCTTTCTCTTAGGAGAGCACTGATTTAGGGGCTATTCTGATGTCAAGCACACTCTCATTTTATAATTGTTTGTTGAATGAATAAGAGTCTCCCTCTCCTACCGGAGCTCAGCACAGGGTGAGCTGGAAACCGCTGAAGTAGTTCCGTTAGAAAAGCCCTTTTCTCTACGCGCCCTGTCGCTGGCCGGCTGCATGCAGAGGAGAGGGCAGGAGGGGGGCAAGTGGGGACACGCTACTGGCAAGGACTTGGACCAGGAGATGCTACGTCCTGCGCGCACGCAGCTAGTGCATGGAAGTAGACGGACCAGATTCTCTCGTCCTGAAGTCACTGTCACGCTCCCTGGTGCCACAAGGACACCACCCCCAGGACTGACGCTGTACCGAGTGCACCACAAGCTGTCACACTGTGTCAGAGACGAGCACAAAGTCCCCATGGCACCGGGTTCTCGCACGTGCATTTGTAGGTCCCTGGAGTTGGTCGATCTCAGCTGGGCTGAGCTGAGCGTGGCCGCAGACGGTGGCTTCAGTCAGCTTGCGTCACGCGTGCCTCCTTCTCTGGGGAGTGGCAGCTGCCCACGGCATGGTGGACGTTCAGGAGAGCAAGCCCGAATGCTGGCCTGCGTCTGCCAACGCCGCTGACCCTGTGGAGCTGTGGCCAGGATGTGGGTGTGGCGCTCCCGGGCTTTGGGGCCGAGAGGGACACCTCAGCCCAGCACAGTGACGCCTCGTCCCGTTTGCGGGGAGCCAGCCAGAGGTGAGCGCTGCCCCCCAGCAAACAGCACCTTTCACCCTGTCCTTCTTGGTCATGGTGCAGTGTGAGGTTGGAGGGACCGCAGAGAACAGGCCATGTGGGTCGAGGGGGCTCGGGGATGGAAGAATCTGAGATGCTCCCTGCCCATTGCTGACGCCTGCTGGACATGGGCTGACGTCTGGCCCGCCGTGAAACATGTGTGCCAACGGCCCCTCAGCCTCTGTGCCCCGACCCTGCTTTACACTTCATCCCGCTGTCAGCGCGCCCTGGCTCCCGTCCCTCCCCTGCTGGAGGGGCAGCCCACCACCGTGAGGCTCCCTCCCTCCCAGGGCCTGGTGCAGGCTGGCCCAGGCACCGGGGAGTGTGCAGGAGGCAGCGACGCTCGGCCACGGATCCGCGCCCGGCACGGACTCCAGGGCCAGCGTCTGGCTCTGCTGCTTCCTGATGCCCGAGTTCGGGCAAGAACGTTAACTGCTGTTTCCAGTTCTCTCCATGGGAACACGGGTGACTCCTGTCGCATCGGAGTGTGGTGAGGGCAGACGATGTGGTGTGTGTGGGAGGCATTCCGCTCTTGTTATTTTGTATGAACTATTATTTTCATCATTAAGCATAAAGCCGACAGGAATGGTGTTTGTATAAAAATAGTAACTTAAATCTTGAAGTAGAAGCAGGATGAAATATTTGTCTCTAGAGCACAGGCCTCCTGAAGGCACATAAAATATGAGTAATAAGAGACTGATTTTCAAACAAGCATAGAAGTGACGCATCCAGGAAAGGCCTCTTTAGAAAGTCACCTCTGAGCCTGTTGGTACATTTGATCCAAAGACTCCTGTAGCTCCCGCATGTGCCAAAGCCCTCCCCAGCTCTCCCCTTCCGGAGGCTGGCAGAGAACCCAGGCTCCGGCAGAGCTGACCTCTCTTCTGCCGCTGAGACTCCCCACGCCCAGTGAGCGAGCGCTGGGCTGGTCTGGTCAAATTCAGCACAGTTACTGAAGAAGGTTGCGAACAGGGTCTGCGGACAGTTCCGGAAGGCGGACCCTGGGAGGGCTTCGGTGACAGACAGAGACACGGAGAGAACCACGCAGCTTCCCCGGGAGGCGGCCTGACCTGCCGGTGCTCACGTGCACCTGACTCCCCAGCACCCATTCAGAGCGGTCAGCCTCACGGCTTCACGCTCCCACCTTTCACGTTACACACACGGTGGTCACTTTTGTGGGCGTGAAATATGTCCAGATAACACACATTAAGCAATTAATGTCTTCTAACGTTAAGAAAATTGGTTTCTGTCTATTGACGTTCTGGTTCTCAACCCAGTGGTTTCTTATTTAACTTTCATTATTAGGAATGCTTAGCACATCAAAACAATGTTAATTATTAGCTTCAGGCAGGAAAATAATATACACAAACAGAACATTTATCATTTTGTCAGGACCAGACCTTGTCTCGACGTGCTAAATATCCCCAGTGATGATGGCCACCGTCGGTTGAAGAAAGAAACGTCGATATCTGGTCATTGACGCTGTGCTTGCAAGCACGTCTGGAAGTTTGCCATACGCTGAGATGGGTAAACTTTGCACAAATGCTGTGCTCTGTGTTAGAGCTTTCTCGGGTGATTTACAGACGAAGCACTACTTTCCATCCTTACCTTGTAGGTCTCAGACAGTAACTGTCCCAACCCCGTTGCTCTTAGAAGAGTGTGAATTATTATTTATGCCAAAAAGTCTTGGAGAGAACTCTTATGTGTAGTGCTGACTCCTCGTGACACATCACATCTGTTCCTACGTATTTGCTGGTGGTTCCAGAACTTAAATTTGTCCTGGGGAGATTTGAATAAAAAAGGAACTTTCATGGCAGGACCCACACAAGTGGGGAAAATAGCCAGGTTTCCCTCGAAAGGCTCACAAGTCTTGGAAGAAAACATCTTCCAAAAAATCTTGGAAGAAAACATCTTCCAAAAAATCTTGGAAGAAAACATTTGAAAACATCCATATGAAACACAATAAATATTAGAAAGTTTTGAAAATAGTGAAGTAAATATGTGGGGAGAGAAGTCAATGTACAGAAATCTCTGAAGTGTCCCCAGCTGTTTTAAACATTTTTCTAAAACATTTTTTTTCTTTATTTATTTATTCGTCAGAGAGAGAGAGAGAGAGAGAGAGCGCACAAGCAGGGGGAAAGGGCAGAGGGAGAGGGAGAAGCAGGCTCCCAGCAGAGCAGGGAGCCCGATGCGGGGCTCGATCCCAGGACTCCGGGACCATGACCTGAGCCGAAGGCAGACGCTTAACCAACTGAGCCACCCAGGTGCCCCTAAAACATTTTTTTAAATTTAAATTCAATTTAGTTAACATACAGTGCATTTTTAGTTTCAAAGGTAGAGTTCAGTGATTCATCAGGTACCCAGAACTCCCAGTGCTCATTTCATCAAGTTAAACATTTTTTTAAGTTGCAATTTTTGTCCAGGTTGTTCAAAGCCGTGGGATGGAGATCTACGCCTCGTCATCCATTCAGGTGGCCGAGCGGGGGCACCGCAGGGATTTCTGCAGGTCCCACTCTCTGCACCTGTCTTGGGGTGCGGCGTGTGGAAGGCCCTGCATACCCATGGCCAAACCAAACACAGGCCTATGGGACTTGAGTGATGCAGACACAGAGCTGTAGAAAGTGTCCGTGTGGACAGAAAACAGTAGCACCCTTGCCAGAATTAGGTAGTGTGATCTCTTTTCTGGGTTATATATGTGAGAAGTTCAGGGCTAAGATTTGCCGCCAGCGAGGAGAGCGGTTCCACTGCTGGGGTTTAGGGGTGTGGAGAGAGGCAGGGCCAGCGAGGCAGACACAGTGCCCGGCTGGGGTGTCGGAGGGACCCCGGGGTCGAGCAGGTGCGGAGCATGAGGGTGTGATCCCCCAGGGATGCCAGCCGCTGGCTGGAAGCTGCGAGCACAGCCGGCCCTGCCTGCCGGACACACATGTGGCGGGGTTCGCTTCTGCGCTGTGTCTGAACCCCTGTGGCAAGTCACCAAGCGTCGGCCTAACAGCGGCCGCAAAGGATACTTTTGTTTTCTTTTTCCGTTTGGCACATGAGAAAGCCATCTCCTCTTGCCTGCCTCAGCACACACAAAGGGCTCAGTGTACTCAGAGTGTCAACACCAAGAAAAGGACGCCGAGCATTTTAAGGGAGTTTAATCTGACAATTGATGCTCTAGTTAATTCCTGAATGAATAACCGATTAGCTCCACATTTTCCAGGAAATCACAGCACCGTGCATCATGACATAATTCAAGATTACATATCATTTTATTTTATCTCAAGGAAGCACACACATAAAAGCGAACCATCTCTGGACTTGGCACCCGTTCCGTGTCTAGTGCGTCTGGACTGGCGTTGGACTCGCTGGGAGTTAGCAGAGAACGCCAGTGTGACAGAGGACCAGCTTTCATTTAAAGAATTTTAAAGTGGTTCGGATGAGGAAGACTTCAGATGGCTTCCGGCGAGGGAAGGATGTTCGTTGTGTCCGTTTGGAAAACAAGGATGTAGTCTTTATGCCATGGTTTTGTTATTTTCAAAGTGGGAAGGGAAATCCACTTACTTGAATATTTTTTCTTAAAATGCTAACATGGATGCCAGTTAGTAGCCATTAAACTTGGTTTTTGTAATGCTGACACCCACCCATGAGGGACTCTCTGTTGTTGATGGTCTCCCGACACACAGGTCAGGGGTTAGTTTCCCGGAGTGAATGCGTATTCTTTATTTTCCTCTGAGTTGGTTGGCCCTTCTGAAAGCTGGAGTCACACGTATTTTAAGGAGAGAGAGCCTCATTTGAAGTGATGTCTGCCAACATCATTTGAACAGTGCAGACCCTAAACCCCCACGCAGATAGAGCTCGAGGGCTGAGCCGGGTGCCTGTGTTCTGATGAGGTCTGGGCTCCGTGACTGAGTCACAGGAGCGTTTCCAGGCTGTGGTAGCGGTCGATCCAAAACCTGTGGGACAGAGGGGTCTCCCGGGATGCCCGCGCAGCCCCTCAGCCTCTGTTAATGCAAGGACTGTTTTGGGTGGTTCTCTCCTTGTTTTACCGAACACCTGGGTTCTTTGCTTCTGTCCCCCCCGCCCCTGCACCACCAGTAACTGTTGCAACTGGACATAAGAAAAGAAGTGAAGTAAACAAAAGTGGCCGCGTGTCAAAGGGAACAGCGTGGTGCTCGCCAGTGGTGCAAGGGCCCGCACGCGCCGGGGGGGGGAGGGGGCCGGCACGCGCCGGGGGGGGAGGGGGCCGGCTGGTCTGGGGCCGTCAGTGCCGGCAGGGGGCTCTGGCTCGCCACCGCTTGCCTGAGATCTTGGACAGGGTCCTCGACCTCTCTGCTTCGAGTGTAACATGGGGATCATGGGCCTGACACATCGGGTCCTTGCTGAGATGAATTAGCCCCGAGCAAGGCTCCGTGGACTGGCAGCTCATCGTGGTCACCGAGGACACCACGCAGGGCCTCACCTGCCCCTTTCTACGCGTGGACTGTGGGGTAGACTTTACCCTTCCCATAGAGTTTCTGAGGACACGGACACATGTCAAAATGTAAAAATATATAAAAGGAGGGTTGAAATATGATTGCTTCTGGATGCTGGGTTATACATGATCCTTTTCTTTTTTTTAAGATTTCATTTATTTATTTGACAGAGAGAGACACAGCGAGAGAGGGAACACAAGCAGGAGGAGCGGGAGAGGGAGAAGCAGGCTTCCCGCGGAGCAGGGAGCCCGACGCGGGGCTCGATCCCAGGACCTGGGACCATGACCTGAGCGGAAGGCAGACGCTCAACGACCGAGCCACCCAGGCGCCCCAGTACATGACCTTAAAAGGAATACCGATTTATGCTTTCTCAGTGGTTTGAAATAGTTGTACGCTATTTTTACAAGAGAAGACACACCCCAAAAACAAAATGAGAAAGAAAATTTCTATATATTTCGTTTATTAAAGCGACACTGAAACACTGTGAATTTGTAAGTGGGAGATATATACATGATGAAGTGAAACCACGTAGACCACTTCGTCCTGGAGGCCGTGCTATTAAAAACCAAGACTTTGGAAACTCAAGCCAGTGACAATTAAAATGAGGGTCAGGGCAAGTGAGAGCGGTCTGTTCTCTCACGGGGGAAGGCTCCATGGAGACGCCGGCCCTCGGGGACTTTGAGGTGCCACACTGGCTTTCTGTGGGGCCTCCCGTGTGCACGGCAGTCAGGACAGGTCCCGGCTCTGCACACGGGGGCCAGGGCGGTGGGCGTGCGGGATGAAGTGGGTGTGCGGATGGAAGGTATGCTTGAGAGAGGCTGTGTCAGGCTCCCGGAGAGCGGTGGCAGGAATTTTATTCCGGTGCACGGCACACAACCTGGGAGTTGTTCATTAACTAGTCCTGTGACTGCAGGAGAATTTAATCGTTCTTTATTTCGTATCTTTTTAGCCAGAGGACTTTTCTCTGTATCGATAAACATTACATTAATTTTCCATTGTGCTGGTTAGTTCAAAGTACTGTGGGTCAAATAAAGTCTCCTTAATCCCACTGGAAAAATTCCAAAATAAGCAAAACGAAAAAAAAAAACAACACCCAACAAAAAACCCTGACGTCTAATCAGGAAGTGATGTCAGCCACTGAGGCTTTGCTTCCAAACTTGAGTGTTTTCCTTGCCTGTGTTCCTGTACGTGCCCCAGCGTGGGGCAGCTGTCCGGGCCACGCGGGGGTCACTGGTCCACGGCGCTCAGCAGGCTGCAGGCCCCGGGGGGACTGGAGCTTCGGGAGGGAAGGGGTGCATCCTCAGCATCCTCTGTGATGAGGACACAGACGCGAGGGTGCTGGGTGGAGGTGCCGGCCGCCCACGCGGCCGCCCAGCAACGTGTCAGCGTGGGACCCAGGACCGCGGGCTTCCGTTGCACGGGAAGTGCTCAGCCGCTGGTGACCCCGAGATAATCGCGGGACTTCCCCACAGCGACAGATCCACCCCCTGGTCCCTGAGGCCTTTGAAGTTGCAGACAGTTTCAGGATTGTTGATAATCTAATCTCTGCCCTGTAGGGTTGTCTTTCTCCCTCAGCTTCGGCTGCTGTGTGCGGAGGGGCGTCTCCAAGCCTGCGTGAGGTTTGCCAGGCGGAGTGGCTGTGTGGGATCTGCCCTGTGAGCACCAGGCTTCCGAGAGGCCAAGTCCTGCCAGGTCCGAGTCTCAGGCAGTGAGCCCCGCGGCAGTGGGGAGGCGGGAGGGAGAGAAAGGGGTTTTTATTTCTACTACCTTAGGGCTATACATGGCAATTACTACGCGGAGGCAGTAAAGGGCTGCTAATTGCAGGTTTGTGCCCCTGTACCCGGAGTAGGAATGAAGGGACTGAAGGTTACAAAGTGGTACTTAAAAAAAAAAAGTTATAGGTGATTTCTTTTCTCCTTTTTAGTGGAATAACTTAATTAATAGTCAGGTTTGGGCCTGATGAAGAAAAGAACTCTCAAAGAGGCATCTCATTAGAATAATTAAATTTTTCTATACCCTCCAATTTGCTTTTCGTAACCGTCCATTCTGTTTTTATTTTCCCTAATTATCTCCTGAAATCCTTCAGATGTGGGACCAAGAAAGCGTTAGGTATTAAACGTGCCTCCCCACCAGCATGGGTTATGATATTATATATTCACAGAGACCAAACGCATGCTGTCACTTATTAACCGACTTCCCTCCGGGACCCGGGCGTCCCACGGTGCCCAGACGCGGCTGGTGAAGCTTTACTCCCTCGTGCCTCACCCTGCAGCCCCATTCTTGGGGGGGCCCGGGCAGACCCACCCCCGGGCCCCCACCCAGCGTTTCCACAAGGTGGGAAAGCCTGGCCTCTGAAACGGTGTGACCTAAAAAGTTCAATCCTCCTTGAAACTGTCTGCATTTCCTGCACTGACGTTGGACTCAAAACAAGGTCAGGAACTCGGTCAGAAGCCTGGGCTCATGCCTCACGGCATTAGGGGCCCCTGGTCCGTGGGCGCCCGTGCTCCCTGTTTCGCACTGTGGAGGGTGTGCTCGCGGCATTTACTCTTTGCATCCCCAGCACAGTGACGGCACACAGGAGGTGCTCACTAAATGCTTGATTGAAACAAAGGCAAGTTCAGCTTTCTGAGTGGTTCCTTCTGGTTCCTTCTGGATGCGATTCCTGGGTGAAGAAGTCCCGCTGCATCTGATTGACCCTGGGGTGTGTTACCGTACACGCGTCTCCTCGTGCTTCCGAGCGGTGGGGGTGAAAATGCTCGGTGCCGCAGTGGGGGCAGGTGGGTGGCTTCGGTGTATGTGAGAACCAGCGACCCTGCCAGGGACTTGCAGGCTTTCTCCAGAGACTCTAAGTCCCAGGAAGGACACCAGGGGCCTCTTGTCTCCCTTCAGCGGAGGCCTGGCTTCCAGGAGGGAAGCAGGGGCGGGAGGGGGTGCCGAGGACCCGCTCACACTCACGGTGAGTGTGCTACTGGTCCACGGCTGGTCCCCGAGGACTTAGGGCAAGCACGTGGGGGCTGCCGTCACGATGGTGGCTGGATTCTGGGTCCTGTGCTGTCTGCCTGGCATGTCCCTCCTCACCGTTGTGGCGACAAGCAGCCAGGGTGCAGAGGGGTGAGCCTCAGGCCTTCTGCGTGTGTCCCCCTTACATGGGAATGTCTGTGTCGTCTAGGTGCCCCCCACTGAGGTGTGAACCCCACGGGGCCAAAGATCTGCGGTCCTTCCCTGGAGTTTGTGGGCTTGGCCGGCAAGCCGCATGTGTAGGTGCTCGGGTCCGACTGTTGACATGCAGCTGAGAGTCACCGTCCCCAACTCCGCGAGGGGTTAAGGTGGGAGGAGGCCAGAGTGAAGACCCCAGGCTCAGGTCTCAGCACAAAGCCGCAGAGTGCAGATCATAACTGAGGCTGCATAAAATGATCGCAGGAAATCTGTTACACTGGACAGGTCCACGGAGAGGAACTGGGGTGCAGGGTGGCCGCCTCCCAGAGCCTGCTCTCTCCTTCCTCTCTGGGGTGAGGACCACCACCTGCCCCGCCGTGCATGGTCCCGAGGAGCAGACGTCCTCAATCCTCCCCAACGTGCCCCCGGGGGCTTCTCTCCCCTGGGATTGGCAACCCCCCCGCCCTGTACTCCAGGCCCAGCTCAGATGCCCCGGCCTTACGTCAGAAATGGGCCCTTTCTCTGCTCCGTCAGAATCGCGTTACTGGGTGATCATTGCGCGGGAACTAGGAAATTCCCAGAGGTAGAAGAAAATGAAAGAAATGAATGATCTTGCCCCAAAACCATTTTGTCATGTTTTCTTTCAGTGACTTTGCTGTACTTTATGCACCGTGTCATCCTGCTTTCTGGGCGTTGTAATAAGCGCTCTGAGTAAAAAGTGGGCTTTGCTGAGATTTCCCACTTTATCCTACAGTTGTTCGTGACGCAGTGGTTCTTCCTCACACAGAGCTCCCGGGGCTGAGGCTGGTGGCAGAAGCACCCCCCACATGGCGCGTGTGCAGGAACCGAGCTCAGAGCACACACCCCGAGTGGCACAAGACGGGCCGAAGCCTCGCGGCTGGAAGAATTCGTCATAGCAGGTTTCACAACGCGGAGCACCTCCACCTGCCTGTTGGGATCCACGTGTGTGGACAACACGGACGATCATGCAGACGTCACAGACATGCATGTGAGTGCAGGACATCGGTGGACGCACAAACTCAGCATGCACGTGTACATGCACATGCACGCCCGTGTGCACGGTGCAGATACGCACACATATGTGCACCTCCCCGGGCGGACGTCGAGCGAGCTTGTCCTGTGATGCTTGTTGCGGTCTTTTGTGAACGAGACCCACCTTCAGTCACAACAGGTAAATTTTCCATAGGGTTGTGCTGTTTGCAAAGCTTTTCCGTTGCCTCTTCTGGTTCTCAGGCCACTTGTGAGGTGACGTGGTTCTTCCTGCGGTCGGGGGAAGCGCCCAGTGGCGTAAAGGGTCTCCCCAACATCAGGGCTCCTCTCCTCATGGATCCTTGTTTGTCCTTAAATGTCACAGTAGGGACAGAGAGACAGGAAGCGTTCTTTCTTTTATTTGGTGACGAAGGTGAGGCGACGTCAACATGGAGAGTCAATAATTTTAACCACACAGAAATTCACTGGCTAAATGAAAGGAAATCTGCATTTCCTCATTTTAATCCAGAGTTTTCTGACCCCATTGCTCTGCACTTTACAATCTTACTAAAAACAGTTACATTAAACCAGAAATTAATAGTCCATTTTTCAAATTCTCCACAGACTCCTTTTGGAACTAGAAGTGGTGTTTGAATTTATGTTAGTGTGTTCAGGACTCACCAAGGGCAGATTATTTGGTAAAAATGTTTCCGGAATGAACACATGCACCTGCTCCCAGGGAGGGGAGAGGCAAGTGTTCCGAAGGGGGGCGCTGGGAGCCGGGAGGGGCCTCATGGCCAACACGGCGGGGCGGGTACGCTGGCTTTCCTGACAGCACAGGCCGGTTCCAGTCACAAGAATGCTCTGGAACCTGCAGCGCGAATGCTCTAGAAAGAGACCATGCCCTGCTGGGTCTCACAAGAACACCGATTCCAATATCTTAACTCTGGGTTTTTAAATTGAACGCTCTGACTTTGAGGATTGCTTTCCTTCCTGAGCTTGAGGGTTATGGACCGCCCCCACTCACGAGGAGGGCGCCGCCCTGCGTCAGACACAGCGTGGCTGAGCTGGTCAGTGGGTCGCGGTCACAGGTGAGGAGTGGGGAGCGGGCAAGGAGGGTCAGAGCCGTGGGGTAGGGGTGCTGGGCGAGCCGCCACCGCTGGTCCCAGGGGCCTCTTGTGTTCTCTGTTCTGCGGCTCTGCCCCCCGCGGAGCCCTGCCTCCCCCGTCCTCACCCCCCGGCACAGGCCACGCTTCTCTCTCACACCAGCCTTTCTGACGGTGCTGCGCATGGTCCCTGCACCTGGCCCTCCGGTGTCCTGTGTTTGTGCTGGCGCGGCTCGGATCGCACCCAGGTGTGCAAGCAGGCGCATCTGCGTCCTGCACTGAGCGGAGAGAACCTCGGGTCTGGGGCACCTTCGGGCCCCCGGGAGCTTGTGGTCCACATCCGTACTCGCGGGTGGCTGGTGCTCTGTTGCCTCTCAGGGCGCGGGGTCTTTCCGAACCTTGACCCGATCCTCCCGCCCTTGCCCTCCTCTGGGGTCTGATGGGGGAGATGCCGTTCTTGCTGCCGGTCGCGGATAAGGGTTAAGCAGGAAAAAGGGTGATGAGACACCGCCCGCCAGAGCCGCCGGTAAGGATACACCCCCGTCTGCTGTGAGCGGAGCCGCGCTGTGGGGGGTGTGGGCATTGCCAGACCCAGGTTCGCGGTTCCTCCACGGAGGGGTAGGCAGAGGGGTGCAGGCAGGTTCTGGACTGGAAATGGCCGCAGACAAACCACATCGCTCACTCTTTCCAGATGGGCGCCTTCCTCTCGCGCTCCACCCGGTGAGCTCCCCGAGCCTCCGCATCTCAGCCCGTCCGCCCCTCAGGGCTGCCAGGCCCCGAGCCCCTGGCAGCTCACCTGCCTGGGGTCTCCACCCGCTCGGGCTAAGCGACGAAAGCATGATGGCGGCCACGTGCAAGGACAGAGTGGCACGGTCTCCATGGACAAAGAGTTGAAATAACAGGCGTTCCCAATCCTGGGGGCGTGCGCGGTGTCTTCGGTGATCTTGCTTATTTCCACGTGTTGTCACGAGTGGACAGTGGCTGGAGGTCCGTGATGTGGCAGGGAGGGGCGGCGTGGGGCGGGCGTGCTTGTCACAGCAGAACCTCGATGGGCTGAGGTTCCCCAGGGCGAGTTCAACCCAGGGCAAAATGGGGGATTCTGCCTCGTTAATCCGGAGAGCACAGAGCCAGTCAGGGGAGCGTATTGTGCATTTTGGAAAGATTTCAGGGAAAAACTGTTGTCATGGGGGGTTAGGAGTGGTACTTGAGAGTGGCCCGAGCACCAGAACACGGGTCCCTCCCGGAGGCCAGAACCCCTGCCCTCTTCCTCCTGCCCCTCCTGCTCTCGTTGACCACTAGTGGTGGCATGCCGGTGCTCTACGGTTCCTGCCCTCCCCCCTCGACAGCGTGGAGCACCTGTCCCGCCCTCCCCCCCCCATAGCATGGAGCACCTGTCTCCGGATCCCCCCTCAACAGCGTGGAGCACTTGTAGGCATCTTCAGAAATGTCTGGTGTTTCCCCATCTGACTTGTTAAAATGTAGTCAAATTTTGCATTGGCCCTGCTGTTCCTTGGCTGTTTTAATGAAACAGCTGAATCTGAAAAGTGATTTGAACACATCCCAGTGACAAGCATCTGAGCAAGAAAGCAATTGTTTAACTTCTTTGGACCAAATTTTCCTGAACTTCATTTGTCCAGAGGAACATTTTCTGAGTAGCCCGCAAATATCCCGGGGGCACCCACAGCACACTTTCTTTGCAGAAATCCCAAGGGGATTGAGAGCAATGACTTGTTGGTGAGAATTTGTTTAAAAATATTGACTTGCATCTATAGGAACATTTAATTCTATAAAACTTGCATTTGTTTGGAAACCAAGTTTGATGCATTTATACCTGAATATCCATCCCTATTAACAGCTTTTCATCAGACGTTAGCGCAGTGTCTCCCTATGATGTTGGAGAAACTCCGTGGCAGCCCCCTCTGATCGATGGCCTCCACCTTCTCCCCCCGAGACCGGGGACGGCCGCATGCACGGTCTTTCTTCGTGGGGGGTCTTGTGGGGACTGGGTCTGATGGGGACTGTGGGCAGAGAGGGCTGTGTCCCTCAAAACACACTTGGTGTTCTGGGATCGCGGTTCCCCAGAGAGGGGAATCTGAGTCACGTCGGGAAGTCGGGGGAGCCCGTGTGGGGCTCTTCCTCTGTCCTTGCACGAGTGACGCTAACATCACATTTGGGTTGTTTGCTTCATGGAGCTTCTGCGTTTACTGTCTTTCCCATTTAGTGTCTGTTGGTGGCTCTCCCCAAAGTGTGCTGTCTTGGTTTAGAGACACGGGACATGGAGAGACAGACATGGAGCCCAGGGTGTGAGAACAGAGTTACCCACTAGGACCTTAAAACGAGGAGGGCGTAGAGTCCACCCGAACACATCCTGAGAGGGGCTTCTGACGTTCTGACGCGCCTGGGGAGGGAGCCCTGCCCGGGGTCCTTGGCCTCCGCGGCCTCCTCCCTGAGACCCCGTCTGCGTCTTGCCCTCGGCCTCAGGGCCACACTTAGCAGTGCATCAGCTGCACCGTGGTGGCACCGGGAGGGTCTCCGCAGGAACGTCGTGTCCAGAGCCCCATGAGCACCATGTGACATGCTCAGCTGTTTATTTCGGCTCGTGAAGAATAAAAAATCCAATGCGGAGGGATCCCTCTGTGTCCAGACATCGCAGCCCATCCCGTGTGTGCATTCTCCCACCCTCCATGCAGCCTGAACACCTCCTCTGAGCCTTTGAAGGTTAGTGCAGACTCTCTGTGTGTGCGTGCACGTGCATGTGCGTGTGCTCACATCTCCCCCCGTGGTTTCAACGGGTCACTGCGGGAGCTGCTTGAACCTCTCCCTCTGATCTGGAGTCAAAACTGTATTGATTCCCATGAATTGATCTGCACGTCAGAGGAAACTTTGTTCTTTGGCGGCATTTTTTCAAGATGACTTTCCTCGCGTGGATGTCCCTCGAGGCTCCAGGCACTATTCTCCAGCAGACTTGGCTGCTCACGATCACCTTTAATGTGAAAGCGACAGCGAGACTTTGTGGGAATTGTGTTGCTCTGACAAATGACACTTCATGCCCAAGGGAAAGGTGGGCAACGCGCACAACCAGACGTGTGGGTACCTGGACCAGGTATCTGGCTTCGTGGACAGAAACCACTTCGCCCTCAGCCCCCAGCTCCCAACGGTCCCAGAGAAGAGAACAGCTCCAGGCCAGAGGCCGGGGGACGCAGGACAGCCTGGTGGCGGGGACAGAGCCCCGTGGAGGGACCGAGTGCCGTCCTCCGTGCTGCCTGTCCTCCCGGGAACAAGAGTAGGGTGCATCACGGGGGCCTCGGGGGCCCGTCACAAAGGGCTGGATGCAGCTCTGAGACCACTGTCTCCCCGTTCTCTTCCCCAAAGTGAGAAGCGGGAGGGGAGGAGTGGTTCCTGAGTGGAGAGAAGAAGTCGAGCCGATTGGCTAACCACAGACGTCGTGTCGCTCAGCAAAGATGTCTTCCTCAAAAAGTACTTAGAAAAATTCCCCGAGAGTTCCCGCCAGGTTCTCGCTCGCGTGTTGGCTTGTTGAGCTCGGAGTTAGCCGCCAACACCTTAGTTTCTAGCGGCCCCGGGAAGCCTTTCGTGGGCTCCACGGTTCGGCTCCTTCCGCACGCCCGTGACTCCCCGCGCACCCTGTGTCCCTTTGCCTCCAGCCCGCACTGCTGTTCCCTGCTCACAGGACGGCCCCAGGGCCGGAGCTGCGGAGCCTCCTGGGCTGCGCGGCTGGAGTGGTCAAAACACCGCGGGAGCAGGACTTCAGGGTGCGTGTCCGCCTCCAGAGATGTGCCTCATTCTATGAGACAGTGGCTGTCAGCAAAATCCGAGTTTATGCAAAGGAACAGAACAGAGCGCTCTTGACGACCGCCGCTTTCCCGCTCACCCCAGGACGGGCGTTTGCGTGTGTGCCGGCGCCCGCCTGTGCCTCGGCGCGGGCTTCACGGGCTCCCATAGGACGCACCGTCACCGTTCACCTGGCAGAGAGCTTTGAGGGGCTCAGGCGACGTCTCGTAACTCAGACAGTAATCCAGAAAACATAGCCTTTGTTCTTCTGAGGAAGACCTCAGCTTTTAAGGATCCTTGGAAATATAAAACGTAGCAACGCAAGCATGTATCTTAATTTCTATTAGGTTATGACTGTAGTTACCATTACTGTGTTGCATATTTGAAAGTTGCTGAGAGCAATCTTCACCGTTCTCACAAGAGAAAGAGAGTTTTGTCACCGTGTGTGGAGACAGGAACTGCCCAGACTTTCAGTGGTGACCGCTTCCTGGACAGACACACGCGGAGCCACCAGGCCGCTCACCTGAAGCCAGGACAATGTTGTACGCCAATTATAACTCAGTTAAAAAAAAAAGAATGCTTCGTCTTTACATTTCGATTTCTTGTCAGGTCTGACTGTCCCCTTTGTGGCTTCCATGTGTCACAGTTTGCCTGGCAGCGGTCCCCCCCGTGAGTGAACTGACATGCCTCCCGGCCACGGCGAGTGCTCGGGGCGGCGGAGCCCTCGAACAGCTACCTGAGAGGTGATCTCTGTTACAACAAACCTTTTCACATGTGCCATATTATGAGTTTCTTTAATGGTCCAAATTTTTTTTTTAAAGATTTTATTTATTTGACAGAGAGAGACACAGCGAGAGAGGGAACACAAGCAGGGGGAGTGGGAGAGGGAGAAGCAGGCTCCCCGCTGAGCAGCGACCCCGATGCGGGGCTCGATCCCAGAACCCCGGGACCATGACCTGAGCCGAAGGCAGACGCTTGACTGACTGAGCCGCCCAGGCGCCCCTATGGTCCAGGATTTTGAGTGAAATGTGTCCAGCATCACAGCCTTCTGTGCACCTGCAGATTCTCACGATGGCTCTTGGCCAATGATAGGTGGGCAAAGCCGTGCGGGAAACCAGAGACGCCCGTTTGGAAAACGGGGCAAATTTGAAAACAGTCGTCAGAGAAGTTTTCTGCTTTTGCTGAATAGCTATTTTCTGAGTTTTTCCTCCAGAGTATAGCCAATAACTTCATTTCCAAAGATCACAACTGGGTTACAGGGAAAAAAGTTAACCCTGCCTTAAGCCAAAAACCAAATGACTGCAGATTTTCCACCTTATATTGGCAAGTGTGTAGCTTATACATGGTGTCTCGATGGGGCAGCTTTTGAGTCTCAGATTTCTTCCAGGAAATTCCCCCAGCATGGGGTTGTCAGAGGCTGCACACTTTGGTTGTACTAATCTGCTGAATTGGAGCGAACAGTTTTGAATCCTTTTAGAATCTGAACCATCCCCGTGGATACAGCATATTTTCTGATGCTTTCATTTCTATCTGTTGGAGTCCACCAGCAATTCATAGTTGAGAGTATTTCTTTTTTCTGATTTTTTTGAATTTCAAAAGCTAATGTGCCCTGATCTGAAGTGTAAAGTTCAATATTAGCAAGCGTTCCAACTCTTGGTCGGGGCCGAGTGGCATCACTAAGGGTCGCTGTGAACACGGGCATCGCAGACCAGAGAGAAACTCATCTCCCACCTTCAGTCATGAAAACACACAGAGCTTGGCCTTCTATAACGTACACTGAAAATTATGCCTCTGACCCAAACCCGAGCCGTTAAGAAGGCAGCTTTTCTTCCCAATCACCGTTGGGGACATAAGGCAGGGGCCCGGGTGCGACTCCCAGCCGTTGCGGGGGGCGAGGAGGGTTGCGGCGGCCACACATGGGCTGGCTCTCTGCAGAGGCACTTAATCTGCAGGCCCAGGTCCGCTAAAGCCTCTTTGCCTTTCTTTGCTGCTTCTCAAGCTAATGCTGCATCTGAAAAACCAGAGTGACTTCATGTCAACAGGGGAGACGAGGAACAGCCACGTGGACAGTGGCTGGACAGTGATACCAGAACGCACTGCAGACAAAGATAGAGGCCGGTACAAAAGCGTCCTTCCTTGATCAATCCAGCAGAAGATTTGCTTTACCCGGCTTGAAAAGGGCGGGACCCCGGCCTACAAAACCAAGTTGTGGGAGCCCCTCGTGGCCGCAAGTGCCTGTGGGTGTGTGTCTGTGTGGAAAACGGAAGGCCAGCGAGCCGGCTCGCCGTGACAGGATCTGCTCCGGGTCCCTCTGTGATGTTACGTGAAATAAGACCTCAGGTACAAGAATGGAGAACGTGGCTCGAAAACCGTTCCTTGGCTGGTGTTTGGAGATTGGGAACTCCTTTCTGCCACTTTGAGTGGCCACTTGGTCCACGTGCCTTGGCTTACTCCCATATCTGAGGTGGCGCAGCATGCAGGGGACGCCGTGGCAGGCCACGGGCTGAGAGCGGCGGTCTCCTCACACCAGTACCAGCTTTAATTAATAATGCGCATGTCAGACTGCAGGGGGTCAGCACTCACTTCCATAACGTTGGTGTTGCTGCTCACGGCTGTGGGTTGGAGGTGTGGTGCAGGCTGGTTCCACGTGTGGCCACTCCTGGGAAGCCCAGACGGCCTGTCAGCCTCCTCCTCAGGGTCCTTGCTCCTGCCCCGGGCAGAGTGCGCCTCCCCACCTCCCACCTCTCCCTTTGTGCTCAATAACACATCCATCCAGAAGGTCCTTGGCCCCACCGTGCCGTCCACGGTGAGCCTGTCCACGGAGAGTCTGATTTCTGTCTCCAGCTCTGACAGGTAGCCTGCGTGCGCTCACTAAATGTGAGTGGAGCCAACCAGCCAGCGCGCAAGGTGCAGGAAACAAGGAACTTGCTCCAGGACGCATTGGCGGGAGGAGAGCGCCCAGGCCGTCTGGCGGTGGTTGGCCCGGAAGGGCTCCTTTGTGGCCATGAGAGAACCGGCATTGTGGGAGTTTGGAAAGTTAGTTTCAGCTTCAATTCCTCGGCTCCCTTTGGCAGACAACCTCAGGGAATAAGCAGATTCCTTTGGCCTGAAACACAGAACAGTCAGGACTTGACCAAAAGCAGGTTTCCGGGTGTGTCTCCCTCTCTGAGGATTTACACCTGATGCTTCCACGAAGCAGCGTCAGCCGGGCGCTCCTTACCCACGGGCGCTGGTGGAGGGGCATATGCCTGCCCTTAGAGGCACTTTGGGAAAGTTACCGTGGCTATTTCCCCACTTCTGAGCATAAAATGGCTTTCTTTTTGAAAGTAGACATTTTCAGGCCATTAATTCCTAATTCAGACTAACCGCTGCACTGGGTTTGAAGGGTGGCCTGAGAAAAGAAATCACTGCGGGGAAAGTGGGACTCAATGCTCGTGCACCCAGAGGCCAGGTGGCGGGGCCCGGCTTTCACTCTGCGAGGGGCAGAACACCCGCTCGAGAGCACGCCACCCTCCTTCCTGCCTTCCTTCCTTCAGAACATCAATTAGGGCTCTTGATGGGGCCGCATGGTGCCAGACCTCCCAACGAGATGGGCGCCACTCTGGTTTCGTGGGACCTACAGTCTGGTGATGGTAAATGCTGGGAAATAGAGACAGGACACAGCAGGCAGGCACGCCCGGAGGAAGAACGGCAGGGCTGGTGTGGTCTGGGGAGCAAGCCCCGTCTAGGCAAGTGTGCCTCAGACCAGATATGCTGGGGCATCTGTGGGGTTTTACATCCCAACACCTGAAACAGTCATAAAGGGGAAATTCATAGCCTGGAAGTCTGCATACCTTCCCTGCGTGTCCCGACTCAGAGGATTTCTCCAGGGCAAGAGGGAGGTGGTGTAGGTGGGGGCAAGACACCAGCAGCTAGCGGGGGCACAAGGCCAGGCAGGGAGGTCCTGCACGCAGGCCAGGGGCAGGCCGTGGGGGTGGGCTTGCCCCGTCCACATGTCCTCCTTAGAGGCTTCCCGTGACTCCTTATTGGCTCTGGAAAATATAATCTGTTGATAAAATTTTTATTTTTCCTTAATATGTAATGGCTTCATTATTGTTCTTCTCAAATAAAGGAATAGTATTTTAAAGACCTCTCAGTTTTTAATTTTGATGTGATAAATATTGACAGGGTATCAGTCAGCATGAAGAAAAGCTTGCTGGGACCCTCACTACTTTTGAAGAGCATGAAGGGTCTTCCCAGGGTGAGAACTGCTGCTTTAAATTGTGTGGGAAAGTCCAGTCCATGCAATAAGTAAGAAACGCACTTACAAGTGCAGTCTGAGAATTGTTTTTATTATTTTTCAGAGGAAAGAGCCCCAGGAGGCCTGAGATATGACACGAGGTGTGAGAGAAGTCAGGGGCTCCAACCTGTGCCAAGCAGTGCTGACTGGTGTGTGTGGAGCAGGACGCCACGGGCGCTGACGTCAGCCTGGTTGTGTGTCTCCTGCCCCCAACAGAGGCTTCAGCCCATCACCTGCTGCTCCTGCCACCGTCCCTCTCCTCTCGTGCACCTAGTGTTCAGTTAGAGAGCCTGCTGGAGACGGTCACTGTGCTTTCACGGCCAACTCTCACGGGCACGGCAAGGTGCTGAGATGCAGGGACGGAGGGACATAGTCACCCACACACATGTGGGCTCACAGTCACAGACAGGAGCTCACACACACGCAAGAACTCACACACAGCTCACACACACGTGCATGAACTCACACATGCATGAACTCATACACACAGATGTGGGCTCACACACACAGACAGAAGCTCACATACATGAACTCACACACACATGTATGAACTCACAGACATGCATGAACTCTCACACGGGCATGAACTCATACACATGCATGAACTCACACATATGCATGAATTCACACACAGATGTGGGCTCACATGCGCAGACAGAAGCTCACATACATGAAGTCACATACACGTATGAACTCACAGACATGCATGAACTCACATACAGGCATGAACTCACACACAGACAGGAACTCACAGATGAGATCACACACAGACATGAACTTACACACAGACATGAACCCACATAGAGATAGGAGCTTCTACACACACATGAACTCACACACACGAACTCACACACATGCATGAACTCACAAACAGGCATGAACTCTTACAGATATGAACTCGCACACAGATAGGAGCTCATATACACACATGAACTCACACACACATGAACCCACACACAGGCATGAATTCACAGACATGAGCTCACACCCAGACATGAACTCACACACAGGAGCTCACACACACACACACACACACACACACACACACACACACTCCCTGAGGAGATATGCTTGCTCACACACACTCCCTGAGGAGATATGCTTGCTCATTACTCTTTTTATTTCTTCAAAAAAGTTGAAACTTGTTTTTCACAATTTAAGTTTCAGTTTAATTCTTGTCATAATTTTTTGATTAAAGTTTGGGTGTTAAGCGCTTTTCTTTCATACCCCAGTTATTAAATGTCTAGAAAAGCAACACCTTTTAGCAAAATTTTCTCAACGTTTTCTGATTTTGACTGAGGCCATCATAAAGGCTTTCGAAGTTGGCGGTGGGAAAACCCGCACAAAGTCAGCGGCCGCTACAGGACATTCAGACGTCTCTCTGAGGTGTTAGACCATCCGCACCCCAACTGCTTATGGTATGCCAGGCGACACGGGGTGACCTGCCCGGGCATCATGGGCCTGTGTGGCTGGAGGGGGGCTTGCCATGGAGCTGGTAGGGCCACACCACCGGGGTGTTAGGGATGGGGTCTGGGAGAACAGGCCAAGGCCGCAGGACATAAGGCCATGGAGCTGGAGGCCAGAGGGTGGCTGACTTCCTGAGTTTGCAGCTGCCCTGAGGCCAGAGAGCCTGGGAGATTCACAGGGCCTTTCCTCCTTGGCCTTCCTGCCTCTGAAGGCCAGTGTGCCCCGTCCAGCCCGGCCCAGGCTACCCCACACCCCTGCACTGCAATCCCAAACCCCTCCCTTGTGAGCTCAGGAAAAACCTGGACTTGTGGTCTCCACCACTGGGTCCCACAGATCCGGATCAGAACTCATTTTGTCCAGACACGAGGCCTGCTTATTTTGGGTTGTTAAATGGATAACTGAGGTTTACAGCAAGACATTTCACATTTTTAATATATAAATTGACATTTTCTGCTCATGCAAATATGAACTGGGAATATTATGGAGAATCCGATTAAATACTAAATAATCTTCTAGGTTGGAGATTGGCAAATCCAGCTGGCTGCTTATGTTTTCATGGCCGGCAAACTCAAAATGGTTTTTACATTTTTTTAATGGATGAAGAAATCAGAAGATGAATTAAATTTCTGGACAAGTGAAAATCATATGAAGTTCAAATTTCAGTGTCTAAAATAAAGTTTTATTAGCACACAGCATACATCCATTTATGTATCACCTGTGGCTGCTCGTTGCTTCGGCAGCACAACAGGGAAGCTGTGACCGAGATGTGTGGCTCACAAAGCCAGAACTGCTTAGAGTCTGGCTCTTCACGGAGAAAGTTCTGAGCGAACCTACATCCTATTGCTTATCTAAAATCCATTATAAATTATAATGACTGGGAATTTCATTCTGTGACACTTCTAAATATGCCACAGGCTATAAAGACACCAACCAGATAATGCCCAGGGTAAAAACATTTTAATCACATATTGGAACATTCTTTGTATAGTTGAAGGAAATTTCCTTTGACAGAGAACTTCCAAATATCTTTTGCATGCACACGAATATGATTTGCAAAGTATCTGTGAATGCACGGAGTTTCTAACCACTCTGATTGCTAATGAAAAATGCAGCAATGGTGTGCCTCCTTCCAATTCACATGAGTGTAAATATGTCAACATGGTCAATTATGAAATTGTCCCCACCTGATATGAAAAGAGCATCTCAGACTCATCATGCAGCTTGGTTTTTATGTTTTGATGAACATAATCAAAAGAATGATAGAAGTCCCTGCTTATGTGAGTAATATATATAATTTCTCATCCTCACAGTGGCCTTTCCAGTTGAGGAACAAGCCCATTTTACAGCTGAGGCTTGCAGAAACTTCAGACTTTGTCCAACTTCTCAAGGGCAGTTGAAGGTCAAGGCTAGGATTCCTGATTATGAAGCATCTGCTTTTATCAATTATCTCATTTTGCATCTCCCAGATAATTTTATATTCCTACAGCTTTTTAAGGCAAATGTGAAACATCTGAAGGGGGATTTTTTTGGGTTTCTGCGATACAAAGAGGATGTCCTGAGAAACTGACTTCTGTTACTATTTCTGATATTATTATGTGATTTCTGATCTCATCCAATATCAGAGCTCATGCTGATTGGCCAGAGATGATCATCTTCAAGGACAAAGCTTCCCAGGAGCCTGATCTACTTCCAGGCCCGGAAGCTGCTGCTTTGTGGAATCCCAGCCCAGCACCGGGCTTGGCCATGGAGGGGGTAGCGGGTTGGAAGGGTAGAGGTGGGGAGCAAAGCTGGCCCCGGGGAGGCTGAGGGTGTCAGGTTCTTGTCCCGTGAGGGTGGTGGCCACTGTGCCAACAAGGGCTTTAAAGGCCAATGATAGTGAGACACAGGCCACACTGGTTGGGGAAATGTGAGACCCCATCTTGCGGGCACCTGTCTGATCTGTGTGGCCCGACCCAGCTGCTGACCGTCAGGACTTCTGAACCTCGCGGGAGGTGCTTGTGAGCAAGATGACTCTGGACTCTGGCAGGTGCTTAGAGTTCCTGCAGAGTTCCTCCCCCTGACATTCACTCTCAGCCCTGCCCTTTTGCAGGGGCGGCTTGCCGAGGTGTCCCGCCTGACAGGAGGGCACCAACAGCCCAGCTGCCGGTGTGGCATCCCCGAAGCAAGAGCGTGAGCCAGCGCGTGGCTCACAGCCCACCCACCCCATGGCGCGCTCCTCTCGGTCAGATTGGTCAGCGAGAACAGGACCTGCTCCCAGCTCTGTCCTGGGCGCCTGCAAGGGGCTGCACGGTGTCTGTGATTCTACTGTGACGGCATCGCCCTGCCCGTCCCCCAGGGCCTCCGAGCTGGCCTGGCATCCGCCTCAGGGCTTCGGAGAAGCTGCCGCTCTACCTCCTGTCCTGTCCACACTGCCGGGCAGACTCTCCCCCAGCCCCCTGCACCCCTAGACTCTCCTCCCACAGTGCCAGTTTCACTGAGTGCCCTTGGAGTTACGCACAGTGACGTGGAAAACGGCCTGTGATGTTTAAGTCTAAAAAGTTCTGTGTTTAAAAAACTCAACACCCAAAAAAACAAATAACCAAGTCAAAAAATGGGCAGAAGATATGAAAAGACACTTCTCTGAAGAAGACATACAAATGGCTAACAGACACATGAAAAAATGTTCATCATCATTAGCCATCAGGGAAATTCAAGTCAAAACCACATTAAGATACCACCTTACACCAGTCAGAATGGCAAAAATGGACAGGGAAAGAAACAACAAATGTTGGAGAGGTTGTGGAGAAAGGGGAACCCCCTTACACTGTTGGTGGGAATGCAAGTTGGTACAGCCACTTTGGAAAACAGTGTGGAGGTGCCTCAGAAAATTAAAAATAGAGCTACCCTATGACCCAGCAATTGCACTCCTGAGTATTTACCCCCAAAAGACACAGATGTAGTGAAAAGAAGGGCCACATGCACCCCAATGTTCATAGCAGCAATGTCCACAATAGCCAAACTGTGGAAAGAGCCGAGATGCCCTTCACCAGATGAACGGATAAAGAAGATGTGGTCCATATATACAATGGAATATTACTCAGCCATCAGAAAGGATGAATACCCAACTTTTACATCCACATGGATGGGACTGGAGGAGATTATGCTCAGTGAAATAAGTCAAGCAGAGAAAGTCAATTATCATATGGTTTCACTTATTTGCAGAACACAAGGAATAGCCTGGAGGACATTAGGGGAAGGAAGGGAAAAATGAAGGGTGGGAAATCAGAGGGAGACGAACCACGAGAGATTATGGACTCTGAGAAACAAACAGGGTTCTAGAGGGGAGGGGGGAGGGGGGACGGGTTAGCCCGGTGATGGGTATTAAGGAGGGCACGTTCTGCGTGGAGCAGTGGGTGTTATACGAAAACTATGGATCGTGGATCACCACATCAAAAACTAATGATGTATTGTATGGTGATTAACATAACATAATAAAATTAAAAAAACCCCCAACATGTTGAACTGCTAAACATTTAAAGGTTAGGAACCAAATGGTTGGTAGTATTGCTGTCGGGATCCTGAATGGGGTCCCAGGGAGGGGGTGAGGGGAGCACTTCAATTTTCTATGTTATTGTTTGAATTGTTTTGACAGCAAACACGTTACTTTTACTATCATAAAAATGAAAACGTGTTTACATCTGGGAGAAGAAAGATCTTACTCGTGAGAAGGTGCATCCTCTGTGGGGAATGCCCTCACCTCCGGGGGACCTTCCTGGGCCGCGTGGACCCCAGCCCCTCACCCTCCTGATGTCTGCGCTCGCCCGGGGGCTCCACCCTCACAGCGGTGGAGGGGGCCCCCCCCGACAGCGACCCTAGGGTCTGGCTGCACCTGGGTGAGCGCCCCCCGCACGGCCCACCCTTGCAGCTGCCCCCTTGGGCACACCCACCTCCACAGCCCCACTCAGTCACCGTCCAGCACAGCCCACCGGCAGACGGCTCATTTGTGGTTTCTGATCCACGTGCCATGGCGCGCCACCTCTGTTCTCACATCACCTTAGCTTTCTAGCTCCTGCCGTCAACCCCTTCTTTGCTCAGCACTTCTGCTCTCAAACAATTTAGCCAAGGAGTGTGCAGGAACTCACCTTTGTCATAGGTCGTTGGTCCACATTTGGTTTTCTGCTATTGGGTCAAGACCCTGATTCTGATCCAGACAGTCTCATAATATCAAGCACGGCTCCCTGAAGGCTGCTCTCCATGGGGTGGGAGCACATCAGGAAATGTAACCCATCTAATGCAGTGCAGGGATGTAGGGGCTCACACTAAACAGAGCTGAATCCCCTGTTCTTAAGAAAATGTTGGTCTTTTTCTTAAGACCTTCAAATGATTAGATGAGGCCCACCCACATTATGGAGGGCAATCTGTTTTACTCACAATCTACTGATTTAAATGTTAATCTCATGGAATAAAGACCTTCACAGAAACATCTAGAATAGTGTTTGACCAAATACCTGGGTACTGTGGCTGTGATGGTCTAAATGTTTGTGTTGCCCCCAAATTTGCATGATATCACCTATTCCCCAAGATGATGGCATTAGTAGGTGGGGCCTTTGGGAGGTGATTATGTCATGAGGATGGGGCCCCTATGAGAATCCGTGCCCTTACACGAGACCCCAGAGGGCTCCCTCATCCCTTCTGTCACTGAGGACACAGCCAGAAGAAGCAGTGAACCAGGAACGGGACCTGCACCCGATGCCATGTCTGTCTCCAGGACCGTGGAGGCCTGTGGTTTATCCGCTCTGCCCGTGCTGCTCTGGGACGGCAGCCCGTGTGCAAAGAGGCAGTGGCCTGGCCAATTCGACACGTGAAACTCGCCACCACAATACCTTCATCAGAAAGAAATCGTAGTATGTGTTTTCTGACAAGGTGGTTTCATTCTTTCTTCCCTCTCCTTACCATGTCTGCAAATATTTGGGTTTTTGACCATTAATTATTGACAAAAGAGAGAGGAAGACATTTTTTTCCATGTTGTAAATTATTATTAATCAGATGGCGGTATGCCAGTCCACGATTATGGTGAGGAAAAGTGCCAGCCTCTGTGGACAAGCTCCGCTTGGGGTCAGTGCACCAGGCTGGCCCCCTGCCGTGTGACCTTGAGGACGGTGTCCTCTATGGGGTCCCCTTCCTTGTCCCTGAAATTAATGTAAGAACACCACAGAGACTCTGAGCGAAAGGTCAGCACCTGGCCCCCCGCACCTGCCCTCACCCCACAGGACAGTTAAATTAACTTCGAAGATTTCTCCACCTGTGAGCATGTGGACTGTTGTGGTTTTTAAAAAATTGACTTTAAACTCCCTGGAGATGGACTCAGAGTGGCTGCTCCTGTCATCTGTCTGAGCTGAGCTGAAGGGACCCTTTACCTGATTAATAATGGAGATTCTTAGGGGACAATAACTGTAAATACATGATACCTGAGCTCCAAGAAGGTTTATTTTTTATCTATTATTATTTTAATTTTTATTAACCTATAACGTATTATTGGTTTCAGGGGTACAGGTCTGTGACTCATCAGTCTTACAGCACTCACAGCGCTCACCAGAGCACGCACCCTGCCCAGGGTCCATCACCCAGCCGCCCCAACCCCCCCAGCTCCAGCAACCCTCAGTTGTTTCCTGAGATTAAGAGTCTCTTATGGTTTGTCTCCTCTCTGGTTTCATCTTGTTTCATTTTCCCCTCCCTTCCCCTATGATCTTCTGCCTTGTTTCTCAAATTCTACATATCAGTGGGATCATATGGTAATTGTCTTTCTCTGATTGACTTATTTCACTTAGCGTAATATCTATTTTTCTTTTAAAAATTTTCTCTCACCGGATGACCCAAAAATGACAGTGCACTGGGATGGGTAGTGGGGGATATGGGGTTGTGTGAGATGGAAGGAGTGTGAGTGTGCAAGACAGTAAATGTGTGAGTGTGAGCATGTTTGTGAGCATTTGTGAGCATTTGACGTGTGGAGCGTGTGAACATGTGAGAGTATGTTAGTGTGCGAGTGTGCAAGCACGAACGTGAGCCGGTGCACACTTGCATGTGAGTGTGAGTGTGCAAG
>NW_027397073.1:165954-186537 GCF_003265705.2 Callorhinus ursinus
TGGCGGGGCCGGCAGGTGAGGTGAGGGGCTGGCCGCGCACCTGCACAGCTGTGCTGAGCTCCCTGTCCTCGGTTCCTCCGCGGGCCAAGCGGCTGGGGGTGGCCGGCCGGGGAGCTGGGGAAGAGTGGCAGCCCCCGCGCACTGACACGTCTTACGGTCTCCTGTTCCTCTGTGCTCCTGCTGGCTCGTGCAGCTGGTACAAGAGAGAAGTTAGGACATTTCTGAATGTACGACACTGAGTTTGGGAGGAGGAAAGAAGAGGGAGCCGTGAAGCTGCTGAGTGTTTCGCTCTCCTCCTTTTGCAGCAGAAGTTCGGATGTGAATGCTCAGGCTCTCCTCTGCTAGGTGATGGCAGCCCGACGAACGCCCCGTGGCTTGGCACTGCAGGGAATTTGGAGCCCTGGGACCCAGCGCGTGGCTGCTTCTGCCTTGGCAGCGTGGTCTTGCCTTTCTGTGCAGTTTTTTCCTGGTGAAATTGTGACCAGTCAGTATTTAGTGGCTGACCAGACACGCTGGATTTCGAAGAAGGTGCAGCCACATGTGCTCAGCGGAGGACTTGCACGCTCACATGTGCTGAGAAGGCAGAAGTCCCATGGCCGAGGGCACGGGTGGGGGCCTGGGGGTTTAGCTGGCTCTCCAGGAGGCAGGGTGAGAACTCTGGGTGCGGGGTGCTCGTGGGGGGCCCGTGGCAGGGTGGTGGCCCGGCATGGCGGCCGTGGGTCCAGCTCTGCACGGCTGGGCGACTCTGCCTCCCGAGGCCCGGGTCCACTCTTGCAGACCGGTGATGGCAGCGCCTTCCTCAGCCATAGAGCAGACCCAGCTCTCTTCATCCCCCTCCTTCCCATCATGCACACAAGCCAACAGCGTTTCGTTGGTGTCTCTGCTCACGTGTCGGCTCCAGGGGCGCTGCCTGCCCGTCCACTTCATCCTGGTCGCCCTAGTGCCAGGACCGGGCCGCGCCGCGTGCAGGTGTGGTTGGTGGACTGAATGAGCTCTTCCTGGGTGTGCTGCCAGGGTCAGGTGAGGTGAGGGGCGCCACGCCCAGCGTGATAGGGACACACTCGCTGTTGCAGCTGTTGTCTGTAGATGCGCTACTGAGCTGTGCCGCGCAGGCGGGAGCTCTGCTGAAACCCGCTCAAGTACAGGCCCCATAGGCCAGGATGCTGTTGTGTGCTCGCGGAGACCCAACAGCCCCCGGTCACGGGCCTGGCACCCAACGGCCATGGTGAGCACTGCTGCCTGAGTCACCTCCATACTTGGAGTGAGGCTGGGGACGCTCGGGTCTTGGTGACCTGTGTGGATCGCACGCTGGTTCTTCCCTCGGAGCGCAGCCGGAGCAGGGCCGGCACTGCCCCCCAGACCCGGGATGCTGGAGACAGACACCGGCAGGAAGCGGCCGGCGTGAATGGGAGCAGCCCCGAGGGGGCGGGCACCACCTCCCGGGGCCCCTGTGGGGACAAGTCGGCACTCGGAAAACCACGCACGGCGGCCTGTGCCCTTCTCCTGGTTCCTTAGTGCATTGCTTGGGCAGATTCAGTGTGTGGTTGGTTTTTCCTCGACGGCCGTGAACGAAAGCATCACAAGACCAGGGGCTCTTATTTGCACAATGATTCTATTCACTCACTTGACTTGGTTACAAAAATCTGACACCCGGTAGCTGAGCCGTGTCTCGCTGATGGGGAAGCAGTGCTCAGGCCTCCACTCATGGGAGGCACGGACCATGAGCAGGGCATTTGCAGGGCTCGGTGGGGACTATCTCCAAAAATGGGAGGAGGTGTTTTTGCAAAGCTGCGAGAGTGAAAAGACAGTTTGCAGAATCATTGTGTTCTCAGACTTGAGCTCCTGGTTTTCTGAATCATAACGTTAGGGCGGAATTACTACATTTCTTCTCATCTATAGCTTGTGAAAAACAAGTGTTCTTCGTGGCCTGCAAACAAGAGTAGTGAACATCAACGCTTTCCCATTGCTTTTTTCAGAAGAAAAGAATTAGTGAAAGCAGGTACCTTGTTAGGAACAGATTACGCATAAAAGGAATGTACAAAGCATTGGAATAAAAAGCCCTCACATCACTGAGATGCTTCAACTTAGCCTCTGGGACAAGTGCCTCTTAGGTCATTTCAGACGGAGGCCCCTTCTTGGGACCCTTCGTGGATCAGGAAATCAAACAACACCCATTGTCCCGTCCCTTTAACCACACTTGTGCTAACGGGTTAATTGGGACTTGTGCTCCTGCATGCTGGGGAACTTTGTGCACGGGAGGCCTGGAGAGTGTTGCCAGGGTTTTGCAATGTGCAAACCAGGATGGAAGTTGCAGGTGGCATCTCTGCTCCCCCACAGAGTGAGACAGAGAGAAACCGAGAGGGGTTCTGGAAGGCCTGACGCTCAACAGAGTTCCCCAAAACACTAAACACAGAGTCACCACATGGCCCCGTGGCCCCACTCCCCGGGACACCCAAGATAAGTGAGCGCACACATCCAAGTAAGGTGTGCACGGGGTCATAGCGGCATTAAGCACAAGAGCCTGGAAAGAGAGATGACCGACGCGCTGTGTCCCTCAGCGGACGAGCGGAGAGATGACGTGTGCGTGGCACATCCGCACAGCCACAAAAGGAGTGAGGTGGCCCCACAAGCTCAGGCCTGGACGGACTCCAGACACGTCCTGCTCAGGGAAGGACCACATAGTGTATGACAGCACTTATACAAAATGCACAGAAAAGCAAACCTACACACCGAAAGTAGATCAGGGGTTGCCTGGGAGTGGGGTACAAGCTTTCTTTTTGGGGTGGTAAAAATATTCTAGCATTAGCAGTTAGTGATGGCTGCATACTTCTGAGAATCTGGAAAGATACTGAATTGGGTGCATTAAGCTCAACTTTATGGCGTGTAAATCATCTCAATAAAATTCTTAGAGACAAGAAAGCAAGTCAAAGTAAATCAAGGGCACCTTTCTCTGATTACTGAGGTTCTTTGCTCCCGTAGGTGGTTTCAGATTATAAAAGTGCACCTGCATGCAGGGTCTTCCATATCACTGTGTGCGGGGGGCCACGTGCGGAGGGTCCGCTGTGGGCAGACCCCAGAATGGGCCTTCCTGGGCCTTCTCCACTGCCGGCTGGAGTCGGCCTCATGCTGTGGACAGACTGGGGACAGCAGGCTTATAGCCTTGTTGACAGGCTTGTCCGCAAGATTGGTGGGGTCCCACGTGACATGGCGGGGCGGCTCGGTGACACATGCCCTGGACCATCACGCACACGCTGAGGCAGATCGGAGAGGTGACATCACTTAGCAGGACAGAATCATGGTGCTTGGGACAAAGAAGGTGTTTTTCAAAAGACAGAGTCAGAGTGGGTGTGGCTGAGGTCGCAGGGAGCCCCCCACCCCGCGGGATCCTGCCAAGGGGCTGCTGCTTGCCATGTTGGGGAGGGATAGTTGGGGTTGCAGTGTACTGCTGAGGCTTGGCTCCCTTTCCTTAATCCGCCCTTCTGGGGGCACGCAGGGCTTTAAGGGTCCGTGTTGACATGGTCTTACAGAATGACGCCAGGAACAGGGCTTAACTAGGACTCTGCTTCCGTCACTCCTGAGGACCGCCTGGGATACAGTGTGGTTCTGGCCGAATCTGGGCCACCAGCATTCGCTGGCTGGCATTGGCCAATTGCCGCAATGCTGATTTTTCTAAGGAGCCGAGGCAAGGTGGGCTCCCGGGTATGTAGACACAGAGCAATCAGGTCAACGTAGAGCTGTGCCCAGGCCCCGCGGAATCTGGGGAGTGGGGCCCAGAGTTGCAGTCACCTGCCCTCGGAACCCGTGCTCTGCTCTTCCTCAGAAACGAGTGACGCAGGCTGCTGGGGAGCTTCATGTGTGAAACAGGAGATGCCCAGTGTCCGGCTGTCGTAATAAAATGTCTAGACAGCAATTAACACTAATTTCCCCGAAGAGTGACGGTGTCATCAGGAAATCCTCACGGCTTTACCAGGAGCTGACCGAGGTCTATCTCACCACAGATCCGTTTCTAAATCTGACCAGGATTTGCACGGATTGCAGTCACAGGATGCACACCCCTTGCACTCCTCGGCCTGCCTGTGTGGCCACCCCACCCCAATTCCAGTGGCCTCTGGGTCCCTGTGCCCCTGACCTGGCTGCTGGGGTTTGGGGAGCATGTGTGCTGGAAGAAGGAGTGAGCACTTTCTCTGTCTGTTCCTATTGTGTTCGAGCTGGAAGCAAGGGCTGGGGATGTGTGGCCACGGTTCAAGCCTAAGTGACCCCGAGCCATCTGTCCCTCTCGTACACGTGGTCTGGGACAGACAGGTGTGCCAGGCTTCCTTCCAGAGCTGGGGTGTTTTCCCTCCGACCATTCTCTCCTAAACTCACCTTGAAATCCCCTCAGGTGCCCCTCGCTTTTTTTAAAAAAGATTTTATTTATTTATTTGGGGGGGAGGGTCAGAGGGAGAAGCAGACTCCCCGCTGAGCAGGGAGCCAAATGCAGGACTCGATCCTGGGACTCTGGGACCATGGCCTGAGCCGAAGGCAGTCGTTTAACCAACTGAGTCACCCAGGCGCCCTGCTCTGGTGTCCCTTAATCTACTTTCGGGGTCTCTCCCTTCCCGTGCATGGACCTGCCCCAACTGGTGAGGGGCAGAGCACTGTGGGTCACTGTCACTGCTGGAGAGTGGACTCTGCTCACTCTCGAGGCAGGAAAAAGAATGATAATTCTCCATTTGTTACGTGACTAAGAGTCTTTCTCAGGGATGCGGAAATCCTTAGAGCGTGAGAGGGGGTGGGTGCTGGTGGCTGAGCCCTTCGAACAACACGCCCGACAGGTTCTCTGTTGCTTCTTGGCTACACCACTAAGTGTCCCTGTGGGCAGGTCTCAAAGGAACTGAAACAGGTTTTTCCAAAAGTCATGTTCCCTTTCTCGCGCTCTGGATACGCACGTGGAACGGCAGCGCGCATCACGGTCACTTACGCGTTAAGCGATGATAAAGTGTGGCGATTGAAGCTTACCTAAGTTATTTTAAATGGGACACTAAATGCAACAGGCAAACTTTGCTGTCACGTGATCGGGTGACCCTGTCTTGCAGGCATCTGGCGCTGAGCCTCGCTTCTACCTCAGGATTTTCTTGGGAGCGTCATGTGGCTCGGGTTGGATTTGTGACGAGGAGTTCAGAGGCCGCCTGACGCCCGCGAATTTCAGGAGATCCTGGTTCTGCTGGGTGCTGCCGCGCCGGTGACTTCTTCATAAGCCACGGTGTCCCTTGACATTCACCACGTGGTGGGACTCCAGCGGGTCGCGTGGTCCGTGGAGGACACGCAAGACATCATGGCCGTGGTGCCCTCCTATCAACGGAGCCTGTGGGGAGGTGCGTTCAAGGGCCGGGAGGAGGAGGGGGGAGGCTGAGGAAGTGGCTCCGTCTCTCCGTGATGATGCCCGGCTCTCGGGTGACCTGGTGCAGAGAGTGTCACGGTGGCGGCAGAGGGGCTGGGGGGGCTCTCCTGGGGGAGGCGGGCTCACCGTCCACACGTGCCCCACGGGCACTGGCAGGCTGCTGGGAAAGCTCCCCATGCCTGGCATCGGTGTGATCCAGTCCCTGAGACGCTCCTGAGAAGGTAAGTAAACGCCAGGGTGCCTGGAGGTGGACTGGCCGGAGCCTGCTGGAGCTGGAAGTCGGCCGCAGAGTCACAGTGACAGGGCGTGGCATGTGGCACGAGGTGAGGTCCTTCCGCTGCGGAGCTGGTTGTCATCGTCTGTGGGGACAGGGCGCCGGTGCCCTGGGTGCGCTCAGCACCGCGTCTCCAGCAGGACAGTGGCCTGGGCCCTGACGCCTGTGGAGTTTCCAATGGGCCTCCCGCGACCTTGTCTGTCTGGCACGTGCACAGAAAGGACATCGGAGCCAAGTGGGAACCAGCTGTTTTTAAAGTGAGCAGTAACTTCTGGAAGAGGTCGACCTTCCACAAGGGTGTCAGCCGCGGGCCACCTGTCTCCACCCTCGCTCCCCAAATCATGGGCGAGGGGCCCAGCTTGCTGCTTCCACCCCACACGGACCGCATCTTTATGACTCTTTTTTTTTGTGTAGGGCTCCTTCCTGGGCTTATTTGTGGCCAAGCGGACACAGAGAGGAGGCGGCTCAGCTAATTGCTCTTTCAGTGGATGGAAATTCATTGTTGTTTGGTATCAGACTCCAGCAATGTTGGTAATAATACTAATGAGCAAGGGAACAGGATTATAGGTAAGACACAGTTATAATCAGAAAGCTAATAATTACCTTGCAGCCACAATTGGACTTCTGAATTTTACATTTCTTGCATTTTAAAATTCTTAATTATAATGGTTTCATTAATGAGAAGCAGCCTTCTGGAAATAGAGTGGGATTCCTTTTGACTAAAGAAGACGTGCGTTCGGTGCAGGTGTGGGAACCCCAGGTCCTGGGCCGACCTCCGGGAAGTAGCTGGACGGAAGGGCTGCTTCCCACAGGGAGGCGCCCAGGGAGGCCTCAGAGCACGCACCTTGGGCAGGACAAACCCCGGGTCGTCGGGCTGCGCCATCTCCGAGGAGCCCTCACAGCTCAGCTTCCTTGCCTCCTGCTCTTGATGTGGATCAGAATTAAACGCTACTTCCCTAAACTTAAGACGGATCTGTCACCGTGGCCGGTCAATCGGGGGCAGCAGAAGAGGATCTGGAGAGGCTCTTGCGTGGGGCTTTCAGACGTCAGCTTCCTCAAGGGAGCTGTCTTCTTGGTGCATTAAAAAGACCTCAAGTTCACCGCACTGAAAGGGTGGGTTCGAGCCCCGTGGTCTTGGAGCCCTGGACACAGCCCTGCACCAGGGTTACACATGGCCGGTTGATGGCACTGCGTGGGGGACCGTGCTGCCCACCGACAGACCATCCGGAGACCCGGCCCTTCTCCTGCGGTGGGCGCCCACATGCATCTTCCCTCCAATGAAGGGGCTTCGTGTGTTCCGAGGGCTGCTTTGCCGGCTTGCGGCCATACTCTGTGCTCAGTGCCTGCCCGGACTCGGCCCTCTCAGCTGCTGCCGGAAGCCATCCTCCGTGGATGAGGCGGACAGGGCCTCCGCATCTCATCTCACCATCCAGGGTCCCCTGCGATGATCCCCCTCACCAGCTGCCCGCAGACGGCTGGGCTTCTGCAGATGTCTGAGACCTGGACTTGTGCACGTGGGTCCCCTCCCACAAGGGAGCCTAGCTGGGAAGCACCACGCTCTCCTGCTCCTGGCTGCTGAAAGATCCCACAGAAACCCCATGAGACTGTGTCTGCTATCTGATTATCCTGCGCTCTCAACTCATGGACACTCAGGATGCTCCTGCTGAGAAGTCACAGACACGAAGGGATAAGATCACAGGCCCCTTACCAAAAAGCACTGGATGGTGTTTCAGTGGAGGAGAGCAGAGCCGAGGCCTGGGGTGAGGTGGGAAGCAAGCACCAGGAGCGGACAGCCAGGGGTGTCTGCACCAAGGCTGCAGGATGGGAGGGGCGAGGGAATGCCGGTTTCTGTGTCCAATCAGCATCTGCTTAAATATTGCCTAAAAAAGTCCGGGAAACAAGGGCAGGTGGCGGCTGAGTGGGCTGTAAGCCATGTGCGGGGCCGCCCTGACCCGGGCCCTGGCTTGCACCTGGAGCTGAGGGTGGGCGGTGGGCTGAGGACAGAAGACCGCGGGGCAGGTGAGTCGGCCCGGCGTCGGGTGCAGATGAGGAGATGCTGGGATGTTCTGAGGGTCTGACAACTGCAACCACCCTTCAAAACGGACAGCATTTCCTCCCAAGCAGACTCTGTCCCTGCGGGTATCTGCACGCCTGCCGGATGCAGGCGCGCGGTGTCGGGGAGGCTGACCCACACGTGGTGACATGCCCTGGTGAGCACGCGTGTGGCGGCCTGTGGCGCCCGGGGCTTTGCCGTCTTTCCAGCACTGATCAACACAGATGTGCCTCCCGCGCCATGTCCTGCCGCTTCTCAAGTGTCTTCCAAGTGCCTGCATTTCCTGAAGCTCCTAGAAGCATGCCAGGAAGTTTTCGAGACATTCCCGATGGGCATGCCCCATTGGCAGAGCTCCCAGGGCTGGGGCCGGGTGTCTGCTCATCCCTCTTACCCTGCACCCTCTCCTACAGGGTACTCCCCCGCCCCAGCCGAGGGGGACGCCCCTGCTGCCTGGGGCTGTGGAGTAGGGGGCACTGGCCAGGCTCTCGCTCATTAGTTTCTGCTTCCCCTGGACTGGACCACGGCCCCCAGGACCACGGTTCTGTGGAGGATGGCGGAAGGGGCAAGCCGGCACTGACCAGGACAGCCCGGACTCCCACCCTCTCTGTCCCTTTCTTCGGAGCCGGGCTGTGGGGCTGAGCTGCTGCATGGCATTGGGCTCCCAGGACCCCCACCAGCTGGCCCGTCCATTCTGGCTCTCCTTGGATCTGTAGAGGGAAACTTGGGGATGGCAGGTGTCCTTGTTCCTTTCATGTGGGGCTGGGGGCTCCTGGCTTTATGTCTTCCAAGCTGAGAAGACCAGAGAGCTCGCCCTGCTTGACGCTTCCAGATGAAAGCTCTGGGGTGTTTATGAGGTTGACCTAGGACCAGCTGCCTCTGGAGACAACATTAGCCGACCCTTTCCTGGTTGCCTTCGGCCACTTTGTTTCCCCCCATGCCTTACTGTCCTCCAGTCCCGGGCATCAGGGAAGCACAGCCAATGCCTGGAAAAAGCTCCAAAAGACAGGGAAACGAGTGTGCATGTTACTGGGGGAGCAGGTTGTCTGGAGGGGCCCCACCCTCGCTGTAGGGTGGCCCTTGGTGGGGTAAGCAAGCTGCAGGGTCGGCATGGCGCCGCCCTCAAGCAGCCCTGTGCCGTGTAGACACTGTTCTAGCCCCTGCCCCCACCTGCTCCAGAGTCCGCCCCACGCTGCGCCGAAAATCGCTTCCGTCCCATCTCGTCTGATTTAGACACAGACCCTTGGAGGTTCCCACTGCCACAGGCCCAAGAACGCCTTCCTTCCTCTTCGAGCAGGCCCCGCCGTGAACGGTGCATTTTCCTGGAGTCTTCAGTGGTGGTGTTCTTCTCAGCCGCATGCACAGAACACCCCTCATCACACTAGGTACGTGGTAAGTATTTTCCCCTTTTTAATTAAATTTAGATTTTAGTTACAAGCTGATCTTTTCGACAAGTACTTTGCTTGTCACTCAGCTGCTTTAGTACAACGAGTGTTTCATCAAGTACATCTGAAAGAGGGGTGCGCGGCCTGGTGAAGGGAGTGCAGGCCCTCTGCATCTGCTGACCTTCTGTGCGCCTTAGAAACTCCCGTCTCTTCCGTGAACTCGCGTCCTGGCCGCCTACCGTTTGTTTACTCCCTTTGTGCTTATGTATCAGGATTTCACAGCATGGAGCAGACACACACCTTTCTGTCCACACGGGCAGGTGTGTCCGTCGAACTCCTGGTCTTGCTGGCCCGGGCTCCGTCTCTGGGGTCATTCTAGGATCTCGATGTCTGTTTCAGGAGCATTGTCCCGAGACTGATTTAACCTAGTTTTGCCCTAAAGGCTTTCCTCCTAAAGAAAAATGACTGTTTTATTTGTTGAATGATAATAGGATTAACCATGCGGTTAACTGTCACAGTAACTATGCAGCATATCTAGGCACAGAGAAACCACCACTGTCTCAGTTCCCATGCTGCCAACCGGAGCCCGCTGATTAAGTGACAGACCAGGGGCGTGTGCAGCCTGCTGCTTGTACCTGGGGCTGGGGTCACGTGGCATGAGCGTGGAAGGAGGGGCTCAGCTCTCCTGCACACAGTGGGTGCTCAGTGACGTGTGTTGATGGAGCAGAGGAAGGACGGGCCAGGAGGGCGTGGGTCAGCCTTGGGGGCTGGAGCAAACAGATGAGGGTGCTCTGGGGGGTCAGCTCCCACATCGAGTTCAAGTATGGGAGCTCTCGGACACAAACATGTAGGCCAGTTGTTCGGTTAGGAGCACTGCATAGCGGTTCAGTGAGCTGGATTGGGACCCAGGCTTCTGGGTTTAAACCTTGGCTTTGCCTCTTGACCTATGTATGGCCTTGGGCAAATTGATTACCTGCATGCCTGTTTCCTCATGTGCAAAATGGGGACCGTCATGGAGCCCATGACACGGGGCCATCTTGAGGACTGGGAGGGGACTGTCACGGTGCCCGTGGCATGGGGTCATCTCAAGGACTTGGGGGGGGAACATCACGGCGCCCGTGTCATCTTGAGAACTGGGGAGGTCTTACTCGTAGAGCTGAGGATGGCTCCAGACACGCTGAGTAGTGTTCCTGGCTGTGGTGGTTGTTCTGGAGTTGTGTCTGTTGTGGTTTCTGGAGGTCATGACCCCCACCAGGTAAGGGGCATGGGTGTCCGGGCAGGGGCCCCGCCTCGCCCATTTCTGAATCCCCATGTACGCACGGCTCCCCTACATAGAGTCATCGAAACCACCTCTGCATGTGGCTTGGGGGTTTCATCTTGGCTGTGAATCAGCCCCTGGAAAGGGGTGTGGGGTCCGCGTCTGTGCGTGCTGGAGTCGGGGCTGGGCGGGTCCCGATGACATGCGCTACTAAGGGACCCAGAGGATTGTGGGAGAAACTCTCCCCGTTTGAGGAAAAAGGACCAGAGTTTCTGTTTCCCTCAGTGGCTCACGCTGTTTTTCCTCATATTCACTTATATTTCTAAGTAACTTAGAACTAGCATGTCCAAGTGACTCAGAAGCACCATTTATTTTCTGAATTAATATTTCCTGTTGTCCATCGAGCCGAAGGTAGCAGAGGGTCTGAGTGGCCCAGGCGCCTCCTGGGCACATCCACTGTGGCCTCTACCACATGCTGCCCTGGTCTCCTGTTGGCAGAACCATCTAGATTAGTGGGGCGTAAAGTGCTTTCCTAAAACCCTGCTCTCCAGCTAGAACAGAAACATATCCAAAGGGCCAAAAGCAGCTGTTGTAAAGCAGAAAGCCATCTTTCTCCACAATGTCCTGCCGGCGTGGGAAAACTTGTCATTCCGGAGGGCAGCGCAGCTTTGAAAGTCATGGGCTCCACTCGGAATTCCCTGCTGTGGCCTCTGCTGTGGCCTCTCCTGTGGCCTCTGCTGTTCTTGTGGCCTCTGCTGTTCCTGTGGCCTCTGCTGTGGCCTTGTGCAATCCTGATGGCTCCTGGCATTTTTAGAGACACCTGTCCTTTTAGGGAAAAGACAAGTCTGAAATACAACTTGCCTGCCAGGGTCACTAGACTTAGTTAGCATCGAAACACAGCGTCTCCAAGCTGTATGTTGGTGGGAGGGAGAGCCTCTTCTAAACCATCCTTCCGTTTTGAAGTCATGGGTGTCGAGTGAAAGAGAACATGTTTTGAAGCTCAGAAATTGGTGGAAATATCCGTCCGCTGGGCGGTGCTGGACCAGATTCTTAACCCCTCTGAGCCTCAGCGTCTTTATTTTGAAGGAGGAAAATAATGTAAAGATTATGATTAGTCACTGTCCTGAAGCCGATGTCCAACGTTCTGGGTATAATGTAAACCAGAGGCATTTTTATCATTATTATCATGGGCATCGAGAAACTATGTTCTTTGTTGTCCAGACAAAATTTCCCAGAGCACACGTGCCTCTGCGAGCCTCAGCGGTGGCCGGAAGCCAAGCTGGGCGCCAGTGACCGATGAGATCTGCTGGGCAGGGGGCTCTGCCCTGGGGACGCTTCCCTGGAGCTGCCGACATGACCATTAATGTGCCTGGTGAGGTAACATTTGGAAGTATTTACGTTCTATACCTAATTAAGGATGCTCATCAAACCCATTTGGGCAACTTGATATTAAAAGAAGGAGTAATCTTTATGGGAATCGTCTTCTATAGAAAGATGAAGTCAAGACTGTGGAATGCTTGGGCGGGAGGCTGGGGGCAGAGGGGGCCCCAGGTGGTCACTGCGGTCTTACCTAATTCCCAGGCTGTGCCCGCCGGGCCACCCGCGAGCTGCAGGCCCATTAGGAGAGGAGCTGCTCTGAAAGGGAGCAGGCCACTGCTTATATTTATTAAATCTGGGGAGAGGCTCCATCCATCACAGCAGGAGGTTTTAAGTGTTTGCTGGGCCAGGGTGAGCCCCGTAAGCCCTCTTTGAAGTGTCTTTACTGAAGGTAAACATCTGAAGAACGTAAATAGCTTGCTCTTCCCTCCAATGAGTAACCTTGTGAGGGGGCCCGAGTGGGGGCGGGGAGGACATCTGAAAAGGAAAAGCAATAAAGGAATCCTTAGGACAGCAATTTGCACGTTTACTGCTCTTTGATATGTTAACTAGATTTTTAAAAATGGAATTCTTAGTCTTTGGAGATCCCAGGGCAGTGGTAGCCCGTGGGGACCTGCTGTGTGCAGGGGTGGGGCATCTCCTGACCAAGAAGGAGGCTTGGATGGCCTCCGTGAACCAGTGTGAGCGGTCGTCGGAGGGGAAGGCGGGCTCGTCATAACCCAGTCTGATAATTGGCCAAGGTGGGCGCGGGCACGCGTGCGGTCACAGACGGGGTCCGCGAGCCTGAGCCCCGCTGCCACACCTCCGGAGGCCCCTGGATCAGGGGCATTTCCATTCTGAACGCTAGCAATGCTGTCCAGGCCTAAAGTGCGAACGTTTTATTTTACGTCATCAATGTCATCCGAAGACCAAATAGTTCTGGTTCTTTTTAAATTCACTGCCTTTAACCTCAGGGATGGGCTTTATGAGCAATTATGTTAACATGTTTTACTATAACGTGACACATGGTAATGGGTTTTGACATAATATTGGACAAAAATCAGCAGCAGGCTATGCAGATCAGTAGGAAAGCCAAGTGTCCCCAGGTCTGGTTAGTGGCCTGTGTAAGCATTGTTTTCTGCAGATTCACTTAGCTGCTAAAATAGCAACCATATCTTTGACTTAGAAAACTTACTAGCCTTCCAACAGCAGATGAGATGAAACTCGATTTCAAGATCACCTCCTCAGATCTGGTATTTCTCTGTCACTTCTAGGGGTGCAGCCCCAGCCTCTGGGGCCTGGGGGTCGTGGTGAGACGGCCTTGTAGCCACACAGAGCAGTCTGTGCAGTGGTTGGTCACCGTGAGAAAAATGTCTCCTAAAACACAGGCCGGTGGCGAGTGTCAAACACACCTATCCCTCCCGTAAACTTGGCCAAATCATTTACAGTCTTACCCTTAAGTAACAAGAGTTTTGAGACTGTAGAAATGGGTGCAGGTATACCTGCTCTTGCCCTGGGGTAAGAGTTAGCCAGGATGACCCGACCAAGAGCTACCGGCAGCGCCCGAGGGCCCGCCCCCTCCGTCGGGACCCTGGGTGCCTCGTGCTGGTGCGAAGGAGACCCCCCTGCCCTCTGCAAGGGACCTTCTCCAGAGGAGTGGTACGCAAGGCGTATCTAACCAATTCATGCTTTGTGTTTCATGTTTACTCAGGAAACTCACTTTTTCCTTAAAGAAACGGGAGAGAACTCCGTTTTATTCTGTGATGTGCATTGTTCGTCTCTATTTGCACGTTTCCTCACTTTGGCTTTCTCTGTAATGGTGTTTTCTTTCCCCTTTCTAATCTCGGACGTGTATTTCAGAAGGAGGTGTGCAGTACTTTCGGTTCCATCCATACGTACGTATGTTATAAATATTTACCGCTGTGCAGTTTTAAGGCTTTGAATAACACGGATTAGCCTGCCTCTCTCCTTCCTTCTTCCCTTTCCTTCTTTTCACTCTATTCTGTTTCAGTCTTATCCTGATTTTAACCCTTCAAATGTCTAGCTTCCCGGCGTTCCGCATGGAAATGCAGAACATAATGTTGCTCGACCCTGAGCCATGAGGGGGCCTGTGCTCCAGCCGGCTCGCTCAGGCGTCGAGTGAGTTCCCCGGTTAATCCGGGCCCTGATTCCTCCTATAAACATTCGCTGAGGGCCCACTATGTGCTGGACACTGCTCTCGGCCTTGGAAAGAGAAGGGTAAACACAATAGAGCCGCTGTTCTGCAGGAGCTGACGGCTCGGAAGGGAGAGGGAGAGCACGAAGCTGAGGAAGATGGCACACCCGCCGCAGGCCGCCTGACCGGTGTAGCGAACGAGCCCCTCGCTGGGGCCGGGGTGGGGAGAGGAGGCTGTGTGCCCTGGGTCTCGGGCGGCATTCTCCGGCTGGCATTCGCGGTGGCAGCTCGCACAAAGACACAACGGGGGTGGGGAACGTGTCGTGCAAACACGCAAAGTCAGGTTCCGAGCAAGAGTCCGTTCCAGCATGTTCTAGATGGAGGAAGGTCGGCTCCTTGGCTTTGTGAGTATCTGTGGTCTGGGAAACTCTTTCCTGTCCTGAAATGTGCCTGGTTTACTCACCAGGTCACTGAAACACAATGTAGTTCTGTGTTTTAGGGCAGCTTGCAGTTTACGATTTTCCTTGTGACAATTAGAGTTTTGTTTATTTCACTGGGGTAGCAGACAGGGATATAAGCTGCTAGTATTTTTGAACCCTTTTATTTTTGGATACTGGCTTTTGGTTGGAGAAGCCCCTCTGACTTCAGTGAGAATTTTGTCCTGACTACATGAACGATCTTTTGAGGCTATTGTTCCGTGCCCAGGAACCCCTGATTGTATCTCCTTGCTAAATTTACGTATTTCCCAGAAGACACCTCCAGAAAGGAAGAAGATACGGGGCTAAGGTGTATGTGATCACACGATCTTGGGCCTTATTTTCTTTATCTGTAAGGTGAGGCGACCGGAGGGGCGTTCCCCAGGGTCACTTTCACCTGTAGCTCTGTGGCTGGATCAAGTGTGTGTTTGGCGCATTTCCTTGAATGCAAGTCTTTGTTAAATTCTAAATTACTAATGAAATTTTCATTTTTTTAAATGAAATTCTCATGTTAAGGAGTTTTTGTATGTGTGAAGATAGTAACTTTGTAAGCAAGCAAAACAAGACTGATTCCGGCGCTCCGTGGTGGCTGTGGGGTTACTAAATTTTATTTGAGAGAAGGCTGTGTCCCAGATGCCACGTGGCCTGAAAGACCCTTTTCCTGCCCAGACTGGACCAGGCAGGGATGTGCTCCCAGCTCACTGTGCCTTGATGGGTCCCAGGGCTTTTGTTTAGAGGCTGCCCAGTGTTCCTGCAACACGGTGCTTGTGGAAGACACAGGACTCTCAAGTGTGGTGCACGCACAGGGAAGCAACTCTACGCACCAATAAGAACAAGCAGAGAAGTAGTTCCACATAACTTTGAGGTAGTGCTGTCTGAAATTTCTCCTTCACTTCTTTAAGATTTTACTTATTTATTGGTCAGAGAGAGAGGGAGAGAGAGAGAGCAAGCAGGGGGAGCGGCAGACAGAGGGAGAAGCAGGCTCCACGCTGAGCAGGGAGTCTGCTTGAGATTCTCTCTCTCTGCCCCTTTCCCCCTTCCAAAAAATAAAAATTAAGATTGTGCACAAAACATTTCTTCTACAAGTGCTATCTCTCAGGACAATTTTTGAAAATATCCGACTCACCTCTGGCAGATAAATGTATGTAAAATTTCATGCATGTGTTTTGTGCACGTACATGTGTGTGTGAATGTTTGAGTGTAAATAGGCATGTTCCTGTCCATGACTGTCCACATGTGTGCTTGCATGTGTGAATGCATGCATGTGCGGTGTGTGAGTGTACATATGTGCATGAGTGTGCATATGTGTGTGAATGTGTGAGTGGTGTATGCATGTGAGCGTGTGCGTGTATGCATGCTATTGGGTTGGATTGATTTAGCTGCATATTATCTGGCTTCATGTAGTTACTCATTAACAAAATCACCTCACAAATCGGAATTTAAATCTCAAAGTCTTGTTGACAAGCTGTTAGGAATAACAGCATAGCTCTTGCAGAAGGGGGGGCAGGTCCTTGGGACTTTCGCGATGCTCCAGATCCTGGCAGTTTGGGTCGGATTCAGGATGCTCAGGGGTGGGATGTGATCCTATCTGAGAGGCACCATGCATCTGTTCATCTTCCATCTGCAAAGCACACCAGACCCTTGGGGGCATTCTGCGGCATGACAGGGATCGCTGGTACAGTCACTGTGCTGCTGGAGCCGTTTGGAGGGAGTCTGTCCCTCCAGAATCACCATTTTCTCATGGCCACATTGCAGTGTTGGAAAGTACTGGGGATGGCTGATGAAATTTGGAGCTAAGTAAGACAAACCACTTCAAATCCTGGCATGGCCTTGAGCCTTTGGGGTGGATCATTCCCAATACTCTATTCTTTACACAGCCTTTTGCTGCGGTTTGCCGATTTGAGACATGGCAATGGGGTAGTGTCTTCTTTGTTAAGTTCAAGTCCTCACTGGTCCAAAAAGTATCCAATGCCCTCCACGGAAAGATGGGGTTAAAGTCGAGGTCCTCGTTCAAGCAGAGAAAGAATCTTTTTTAAATATTTAAAAATAAACGCTGCATTAGCACTGTCTCATCATTGTTAAGACCACAGCTTTGTCCTCATTACTGAAGACCAGACACCTTAATTTTTGCTGTGTGAAACCAAAGAATCAAGTGGGCAGTCAAATTAAGGAGAGGCCATCCATCCATCTGTGTAGCTCCTGGGGACTGAGACAGTGGAGCTGGGCGCTGGTTGGCAAAAACAAGTATAAATGCCCATTGAGGGATTACAGACACCTAAAGATCCCGGTGTTGGGGCTACCTGAGCAGTAGCTGCCCTGGGTGTTTCCGTGAACTTAAAGGCTAGAATAAAACGTAGGCAGGAATAGTCTTACATCTTACGCTTGGAATCTCACTCCTTGCGGTGTGAGAACTGAGGTGTGGACCGCAGGTGCGTGTGTGAACGCGCGATCGTGTGACGGTAACTACGAGGGCCGCGAGGACAGTTGGCGGTGTGCCTTCCTGGTCCTCGTGCCCGTCAGGAAGGAGGGCGCGGCAGGCGAGCTCAGGACTGGGCGTTGTTGAGCTCCCCCACCGGCCACTGAACTCCCTCCGCAGGAGAATTCCGCCATGTCTGCTGGACGGCTTTCTATATGGTGAAGGTTGCAGGTGCATTCACACACAAACACGTGTGTTCCCACACATCTGTGTAAATTACACATGGCAGTTAATTGTCATTCTTTGGGGAAATTCTGTAAAGTCGCCAGGAGCACTGAATTTGCAAACACTGAACGTTTGCTCCCAGGGCAAATACAGGGTTAGGCTCCCGAGAGCCTCTGGTCACCAGTTGTCGAAAAACCAATACATGACCTTGTGTTTTATGTCTTTCTGTTTAAAGACGCCTTATTTAATGTATATGGTGGACTCGCTAATGCTGAGCTCGCGGCCAGAGCGCCGTTAAGCCAGGCCTGAAGGAAGCCTGTCACACACATGTGTTTTCTCCACAAGGCACATCACGCCTTCTTGTGCGCACGAGGCCTGGACGGCTCTCCAGCACTTTGCTTGGGGCCATTTTAATCGGTGGAATCACCAACAAAAACACACACAAATGTGAAGAGTGTGGCACTAAATCTACCGTAAGGACACGTGTTCATTGTCTAGGAGCCGGAACGAGAGGGCAGAGCAGGACCTTGTTCTGCCACGCTGGGATCCTGCATGTCGGGAGACCCGAACTCTGCTTGGCACACACCTGTGACCACGAAGTACCATGAGAGTTGATTTTGAGGTGACAATTTTTTAAAAAGATTTTATTTATTTGAGAGAGAGAGAGAGAGAGAGCACAAGCAAGGGCAGAGGGAGAGGGAGGGAGGAGCAGGCTTCCCGCTGAGCAGGGAGCCCGATGCGGGGCTCCATCCCCCGACCCTGGGATCATGACCTGAGCCGAAGGCAGACTCTTCACTGACTGAACGGCCCAGGCGCCCCTTGAGGTGACAAATTTTAGTGAGTGAGGAAATGTGCAAATACAGAACCTATGGCTCAGGAGGATGGGCTGTATTTGATTATATTTAAGAAGTTCCTAAAAAGCAGGGAAGGTCGAATGGTCCTATTTATAGGAGAAAATACAGTGTGTGTCTCAGAGAAGGCAGAGCACGGCCACAGATGGGCTTCAGCAGCAGTTTGGTGACATCGAGGATTCTGTCTACACCTTCTTGGCAATGCTGCTTGCACCCTCAGCATTGGCTGTGAGCAGGTGTGGCCTTAGAAGTAGAAACACTTAGTTCTGATCTTTCTGAATCTTGCTGGGCTTTTACCCATGTTCTTTCTCATCACGTTGGCTCCTTAAAAAAATTTAGCCCCCTCAATTCTTTCTCGATTCTGCATCTCCTCCATTCTGAACATTTGGTGTGATTGTAAACTAATATTTTGCAGTGAAAGAATAAGAAAGAAAAACATAGAACTATTAATGTCTGCAGGTTCTATCGATCTCACATTATTGTTCAGATGTAAGTCTAAGAGGCAGGTGTGGAAGACAGCAGACTTACTTTTAGTTGACTTATGTCCCTGCTAATGACACCATGGCTTTTTCTGTTAGTTATGATTTTTTTATTATTGGCATTAGCATTAATCTCCAAGAAAATACATATAAGTCAGGAAACACGGCCTGGCCTCAGCGGCAGTACATTATTTTCAAGAACCCGGTTCCGCGGCATTGAGCCGAGCCACTTGCATATTCTGCTCACATTCAATCACGGGTTGTCTTTTGTCTCCCTGGGCAATTCCATAACTCTGATATTGACCTTAACTGAAGTCCTTTGTTTTGTACCCTAACAGCCCGAAGCATTAAAAATGCGTGTTTACTTAATTTGTCCTGGCATGCAGTGTAATTACAAGCAGTTTGTTTTCTCTGTTGTAAAATATGGTCTGGAGAAGGAATAAAGTAATGTGGAAAATTAACATTGTGATGTACTGTATAGTGGAATAACACTAAAACACGAAGCAGAGCTGGGACTGGAGGTGCTGTTGTGCTGTGTTCGAGAGCAATAAAGAATTAAATGCGTCTTTCTCAACTATATTTGCATGATTTTCAACTGCAGTAAAATTAATCTGATCTGCCTCTGAGAATAAACAACAACAACAAAATCAAAGACCCCACAGAGTCGAATGGTGCTCTTGCAGCTCTGAAATTCCATTTCTGTATTTGTTTTAATGGGACAAATCGTAGGGAAAGCGTCCTTGGCCAAGTCCCAAAGGTTGTGGACCGGCCGGGGGCTCGTGCATGAACGCCAGGTCCCCAGGGGCTCTGACAGGTGTGCCTTGTGGGCCAGTTTCAGGACAGGTGGGCCCAGATGGAAGTGGGGTGTGTGGGTACAGAGCACCCCGCGGCCTCGGTGCCCCCGTCGCTGGAGAGGTCTTGTCAACTTGGCAGAGTTTCCCGCTCCTCTGTCTCACTCTTGCTGCAAAACATTTTGTGATACTCCGTATGAAGGACACTGCATAAATAATAAATTATACCGTATCATTTACCAAACTTCCAGTGATCACAGGAAGAAACATAATAAGACTCTTACAACAAAGGTAACAAATTCACGCATTTGCCCTCGGGCAGGTCAGGACAGTGTCTGTGCACGTGGAGGTGTGGCCCACACGCATGTGAAGCGGAGCTTCCATTATGCATTGGGGATTTGTCATTTTGAACAAAGCAAGGGAGCAGAACGCCTTCAGACACCAGGGAGTGACTCGGCATCCTTCCCAGCTGCTGTGTGTTCTTTGCGGGGTCACCTGCCCGAAACCGGCCATATACAATGCCATGTGCTTTTAAAATGGGCTTGCTTTAAACACAGGCCTTTGGGGGGACATTTGAGGCCTTTTGTACCTGTGTTTGCTGTGGAAGGAAGTCGATGAGGCTCTGTGCAGAGGGTCCACCCGGGAGCGGCCACCAGTGTCCCAGGAGCTGCAGGTCCCCGAGCTGTGTGCGGTTTACCCGGCTCACCCCCGCCGTCGGACTCGGCTTCATCCTTCACGGGAAGTGGGGTTGATGACAAGGGGAAGGGGCTCTTTAACAGCAGCCGAGGAACAAAAATCCACTGAACCGACTGGTCAGAGGTAGGAAAATCATTACATGAGGTCAGGCTCAGCAAATATCTTAAGAACAATTCCTCCTGTGATTCATGACCTTTTGGGGATATAATCAATAGCACTAAAAAAATCACATCAGCCAGTCAGCCATACAGCTCTTCCTGGCGGGAGTGAGCTTCTTGTCTTTGTAATGTTTGTGTTCTGTCTGCTCGTATGCAATAACCCTGATTGGGGTGGCCTCGTTCCCCCTTCTCTCCATCAGCCGGGGAGACCCACGCATGTCACCCTCAGCTCTGTCTCTGCTGCTTCACCCAGTAAAGGGGGTGAACCGGGCGTGGGGGGCCGGCCGGTGAGCAGGTGCGCTGCCTGCCCCCAGGGCCCTGGCCAGAGGGAGCCCAGACACTGTCACCATGTTTCATCAGATTCCCACCAGAGGGGGAACCAAAGAGAAAACGGAGCCAGCCCTGTTGGGCACGACGGTCCTTACTCCCCCAAGGTCATTTCTGAAGCACAGGAAATATGGCTTAAGTTCATTTTTCCCTAACCCAGGTCCTGTCTTGTCCCCAAGAGTGGAATGTATTTGGATTGGGAGCCCAAGCAAATGTGTCTGTTTCCAGCCCTCATGTGTGTGGCGGTAGTGGACATGGCAGGCATGGCAGGGGCGGTCGGAGGACGTGGCAGGCGTGGCAGGCATG